>NC_048230.1:40404340-40425638 GCF_002007445.2 Ailuropoda melanoleuca
GGGGGGGGGGGAGCGGCGGTGTATAGGGAGGGAGGGGGCAGGAAGGTGCTGGGCCAGCCTAGAGGGTGCACCCAGGGTGCCGCCTGGATAAGCTTAGGGACAGAAAGTGGCCCTGCAGGGAGGTGAGAGAGTTGGGAGTGCCCCGAAAAAGCCCATGTCCCCCCTGACCCCCACTTCCCAGTATGTCCTGAGTCTGTCCAGATGCCTCCGTCCCCAAGGAACCTCACCCATAGGGTTTCAGAGGGGTAGGATGGGGCTGCAGAGCCCTGCTGCTTACCTCGGGGGTCTAAAGGAATATTGTATGTGTCCCCAAGAACTACGGAGTGAAAGGCAGTGCACTCAGAGGGGAAGGGGGAGAGACAAAGAAGGGAGAAAGACGCAAAGTGCAAACACAGGTTAGAAACCGTGTCCCCTGAGTCAAGCAAACCCCTCCCTGTGACAGCCAGAACACAGACAGCAGGACACACCCAGGCTGGACCCCTGAAGGTGAGGGAGCACACAGCCAAGTGGGGATCTGGAGAACTGCAGGCCAGAGGCCGCTCCTGGCTCCCTCACCCCCAGAATGGAGGGAGGGGGAGGGCCTGGGGGCCCCAACAAATTGGGTTGGGTCTCAGTGCTCAGAAATGCCAACCTCCTTCAATGCCAACCTCCCCAGCTCCAGTGACAGGGCAGCGGTCAGTGGGAAGACACCAGGCTGGCCCTGAGACGCCAGCCCACGGAACGGTCAGCTGTGTGAGACTAATCGGGAGGACAGGCGAACACAAGAGCAGGTGGAGAAATGCAGAAGGAGGGGCGAGGCAGGCAGGGCATCTTCGAACCAGGGAGTGCCACTCTCCAGAGCGAGGATGGTGGAAGGAGCAAGAAGGGAGGGAGGTCGGGTCAGGAAAGGCACAGTCAAACCCCACTCCACAGGGCTGGAGGAGATCTCTCCCAGAGGTGGCCAGTCACCCCATGTCTCCAGACAAGAGGGAGGAATGGGGGACGGGAAGGGGGCCCCACTGGGAGGTGCCAAGTACCTTGGGAGGCCAGCATGGCCCCTGCCGTCTCCTGGAAGTCCAGGAGCTGCTGTAGGAAGAGGATGGCCTGTGTGCGGAGAAAACAGGTCCAGGAAGAAGGTCAAAGGCAGGACCTCAAGGTCAGATCTCCCAAACACACTCCCTTGGACCTATTCCGGTCAAGTGCAGGGCCAGGAGTCTGTCCCGTGAAAAGGGTGGTGGCAAGCTTCCTGCCCTACTGGAGACACTAAGTACTTTGCCATCCGTCCGGCCACCAGCATGCCGGCTCTGGGTCACGCCGGGCCCCCTTCCCTCCCCAGGAGACCTTGGGCAGCACCTACGTTGCTTGTGAGCTCATGCACGGTGCCATCCTTGGGCATGTTGTATTCCTTGTCCGGATCATTCTGTGGAAAGAACAGCCCTGCTTCCTGAACCTGCTCTTGGTGCCGCCTCCTGGCAGACAGGGGTCAGGGCCCTCAGGCACGTGGGCCAGTGAGACAGGACAGGAAAAATGGGGCAGGAGCATCACCCCCTGGGGGCTCCGTAGCCCCTGGGAAAGAAAGGGAGGCAAGTGGGTACTGAAAGGAGATAAGCAGCCCCTCTTGGTGGCCTGCCCTCTGCAAGAGCTCCTGAGACAGGTCCCCGGAGGTCCTGCCCACAGCTCCTAGGGCCGCAGGTGGCCCCGGAGAGAGGGAGAGCACCTTGATGTTGTCGGCAAAGTCCTCCAGGGCCTTGGCTCCAACGGTCTCCATGGAGGTGATGAGGCCCGGCAGCTTGTTCTTGGTGCTGGCGGCCGTACCCTAAGGAAGCACGTGGCTGCAGAGTGGACCCGTTCCTTGCCAGCTGCTCCCCTGCCCCTCCCTGCAGGGCCTCCCTTCCTGTTCCATCACCCCATGAGTGGGTCCCCTCGCCCAAGGCCCTGCAGAAGCTGCTTCCATTCACCTTCAGAGCAGAGCTGTGAGGGCGGAGAAGGTGCTTCCCTTGGGAGGCCAGGCCAGGCAGCATGGGTCCCCCTCCCTGGGTCTCTAAGGGTCTCCCCCGTCCACATACCTGGAGCACCTGGTCAAACTCAGGCTTGGTCTGCTTGAGGTGCCGCAGGATGGGGAAGACGGTGAGCACGGCAGAGAAGTCGTGCCGAATGATGGCCTTCCGGGCAGCAGACACGATGTTCTCGCCTTCGAGCATCAGACCGTCCAGCGCATCCTGAGAGAGCAGAGCAAGGACGCGAATCACAGAGAGGGCAGAGTGGTGACAGCTACCTCCCAGGGACAGTCAGGGCCACTGGAGGGGCTGGGGGAAGCAGCATGCCTCAGTGGGGGACGGCAGTGGGGAGCCCCCCCTCCCCCGCATGGTGGAGGCAGTGGCTCTAGCTGAAGGCTACTGGACAACAGGTCTGGCCCGAACTCCAGCTTCCGTAGCAGCAGCTTTTGCGGGGGCATCTGGTAGGGGCCCAGAAACAGGGCGGGGAGGGGCAGGACCTGGATCAGGGAGTCAAAGGTCTTTTTCTGATGGTGCTCAGGGATGACGTCCGTCAGCAGCTGGTACTCGCTCTGGGCCAGCTTGACGAAGGCACTGACGCAGTGAATGTAGGCGTCCGTCTCCACGTCCAGCGTGTCGTCTCTCCCTGGGGGGACAGCGTTGCCCCTGAGCGGCTGGTCTGGAGGCAGCCACGCTCCCTGCCGGGGTGGGGGCATGGGTCTCCCCAGCTCCTGGCCTGTAGCCCAGGCCGGCAGCAGATGGGGAGGAGGCCGACTCTTCTGGCAGAAAGCTGAGAGGATTCCAGCGGACCTGACCGCTTTGAAGGGAAAACATGGCGCTGAACACAGCCTTTGTCCCGGCTTCGTTTTCAGCTCTGCCAGACCGTGTTTACGTCCCAGACATCAGGTACTAGAGGCGGTGGGGAGACGGATGAACGGATAAAGAGGGAAAGGCCCTAAACCAGCTTCCTGGCTACAGTGTACCTGCCCCTGGGACTGAGGATTCTGAGTTGTACCAGAAGGAGGGCGGCTGGGGTAGGTGAATGGCAGTGCCCACCTCAAAGAGGCAGGCACCGTGGTCACCCATCTGAGAAAATGCTGGGCCACTGGAGGCAGTTCTCAGCCCCTCCAGACCTTCTGGAATGTCTAAGAAGACAGTGGGCAATGGCCTAGGAGGCTAACTGGCATAGGGTCAAACTTTGAGAAGGGGCAATGAGTCAGCTGCCCCAGGAGACCCGGGTCCCACCAGCGGAGGCTGGGGCAAGGGGCGCCCGCAGGCAACCTGGTCCCATAAGCAAAGGAACGGGCTCCGAGTCAGAGCTTTGGAGCTGTTGTTGGAGTCAGATGTCAGGGCTCCCTGCCCTCCAGGGAGCCACCTTGAAGTGGCAGCAGCTTCTCCCCTTGGCCCAGGCCCTGAAAGCCAGGTACACACTCCCATCTGGAGAGAGGCAAGGAGACCTAGTGCCCAAAAGAGAGACTTGAGAGAGAGAGGCAAACAGGCCTGGCTCATCCTCAGAGCAGAGCCCTCCGGGGACCGCGGCCAAGGCAGCGGCGGCTGCCCTCGGGCTGGGCTGCGGTACTCACCAGCCAGCAGCCCGTGCTTGTCGTTCAGGGCCTCGGACAGGTGCTTAACTCGGAAATCATGCTCGTGACCTAGCGAGACGTCGGCCATACAGACACAAGCAGCGTTTATCCAGGGGCCGGGCGGGCTGCCCCTTGGGGACAGGGAAGAAGCCCTCGATCTCCAGGAGGGGACGTGAGATGGGAGGGCAGGGAAAGGGGCACCAGAGAGGGCTCTGAGCCCCTCCTCTGCCGTGGACCACCTTGGGAACAGCCATTTCAAGCCTGACTTGCAGTGCCCCAGACCTCGAGAGCTGGTTCTCCAAGCCCAAGGCTAAGAGAAAGCATGCGGGACGACCAAGGAGGGTTCTAGAGAGCTTCCGGCAGCTGCGGAGGGTCTGATGCTCGGCCCCAGGAGGCTTGCCCACCTCACCATGTTTGGGAGACTCGCAGTTAGAGAAATGTCACTGCTGGATGTACGGGACAGCCTCCTTTGGTTTCCTGGGGTTATTCTTTGGAAGGAGGGTCAGGTCCACCAGGGCAGGGCTGCCCTTCCTCTTACAGGAGGCAAGGAGGGATGTGGCCTACAGGCTGCCCATCCCCCTCGAGGCACACACTCCCCTTTCTAAAGCTGGGGGAGGAGGGCTGGCCCGGAGGCCTAGGCCAGCTTGGTCCTGCCACTGCTGGTCTGAGCGTGAAAGGGCTGCCCGTGACAAAGAACTTTCTCCGAGTTCAAACAGGACACGAGGACAGAGACAGGGAGGGAGGGAGTAGGAGGCCTCAGGGAGGGCAGAGCTGCCGTCAGCCAGACAGGACCAGGCCAAGGCCATGACACCTGCCCTGTGCCAGCTGGAGTGAGTGGCACTGGGGACCTGCTGCCCCACCCCTGCTCCCCTCTCACGGACTCTCCCACGGCCCTCCTGGGGGCTTGGAGGCTCTGCCCTGCCAGAGAGTGGACACATGGTGGAGGAGGAGGGAACAGGAGAAGAACACAGGGTGATTACCTTCCAGAGGAATGAGGTTAGAACCCCCCTTTTTCCCATCTAGACCATGCTGGGAATACTGTTTCAGAAGGTTCTGAGCCTTACGGATCGTCCCTGTCACCAGAGCCACACAGAGAGGAGACAAGAAGACCTAGGAAATGAGTGAGAGAAAACAGCAGCGGGCCTCCACCTGCCCCCCCAAGCCCCACACCCGGCCCCCCAACAGTGAGCATGCCCACACGCCATCTCTCCAGCAGGCCCCTTCCAGGACCCCCGGAGGCGCTGCGGACGGACAGGAAGGAACGGTCACGGGGCGTGCCTCACACAGGGCTCCTGATTCTGCTCCTGCCCCTCATTGTTCTGGATTTGAATTCTCTTTAGGAAGTGCAGCGGGTGAAGGAGATGAGATGGGCAAAGATCCATCAGGAGAAGCCAAAAACAAAAAACACTACTGAGTGGGATTTAAGTCGGAATAGACCAGGGCTCAGGATGGAGGCGCTGGCGACGAAGTTCTCATAGCCAGAAGGCACAGCCAGGCTGGCGGAGCCTGGGGACCCCTGAGGCCCAAACACTAGGAGGCAGAGTTCCCAGGCATGCTCAGTGCTGGGACGTGGACACACGGAGGTCGACGGAAAGCAGAGGCCGGGAGTTGGTGAGACAGGACCGAGCTTCCTGGGACAGTGGTGCCCAAGACAGAAGGCTTGGAGACCCTGAGGCAGCCTGGCCCCGTGCACCAAAGCCACCTGAACCCCCAACGCAACCAGAGAAAACTCAGAAGCTCGGTCGGGGGTTAATAGAAGCCACCACACAGAGCCGGAGGCAGGACGGGAGACAGGGGCATGCTCTCGGCATGGAGGAAAAAAACAACAGTTAGTATCACAAGTGAAATCAACAAAAACAAAACCACAGTGCCTACAGCCTCCGGGGTCAGCCACTTCTGTGGGAATGAGACATCTCAGGGCAGAAAATGGGGGAAATAAAATAGCATTTAAAATAGACGAGGACAGCTGCCTTGTTAATAAAATGCACCGGGAGCAGGGAGGAGGACCCCCCACATAACTCTGGTCCGTCTTCCCTGGAGACTCCTGCGTCCTCAGCCCCAGCCGTGTCTCTGAACACAGTGAGGCTGCCTGGGTTCTGGCAGCCCCCCAAAAAGCTGGGGGAGAAGGGACAAGGTCTGGAGTGACTCCTTTCTTTCTGTTCAGCCCATGTGACAATTAGCTACTAATGACCAAATTCGGGGCCCCGGCGCAGCATCTGTCTGCCTGTGTTCTCCCCGTTCAGTGAGCTGTCCTGCTAATGAGCGAATCAGATTCCTGCCCCGCAGCCGACCAGCAGCAGATGAGCCCATACACGGGCACGCTGGTGGGGACGGGGACCGGGGACACCAATCGGGCAGCTGTCAAAAACATCAGGTGCCCAATGACCTCGGAGACGCTGAGATTGGAATTAAATTACTGACCAACTGAGCCCTCCCTGTTCCTCTCCCCCGAGCCAGGAGGGGATGTACCAGGGACCTAGCTTCCTAGTTCCCAGGGTCCTGACCCCCGGCTGCTAACAACTCTTGAAACTGCAGCAACCACAGGGATCCTCACCGTCTGAGTCTCCCTCTGGGGCCCATAAGCCAAAGACGGTCTAGGCTCACCGTGAGCCCCGCCATGGCCGGGCAACACTCCGGGGGTGGTGCAGACCGGGTGTGGGCCCCCCCACCGTCGGCCTGTAGATTAGAGATGGGGAAGAGAGCCCAGACCAGCAGAGGCAGGCAGCCTCACAGCCTCACAGGGAGACGGCCCCTGCCCAACGCACAGAGGCACAGGGACAGACCGAGAGCCGGCAGCTGCGGCCCAGGCTCGGCACAGTCACTGTTAGGAGCAGGTTTTTGGGTGACGGCCAGGAGATCCGCACTGGAGGGGAGGAGGCGGTGCGCCTCCTGCGGGGGCCACCAGTCCTCTGCTCACCTGGGCTCCTGAGGGCAGCCTCTACGCTGCCCTTTCTCCAAACCCCAATGAAAGGCCTGAGCAGGAGCAGGCGCTCTCTGAGGGGCACAGGCAAGAAACACTCGACACACAGCCTGCTGTCACAGGCGTGGGTCCCACAGGCCCTGCTGGGCATGTCCCTGCAGCCACAGCTTGGCTCTGTGGGTGATGGTGGAAGCGGCCCCTGGCTCTCGAGCTTTCTCTCCCTGGTGCGGCTCATGGCAGCCCCTAGCCCTGCAACATCCTAGCCTCTCCTTCAGCCGAGGACAGTGTCTCTCGGCAGCCTGAGACAGCCAGGCTGCGCTGACATGCAAGGACATTTCACCTGGAGCATGGAGCCTCAGTAGATGGGGCCTTGCTAGGTGGGGAGACAGCTGCTTTCTGTCCTCTGTACCTACAGTCGGGGGTCACCGTGAGGACAAGCTCTGGAGGGGCTGACGCTGCTAACCCCAAGGTGGCCAAAGGCCCCGCAGGTCCCACAGCCTTCTGGCTGGGGCTTACTGGGCCAGGGTGGGGGCTCACCTGGCCTCTTGATGGGCTTCTTGGTGGGCGTGTCTTTCCTCTTGTTGGGGATAGCAGGGGAGTAGGGAACCCCAGAGGAAGAACTGCTCTTCCGGAAATGTTCCTTCAGGCCCTTGATGGAGCGGTCTAGCTGGCTGGAGCGAATCTGGTAGTAGACATTCATGAAATCTGAGGAGAGAGGGGGTGAGAGAGCTGTGGCAACTGGGGTCCCTGCCTCTCTGTCCCCTCTAGAGGCAGTGGGCAGAGCAGCAGTAGAGCCCACTCTTTCAGTTTGCTAACTCATTCCTAGCATCGGCTATGGCTCCCAGCCACCCACAGAGCCTGGTCCCAAATCAAGCCATCTTAAAAGGGAAAATATCCCCCAATAGAACTGCTAATTAGGTTTCGTAGGTTAAGTTCTTTTCGATAAAAAGTATAAAATTAGGGGGGCGCCTGGGTGGCTCAGTCTTTAAGTGTCTGCCTTTGGTTCAGGGCGTGATCCCAGGGTCCTGGGATCGAGCCCCGCATTGGGCTCCCTGCTCCGCTGGGAAGCCTGCTTCTTCCTCTCCCACTCCCCCTGCTTGTGTTCCCTCTCTCGCTGCCTGTCTCTCTGACAAATAAATAAATAAAATCTTTAAAATTAATAATAATAAAATAAAATTAGGGGGCACCTCAGTGGCTCAGTCGGTTGAATGTCCGACTCTTGGTTTCAGCTCAGGGCATGATCTCATGCGTTGTGAGATCGAGCCCTGCGTTGGGCTCCACACACAGCAGGGAATCTGCTTATGACTCTCCCTCTGCCTCTCCCCACTGCGCACGCACACACTCTCTCTCTCAAATGAATAAATAACATCTTTTTAAAAATAAATAAAATTAACATCGAGGTTCACCTTGGTAAGGGATCAAAGGATGTGAGCAATGAAGAGGTAAAGAGACAACGAATGTCAGTGAAGGAAAAACACACTACATCTTTAGCCATTTGTGACATGCAACTTTTTTAAAAAAGGACCGTGACAACCCTAAGATAAATAAAATTAATGAAAAAGAAAGAGCCATGGGACCGTTAATGGCTCTTTGGACTGGCCCCACCCACCTGGAGAGGAGCTTGCAATGGTAGAAAGTGACAAATCTGTTTGGACACTTCTACCTGATAGCTCCATCTTTGAGAAAACACCCAAAGAACTCCCTACATGAGGAAAGCAATCCACATAAGTACGCTCACTGCAGCACTTTCTATCAATTCTGGAAAACGGAGATTCCAACAATGCAAACGGGCAAGAAAACACTGCATTTCAGCACTTCCCAACCAATGTGTTGCAAGGAGCCCCAGTGTAAAAAATGGGCCAAAGCCCAGGGGTCTGGAGGCTGCCCACTGGCCTCCCTCTTCTCCCTAAAAATTTCCTGCTGAGCCCAAGGCCCCCCAAAGTGCAGCTTAGGAGCCATGAACATGCTCACCCAGTCCCGTAAGCTAGAGATTTATTGCTCGTGTATCATTTCCTATTAAACGTCTCTTTACGAAAAGAAATCTAGGTGGATTAAAGAAATAAAGGGGGGGAAAGCCCCCACCCCGTCTGGCCCTGCCACCTGGGGCCTCTCACCTTGGTTGCGGCCGTACTCCACCAGCCAGCGGGAGATGCGGGTCACGTCCTGGAGCACCCCCTCCGGCAGGTGCTCCAGGGACACCTCCTCCTGCGCCTCCAGCTCGTCCTCGCCGCTCATCAGGTCCAGGATGAGCACGGGGGACACGACCTTGCTGTGCCTGGTCATCAGGCTGCGGAACTCGGACTCCAGCGACTCCTTCCCGCGCTCGAACAGCAGCTTCTACGGGGACAGTGGGAGGAAGGAAGGGAGGGGGTTCGGCTGCTTCAGCCTCCAGCCGGCCCCTCCTCCGCCTTCACCTCCTTTAACCCGGAGAAGAAACACCAAGAAGCGCTCTCTGCTTATGTCTTTGCCTCGTGTTCCCTCAAAATACATGTTCACAGGTGCACCTCAAAGTTTTATAAGAAGCGGGTGCTTCCCAAATATTGGCCGATGATTTTCCCACTGGGCCACCACTGTGTCTTCTTGCTAGAAAAGGGTTTGCAGAAGAGCAGGGAGGACATTAGGAGAAGGAAGGGAAAAATGAAGCGGGGGTAAATCAGTGGGGGAGACGAACCATGAGAGACTAGGGACTCCGGGAAACAAACTGAGGGTTTCAGAGGGGAGGGAGGTGGGGAGATGGGTTAGCCCAGTGAAGGGTATTAAGGAGGGCACGTATTGCATGGAGCACTGGGTGTTATACACAAACAATGAATCATGGAACACTACATAAAAAAAATTAAAAAGAAAAAGAAAAAGGGCTTGCAGAAGAAAAAAAAAAACAGATAAATGGAACTATGTCAAATGAAAAGCTTTTGTCCTGCAAATGACACCATCAAAAAAGTAAAAAGACAACCCACAGGATGAGAGAAAACATTCAAAAATTATACTCCCGATAAGAGGTAGGTAGACAGGACATACAAGAGAACAGAAAACATCCATCCACACAAGAGTATATGTGAAGGTTGACAGCAGCATTATTCGTAACTGCCAAAAAGTGGAACGTCCATCAAGTGGCAAACGTGGTCCATCCACACAATTGGACATTCCCCAGCCACACCACCAATGAAGAACTGACACAAACCACCACGTGCCCGAACCTTCAAAGCATTATGCGAAGTAAAAGAAGGCGGACATAAAAGGTCACATATTATACGATTCCATTCCTATGAGAAGCCCGGGACAGACAGATCTGGAGACAGAGTGTAGACCAGTGACTAGCAGAGGCTATGTGACTGGGGAGAGGAGCTGAGGGGAGGGGCTGTCAATGGGTTCGGGGTTCTTTTTTTTTTTTTTTGCCGGGGTTCTTGTTTGGATGATGAAAGTATTCTCAAATCGGTTCCGGTGATACTGTGCAACTCTGTGATTGTACTAGAAGTGAGTAAATGTTATGGAATGTGAATTAGATTGCAACCAAGATGTTTCAAAGATGAGAGAGCAAGGAGTTGGAGTGTCCCTGCTTGAAAGAGGAGGACGTCCACTTGGGGAGATCTATGGCTCACGTCTTCTGCATTCTGTCTCCACCCCACCCCCACCCCCAAGTTCTAGTACAACTCCCCACTCTATGACCCAAACTTGGCCATGACCCCCAAAACAAAGTTCTCCAATCCCTCACACCCCAATCTCAAGACAGGCCCCCCACCCACGGGCTGCAGTGCACTGATGACACTGGTGTGATCCCACTGGTGACTGGTATGCCAAGATACTGATCCCATCAGTCCTCCAGGCAAGGAGGCGGGGCCTTGGGTGGCTAGAGACCACTGGCTGGTTACCAGTTCAACCCAGTGTGACATATGAATGTCTTCATTTCCATCACAGACCCTGATGGCAGAAACACCGGGAAGTGCTGCTCTAAGCAAAAGCTTCCAGGTTCGAGAAAGGCCAGGTTCCCATCTTCCGTTTCTCAGTTTACGCCCTCTTCTGGGCGAGACACACACTCAGGGCGAGAACTGTGGTGCCACCAGGAAGGCGTGCCAGGTGACTGGGTCCAAGCTGGCCCTTCCTCTAATATTCTTCCTGGTCTGGGATGTCTGGGGCTCTGCTCCCACCATTTCTCCTGTCTGTATTCTCCCCTTCCCTTGGTGCCTTGAGTAAACCTCACTTCCCAGCATTACCCCATCTTGCTCTGGTCACCTACAGCCTCTAACACTTAAACACAAAGAGAAAACAAAAAAATCAAACGTGAAAACACGAATGCAGCTTCCTAGAGGAGTCAAATTCATAGAGATAGAAAGGAGAAAGATGGTTGCCAGGGGCTGGGGGAAGGGAGGAATAAGTTAGTGTTTAATGGGTAAGAGTTTCATTCCGGGAAGATGGAAAGAGTTCTGGAGACAGATGGTGGTAGTAGGCGCACAACATGAATGTACTTAATGCCGCTGAACTGTTCACTTAAAAAGGGTTAAAATGGTAAATTTCATATTACAGATTTTTTACCACAACAGAAAAAAACACAGACGTATGCATAAAAATCAAATGTTAGATTTATATTTGATATGTAATTTATAGCTTAAATTATAAAAACGTATTAAGAATGCATATCTATAATTTCTGAGGCAGGAATCTTAATGCCTACAGTACGCATATTGTATTACATACTACCGTTTCTTCCACCATGTTCTCCTTTAAGCTGGTCCAGTGTCCCTCATGAGACCAGGGTGGGGACTGGTGTCTCCAAACCTCCCACATTAGCCCGCTGGCCCCTCACCACTTTGTTGAGCTCTGGGCTGTCTGGGCTATTGTCCTGGAAATACTCCACAGCCTTCTGGATCTTGGCCATGCTCCCCAGGTACTCCTCCAGCCTGCCTGCAGGGCTGTGAAGGAAAAGAGCTGCGTCACCCCGGGCAGATGGAAGATGAAGATGAAGGACCACGAGAATGGTGTTTGGAAGAGAAGAGAGTTAACACAGGGGACTCCAGGCTCAGATACGTTCAAACCCTCCCGTCTGAAGTCCAGCGTCACTGGCCCAAGAGGTGTTAGCAACGTGAGCCTCCAGCCTTAGCTCACCCCTCCCTGATGATTTTCTCAGTGTCACTGGCCACATGGTAATAGCTGATGACATGGTCCAGGCAGGACAGAGTCTTCTCAACATTCTCCTGCAGCCGCTGCAGGTTCTCTGTCTGCTTGTGCACAGGGATGATAGAGTTCTCCAGCTTCATAAGGCGGCTCTCAAAGGATGACAGAATAGACACCTGCAGGGGACAGCCCAGTCTCAGGACTCACAGTTGTCCCAGGACTGCTTCCACCCACCCACGAGGTCTTTGACATTTGTTGCCTTTCCTCTGGTTTTCTTCCTTTCTTTATTTTAAAAAAGATTTTATTTATTTATTTTGACAGAGAGAGAAAGAGAACACAAGCAGCAGGAATGGGAGAGGGAGAAGCAGGCCCCTCGCTGAGGAGGGAGCCCAATGCAGGGCTCGATCCCAGGACCCTAGGATCATGACCTGAGCCGAAGGCAGACGCCCAACCGAATGAGCCACCCAGGCGCCTCTCCTCTGATTTTTTAGATAGTAAAGTCCATGAGAAAGCGATAGGGTGTATGTGTTCGCCACTGTATCACCAGCACCTACCATGTGGACAGCACATAGAGGTGGTCCACATAAACTGGACGAAGTTTGACTTGAAGGCAAACCATGCATCAAATGAACTCCTTCTAAGATAATCACCCCAGGATGGCTTCCCTTGCACCCTCTGAAGCCAAGTCTCAATTTCACTTCTCTCTGAAGCTTTCCTAGACTGAACAGGAAGTAGTTTCACACAGGGTAACCTCAAATGCATTGCCAGTACCCTCAAAACCCTCTCTCTCTAAGGCCGGATCTCATTAAATAAGGACTAGGACTTTAAGGCTGTGTTCCTAAACACATACCCAAAGTTTGTATCTACTCAATACGAGCTTTTCCAGTCTCCTCTAGAAATCGGGAAGGAAACTCCTATTTGCTGAGCACCTGTCGTAGACCAGGTACTACGCAAGATGCATTCCCACGCATTGGTCCTATGACCTTCACAGCCCTGCTGGGAGGTTGGCATTGCCTGTTTCAGTAGATGAGTTAACTGAAGCCCAGTGTTACCAGTCAGGAGCCACTCAGAAATAAGTGCAGGGGCGAGGACCAGATCCCAGCTCTAATTTCAAAGCTCCTTTTAATGCCTAAAGCCCTCAGAAGTGAAGACTGAGTTTTCCCTGCCCTCAGTAATCTCAAAATCTCAGGTCACCCTTGTCCTCCGATCATCACCTGAATTGAGGATGACACACGACCAGTACCCAGCCCACCTATCAGTCTTGCTAAATGTCTGCGGAAGGAGAGAACGAAGAATGGAGAGCTTGGACAGAAAGCTGAAAGTCTGCGCCAGCAGGGGCTGCGGCATCCTCAGTGAAGGGGCAAAAAAGGGGAAAGGAGCCACAGAAGAGACACCCCACACTGCTGCTAGAGAAACCCACACATTACCACCATCAGGACCCAGGCTGGAACCCCTGGCTTTATGTAAAAAGGGCTCTCCTCCAGTCTGGAGGCCTGTCTGCCCCTCCCACCTGAGGGGTAACTCACCATGTTTTTGGTGAGCTGGTCGCTCTTCTCCAGGCTGTCTCGGATGAAGGACAGCGTCTCCTCCTCCTGGGGGAAGCAGAGGGGAGCATATCACAAAAAGCTGGAGGCTAAAGAACATCGCGTCCCAGCCCCACGGCCTCGCCCCCCACCCTATCTCCTCGCAGGGAGTGCTCCCTCCCAGCCCTGCCTCCTCCCTAAGTAAATGCCCTGGCCCGCATCTCGGCCCCTTCCCTCACCTGCTCCCCCCATCCTCAGCCTCACCTGCTTCAGCTTGTCCTCGATCTCCCGCCGCCGGGCGGACGCCTCCTGCGGGGGGATCATCGCCTCGGCCCAGCGGCTCCCACTGCCCTGTGCCTTACCCCTGGGTGCCCTCTCGGCTCCCGTCCCTGCCACACCCACTTCCGCCCTTGGCCCCGCCCCGTGGCGCGCTAGTGGTGCCATATTGGGAGTGGCAAGCGGAACTGAGTAACGGGCCTGGGCAGGTGGCCATCTTGGGTGTGGTAAGTGCAGGCGCTCTGCCTTGTCAGAGGAAGGTTCACAAACAGCGTTGTGTCGCTCCGTCGGCGGGACGGCTGGAGTTCACTTGCGGTCTTCGTGTGAAGGCCGACCGTTCTGACAAAGGCTGCTGGAGAAGGCCGCAAGTTTGTTTCCCTAGTTCGCATTTTGTGTCCAGGCACGGATGTCGCGTTCCCCGCAGACCTTAGCACAGGGCGTGTCACACAGTAGGCGCTTAACAGGTGGCCATTTGATGAACCAGGGGCTTGTGTAGTCGCTTCGTCCTTCGGCCCTGCATTACGCAAAAGTATGGGGCGGGCCTTGTGTGTAAGCCCCGAGCTGGGGGATGGCCACAGTGGTCGCCCATGGCCCCGGTGGCATCCGTAACTATGAACTATGAACTATGGGTGGAGCCCAGCCAAAGTCCTCAGAGCATCGGTCCCCGGGGGGCTTGGAGAGTGCTGTCCAAGCCTCACCCTAGAGCGTCTGTCTTGGAGAGAGTTCTGTCGTTTTATTTGTTGGGGGTGAGAACCTGGCCGCTGGTGAAGTGTCTTCTGCTGGGAGCTCACCTAGATCTGGAAAAGGTGCAAGGGGAAGGCTGAAAGACCTCAAGCCTCTTTGAAGGATTGGGCCCAGCCCCTTAACTATTGTCAAAGAGATGGTTCCCTGTCTGCCCCGCTTTAGACACACGGGGAGCATTTCTCATAGAGGCTTTGGGGCAATCAGAAAGGCTTGGAGGGCTGGCAGGGCCCCTTCTCCAGAGTTCCAAAACAGAATTAACTCCTCTGCCCAGAGCCTCCTCTAACCACAACTCCAGTGGGGACACTCCTGGATCAAGGTTCCTGCAGGCCTGGATGTTCAGCTCTCACCCCAAGACTCAGCTCCTGCAAAACCTAATGTCACTCCTTCCTCCATCCTTTCCCTGCCCACCCTGCCTCCAGCTCTAGTCCTTGGGGAGGTGAATAGCTAAGTGGCTTTGCTCAGTTGCTCTGTGGATCTGGCATCCAAGCAGAAAGGGATAGACAACAAGGCGTGTGCTGGTGGGGGACAGTATTTTGGGATACCAAGCCCCAGTGTTCCCAAGGCCCCTGCAGGACCCACCACATCCAAGAGGAGGAAGAAATGGGACCTGGAGCCTGGAGAGGGATTGGGCAGCTCTTCTGCTGGGGCAGGACAACAATCTCAGATCTGGTGGGTGGCCAGGAAAGTGGGATTGAAGGAAATCTCCAAGTGCAGCCCTGTTGCAGATGATGGAGATAAAAAGGCAGCGTCGTGGGAGGGCACCTGGGATGATTTCACTGGGCAGTCTATGCAGTCCTGGGAACTAAGTAAAGGGGAAAGTTTAAACAGTTAGGTGCCACAGTACAGAGTGAGGGCCTGGAGGGCTCCGGTAAAGGGACTCTGGAGTCGGTAGAGCAGCCCAGAGAGCCTGCCTCTCTGAACAGCACCTCGCCCACGGTAGATGCTCAAGAAAAATGTTGATAACGTCTTGCTCTGTAAGTCTTAGGATCCCTATGCTCACGGACAAATACTTTGAACTTGGCACAATATCATTGCATTTTTTGCAAATAAACTACATAGCTGTGTGCTTTTTTGTATTTTCTCAAATTCCTTCACTAAGTGTAATTTGGTAGCCAGCTATCCTATATTGAGAGCCTTCTGTTTGTCCATCTCTGTTACAAACACCATCCTTACTCGTTATCTTGTCTAATCCTCACAATAAACTCACAAGTCAGGCACAGCTGTTGTCTCCCTTCTGCAGATGAGGAAGCTCAGGCTCAGAGAGCTCGGGGGCACTAAGTCAACACAGCTGGCTGGGAGAGGACGGACCTGAGGCTGCTCCCCGCCTCCCCGCCTCCCCATGCTGGGTGACTCAGGAGTGTTGTTTGTTGCTATGCAAAACCACCAATCTGATTTTCAAGAAAATCCATTGTAAAAAGCAGGTTATATTTATGACAATCATACCTAGTAAAAGGTAAACAGAATGAAAGATGAGTTTAAAGTATTCTCCTCTCTCTCAAATAAGTTTAAAAAATCTTTTTTAAAGAAGATTTTATTTAGGGGCACCTGGGTGGCACAGCGGTTAAGCTTCTGCCTTCGGCTCAGGGCGTGATCCCAGTGTTACGGGATCGAGCCCCACATCAGGCTCCTCTGCTATGAGCCTGCCTCTTCCTCTGCCACTCCCCCTGCTTGTGTTCCCTCTCTCGCTGGCTGTCTCTATCTCTGTCGAATAAATAAATAAAAAATCTTTAAAAAAAAAAAAGATTTTATTTATTTGACAGAGAGAGAGAGCACAAGTGGGGGAGCAGCAGGCAGAGGGAGAAGCAGGCGCCCTAATAAAATCTTTTTTAAAAATGGGGTGCCCGGGGGTGCCTCGGTGGCACAGCGGTTAAGCGTCTGCCTTCGGCTCAGGGCGTGATCCCGGCGTTATGGGCTCGAGCCCCACATCAGGCTCTTCTGCTGTGAGCCTGCTTCTTCCTCTCCCACTCCCCCTGCTTGTGTTCCCTCTCTCGATGGCTGTCTTTCTGTCAAATAAATAAAATCTTAAAAAAAAAAAAAACTTCTCTTAGAAGCGCTTTCTAATAATTAAAAAAAAATGGGGTGCCCGGGTGTCTCAGCCGGTTAAGTGTCTGCCTTTGGCTCAGGTCATGATCTCAGGGTCCTGGGATCGAGCCCCACATTGCATCGGGCTCCCTGCTCACCGGGGAGTCTGCTTTAAAAAAAATAAATTATTCTCAAGCCAACGTCAGGCGTGTGTTGACAAGTAGACGCCGATTCTGTAAACGCTGTCCCCAGCTATACTCAGCACAAGCTGCCTTAGCAAAAACAGTGTTTCATTCGGACACTTGTGTGGCACACAAAGGTGGCCATCATTGCCAGGCCCCCCACTGCCTGCTCACAGAGCTTCTCTTCCCAGAGGAAAGGCGGGTGGATGCGCTCTCTCCCCCAACAGTGTGTTCATTAGTTTGGTAGCTTCCTAATTCCAGACTTTATGCTCTTCCTGAGGAACCAGGTGTATAATTCTTCCAAATGAATGTTTCCTGGGCCTGGCACAAGACTGGCATGGCTGGGATGACAGCCGTTGGAAATATGGTTGACGCACTGCATGACGCACTGCAAAAAAAGAAAACACAAAATACTAAAACAGTAAATAGAGTAGATGGATGATTCAGTTGCTCTAGTTTCTAAAGATAATGAGTTTAAATTACCTTTCCATTAAAACACTTCTAAGGAGACACATTTTCTTGTTTTTTCGCTAATGATCAAAAATAGACTGTCTTGCTCATTTAGAAACCACCGGCCATCAACAGTGCCATCCAGCAGAGTGGCCAGGATGGTGTTTTTTTCCTTTTCTTTGAAATCCTCTCAGATATAAAATGAGAGAAAGGACCAAGGTATCCAGAGCCCAGGGGTGGGGAGCCTTTCATGTGCTTTCTTATAAGGAAGAGAGTGCAACGGATATGGTTAGCGTGCTTTGAGACGCCGTGGTCCCAAACCGGCAGTTTGGTTTTAAAAACTATTTTTCAATGTAATTCTTATTCAAGGTTAAAAATTCAAACTGGAAAGAGGGTATAAGATGAAAAACAGAAGGTTTTCAGCCCTCCTCCCCGCCGAGCCCCAAGCCCCTTTGTCCAGAATTACCACTTTCCCAGTGCGTTTGGACAAATCCAAACACGTTATACACAGAATAAGCTCTTGTTTTTTTTTTTTTTTTGAAGATTTTATTTATTTATTTGACAGAGACAGCCATCGAGAGAGGGAACACAAGCAAGGGGAGTGGGAGAGGAAGAAGCAGGCTCATAGCAGAGGAGCCTGATGTGGGGCTCGATCCCAGAACACCGGGATCACGCCCTGAGCTGAAGGCAGACACCTAATGACTGCGCCACCCAGGCGCCCCTCTTGTTTTGTTTTTAACACAAATGTCATCACAGTAAACATCCTTTCCTGTGGCCTGCATCCTAACAACATACTTTCTTTTTTTTTAAGACTTTATTTATCAGAGAGATCGAGAGAGAGAGCAAGCAGGGGGAGCAGCAGGCAGGGGAGAAGCAGTCTCCCCACTGAGCAGGGAGCCCGGTGCAGGACTCCGTCCCAGGACCCTGGGATCATTACCCGAGCAGAAGGCAGCCGCTTACCCAACTGAGCCACCCAGGTGCCCCCTGTACCTTGATCACCTTTCAAGATCAGTATCAGAGATCTCCTGCCTCCTTTGCGCGGTGTTTCACGGAAGACATACAATAGAGGAACATCGTCCTTCATTAATGGACCCTTGGGTTATTTCCAGGTTTTTGCTGTTGGAAACTCCACCCCGACGCACAGATGGCTGGTATCTCCTGCGCAGGCCACCCCTGTCCGGACAGCTATACATTCTTCAATTAAAACATATACTTTTAAATTCTGTATAGAGATGTATAAATTGCCATCCAATATGGTTGAACTAGTCTATAATTCCAATACCAATGTACAACGTGCCTCTTTCCCCACACCTGAACCCACACTAAGTATTATCAATCTTTAACATTTTTGCCAATCTGAGAGATGAGAAAAGGCATCTCATGTCTAATTTTGAACTAAATGAAAAGGAAAAAAGAATTTATCCAAAGTTCTGGGATGCGGGAGCACCTGGGTGGCTCAGTCAGTTAAGCGTCTGTCTTCAGCTCGGTTCATGATCTCAGGGTTCTGGGATAGAGCCCCTTGTTGGGCTCCCTGCTCAGCAGGGAGTCTGCCTCTCCCTCTCCTTTGCCCTCTGATCTTCCCCATCACCCCCCCCCCGCCCGGTGCTCATGTGCACACGCGCTCTCTCTCTCTCTCTCAAACAAATAAAATCTTTTAAAAAAAGCTGTGGGATGCAGTGAAAACAGTACTTGAAGGGAAATTTGTAACATTGAATGGATACATTAGAGAAAAAAAAATCTAGAAATCAGTAAATCTAAGCTTCAGCCTTAGGAAGTTAGGAAGAAAACACATGAAATCCAAAATAAGCGGAATATTAGAAATAATAGGCATTAGAAATCAGTGAAATTGAAAACAGGACATTAATAGAGAAAATCAAGGAAATCAAAAGTTGGTTCTTTAAAAAGATCAATGAAACATAACTTCTAATCAGACTAATCAAGAAAAAAGGAGAAGACACAAATTACTAAGATCAGAAATGAGGGGTGCCTGGGTGGCACAGCGGTTAAGCGTCTGCCTTCGGCTCAGGGCGTGATCCTGGCGTTATGGGATCGAGCCCCACATCAGGCTCCTCTGCTATGAGCCTGCTTCTTCCTCTCCCACTCCCCCTGCTTGTGTTCCCTCTCTCGCTAGCTGTCTCTATCTCTGTCAAATAAATAAATAAAATCTTAAAAAAAAAAAAAAGAAATGAAACAGGGGTCATCATTACTGATCCCATGGGCATTAAGAGAATAATAAGGATTATTATGAACAACTTTATGGTCTGGAATTTGATAACTTAGGTGAAACAGACCAATTTACTGAAAGACACAATCTACTAAAACCCACACAAAAAGAAGTAAAGAATCTGAATAGGACTATAGCTAGTAAAGAAATTTAATCAATAATTAATAAACTTCCAAAACAGAAAGCACCAAGTCCAGATGATTTCACTGATGAATTCTACCAAAGATTTAAGGAAGAAATGATACCAATTCTCTACACTCTCTTTCAGAAATAGAAGCAGGAGATACTTCCAAACCTATGAGGTCAGCATCACCCTAAAACTAAATCCAGCTGAAGAAACACACACACACACACACACACACACACACACACACACACACACACACACACACTTATGTTTACATCATTGAACCATCTGGATTTTTCCCAGATGGATAGACAGTGGTCCCAATACTATGTCTTCAATAATTCATCATTCAATCACTAGTTTGAAATGGTACCTGTATCATAATAAGTTCTGCATATACTTGGACCTATTTTGGGGGAGTATATTCTGTTCCACTGAACTACTTTTCCCTATTTCAGTACCAGGATCAGACCAGTTAAAGCAACATAACTTTTACTGCTGAATACGTGTAATGTTGCATACTTCCTTCTTGGCCTTTTTTTTTGTCTTCTCAAAAAAAAACAAACAAACAAACAACTTTCTAGTCAGTCTCTGTTTTATTTATTTATTCATTTGTAGGTGGACTTTAAAATCATTGTCACAATTGCAAATTGAATGTCCCCTGAGTAAACTGGTTTGAATTCAGGTCTTCAAAGAGCCTGGGACCTTGCCCCCTTGAGGGATGGAGGCAAAGTGTGACTTCAGAAAGGGGACCAGGGTTTTCCTGGTGGAGCCCGTCAAGTGACCAGCAGAGAGCGGGATTGGCTTGCAGGAAGAGCCTCAGAGGCAAGAGCTGGAGCCGAGGAGTGGCCAGGCCCCAGGGAGCCCCGGCTGAGGGCAGATCAAAGGCAGGCAAGAAGTGACAAAAGCCAGAGGGAAGCTGATGGAGTCATGTGGGTGACAGGAAGGCCTGCGCGGGCCTTCTAACGGGCTGCCTCCCCAGCACCAGCCCTGGTCCGACACAGAGACAAATCTCTGCTGAGCCAGTAGAAAGTGCAGGACGGCTCCAGGCAGGAGGGCCAGGGAGGACCAGGGGCACGGAGAGAGACCAAAGCGGCGAGCTAAGCTCGTGTGTACGTGTCTCAGAGTGGGGAGCAGAGGGGAAAGATGTCGGGGGGCGTCTTTGGAGGCAACTGTGAACCTCACTGCCCTGAGTGGGAGAGTGCGTCAAAGAGGCACCCAGCTATTACCCTGCTGCTGGCCCTACACATGCCAGGGTCCCTGTGTTGTCCCTGGGCCCGGGGAACTTCTGCCTCCAGGACACGGGAGAGCCCTGGCCACTGGCTGCTGGCTCTGTCACTGGCCACCAGGCAAGAGGCTCTCCACTGTGTGGATCTGGAGGACAACCAGCACTTGAGGGAAATTTCCTATTAGCTTTTCAAACGCTAGCTCCCAGTCAGTCCGGCTTGGAGAAGGCAGGGATGTGCTTCCGAAGGCAGGGTGAGGGCCTGGCAGGAAGCCAGCTGGGGAGCCCAGTCCCCAAAGGCCCGGTGATTCGTCGTGGCTACAGAGTCTCCAGGGTCAGTGGGCCACTCCCTGTCCCTTTACTGCGGACTCAATTCCCCATTTCTGTCCCGGCCACAACTCTCTCTCACCCCTTTTCCCCTCCCCTTCATGTCAGACCACGGACTTCCCAGCAGGCTCCACAGAAAACCGTGTGAAGAAATGGGAGGCAGGCCTTCCCTCTCTCTCTGCTTGGAGCAACATCTGCCCCTTCTCCAGCCTGCTCTCCCTGGGGCATCTTCAGTTTTCCAGGATCCTGCGAACGCGGGCCGCTGGGGGGCGCGCGACCCCCGCACACTCAGGGGTTGCACTCCAGAGCCCGGCGAGTAGGGATGCTGGGGGGCGATTGCCCGGTCTCCTCCCACGCCCGAGGCCGGGCGCAGGGGGCCGCGAGGGGGCACCCGACACCCACGGACCTCCCGCGGCTCCCGGGAACTGGAACCTGCGAGAATGCCCAGGGAGTGCAAGGAAAGGAAGAGAGCGGCCAAGGGCAGGTGCATGGGTGGAAGAGAGGTGGGGCGAGAGGGACCCCTGAAGACAGCAACATGGAGACGAAGCCAGCAAATGAGGAACGCTCGGGAGGACACGGGGGTGGGGGCAGAAGCGGGGCGGCCAGGGCGGCCGCT
>NC_048230.1:40425768-40430681 GCF_002007445.2 Ailuropoda melanoleuca
CGGCCCGCGCGCGCTCTCCGTCCCCTGCCCTTCCCGGGCGCGCCTCCGCCCCCTGCACCCTCCACCCCGGGCGCGCTCCCCGCCCCCTGCACCCATCCGCCCTGGGGCGCGCCCCCGCAGGCCCAAACTCCCCGGCGGCCTTCGCGCTCCCGCAGCCCCGCGCCCGGAAAGCCGGGCTCCCCCGGGGCCCCATGCCCTGAACGTGACTCAGCGCTTTCCGGCGCCTCCCTGGCCGCCCGCGGGCTCAGCAGAGCGGAGACCCCAGTGGAGTGCAGGGCCTCGGCCTCCCTCTTCCTGGGGCAGAGGCCCGGAAGTGCCCCCACACGTGCCCTCCCTATAAGCAGGGTGGATCTTTCTGGGCGGAGGGCAGGTTCAGTCACTTGAGCATGAACTCAAGGGCGCTGATCGAGAACCTACTGTAAGCAGCAGAGAGGCCGGCCCGCCTCAGGGGGCTGACAGCCCGCTCAGGGTGCGCCCCACCCCTCCTGCTGGCTAAGTTCATGGATAAGAAGATTGCCCTCTTGGAAACATTTGGGAATTTAGGGTGCACTTCGAGCCTGTGGGTTACAGGCTGGGGAAGCAGCATCACAGTGCCCCCCCCCCAAGATCAGGGAGGCTTTGGGCGGCACAGGTGTGTGTTTGAAGTTGGGAAGAGGGACCCTGGGGAAGAGGGGCTAGCCTTATAGCAGCTGGGAAGCCGGGAAGGGGTGTCCAGAGAGGAGAGCAGAGTTTGGTTGGGAGGGGAAGGAGGGTGGCCTTGGGGACCAAATCAGCTAAGGGTGGATTGTATTTGGTGAGGTGCTTCTAGGGGTGGCCTGAGGCAGGGACACAGGTGAGTGGGTCACTGCACTGATCTGGACGATACCTGGAGAGGATTCAGGAGACAGCAATGAGAGAAAGTGGCCTGGTTGTGGTGGTGGAGCACAGAGGGGACTCAACAGCTGTTAGCCGGGGCGGAGGGGACACGGGGAATTCCTGCCTGAAGCTGGCTGAGGGCCAGGTCTTTCCCCGATGCTAAGGACTGATGGATCCTGCCCTGTAGTGGGAAACCAGGAGGTCTCCTTCCCTGACACAGTAGCTGCCCTGAGGCAGGGGACTGAATGAGATGACCCTGCCTTGGGAGTCCCCAGTGCACTCTTGGGGCCCACATGCTCTTGCTCTGAGCATTTGGTCGTCGTCTTCTTTTTTTTTTAATATTTTATTTATTTATTTGACAGAGATAGAGACAGCCAACGGGAGAGGGAACACAGCAGGGGAGACGGAGAGGAAGAAGCAGGCTCCCAGCCGAGGAGCCCGATGTGGGACTTGATCCCGCAATGCTGGGATCACTCCCTGAGCCGAAGGCAGATGCCCAACAACTGCGCTACCCAGGCGCCCCTGAGCATTTGGTCTTCTGTTTGTGCGTGTCCCCCACACCCATGGAAGGGTCTTCCCCTCTGTCTGGATCCGTTGAATGAATGCATGAATGAATGAGCGGAGAGAAGCCAGTGAACAGCGTCCCTGTTTCTCAGTGCCCTTTACCTGCCAGACACCACACACAATTGCATCTTCCGCAGGGCCTCGTTAATAAGGCCAAGGAGGGCTGCGCTGGGAGGTGAGGCCGAGGGTTCCTGAGGACAGGGAGGACAGACCCGAGCTGTCTTCTCCTGGCTCCGCACTGTCTTCCCAGCTCAGAGCCCTGGCTGCCGGACCTAGCTGTGCTGGTAAGTCTCTGGGAGAATTGGGGTGCACCCTGCCCGCCCCCTCCATCCGTCCTGTTGTGCTCCTGGAGCTCCCCATCCAGCAGGAGAGGCATGCACACTGCCAACGTGGTGAAATAAAGGGGCACACGGGGGGCGCAGTGAATGGACAGGTGACAGATGTTCAGTTGGGTCCCCTAGCTAATGGAGCCCAAGAAAAGCCACCCTTACCTGTGCTGATATCCTTAGACCTGTTTCTTGCTGTGTGCCTCAGTTTCCTTACCTGTAGGTGATACTAGAAGGCTCCTAAGACTAGAGGCCCATGCCTCTATGACAGAGGACCAGTCCAGCTGCCCCCAACCTGCCACAGAGAGGACAAACAGACCAGCCTCGCCCTCCACCCACCCCACCCCCACCCAGGATTCTGGGCCTGCAGATCCCTCAGACCAGACTTGAAGCCTAGGTCTGCCACTCAGGGGCCCTACCCAGGCCTACTCTTAGGAATCAACTCAGGTTAGGGGTGCCAAGGCGGCACAGTCCACAGTCGGTTAAGCATCTAACTCCTGGTTTGTGAGGAATTAGCCATAAATACGCAGAAAAGCAGGTAAATGACCAGAAACAGGGCACGTGTGACCTCCTGCCTCCTACATGAAAAGGACACATTCACAGGATACTTGCCCCTCAGCAGTGAGCCGTATGCAGGACATCCTCACATCAGATCCCCGGCTTAACCAAAAACCTCACCCCGCCGCAGGAGGATGGAGACAAGCTCCATCTTGGTCCTCTACGGAGGGAAGCCAGAGCACAAGTGCAGATAAACTGAAAACCCAGCGCTGAGCAACTGAAAGAGTTGAAAGTGGTCACAGTAGGGGCGCCGGGGTGGCTCTGTCTTGGGATCAAGCCCCGCATCCCCCTCCCTGCTCATCGGGGAGTCTGTTTCTCCCTCTGCCCCCCCAACTCATGGGCATGGTCTCTCTCTCTCTCTCTCAAACAAACAAATAAATAAATGAAATCTTTTAAAAAAAAAAGTCGTCACGGTTACTTCTGGGGATTTGCTTGAAGGACAGGAGAATTTTTGTTGTTTTTACACAATAAGTTTTATTTATTTATTTTTTCAATTTTATTGAGATACAATTGACATATCCAAATCTTTAAATATACTTTTTAAAGTACTGGCTCCATGCGCATTTGGGGTTTGAACTCACAACCCCGAGATGGAGAGTTGCATGTTCTTTTTTTTCTCTTCTTTTTATTTTTAAAGATTTTATTTATTTGTCAGAGAGAGAGCACAAGCAGGGGGAGCAGCAGGCAGAGGGAGAAGCAGGCTCCCTGCTCAGCAGGGAGCCTGATGTGATGCGGGACTCGATCCCAGGACCCTGAGATCACGACCTGAGCTGAAGGCAGACACTTCACCGACAGAGCCACCCAGGCGTCCCGAGAGTTGCGTGTTCTTCTGACTGAGCCAGCCAGGCGCCCCCCGTAATAAGTCTGATTTTTTAAGGGGTGCCTGGCTGGCTCAGTCCATAGAGCATGTGGCTCTTGATCTCGGGGTTGTGAGTTTACTCCGTGTTGGGTGTAGAGATTACTCAAAAATAAAATATTTAGGGGCACCTGGGTGGCTCAGTCGTTAAGCGTCTGCCTTTGGCTCAGGGCGTGATCCCGGCGTTCTGGGATCCAGCCTGGCATCAGGGGCTCAATGTCCTTCCCTCCCAATAAACCCACACAGGAAGTAGGGAGCCTAGAGAGACCCAGGGAATGTGGTTGGGGGTTGAGTCCCGGCCCTCTGTGAGATCCACCCTCTCAGCCTCCGACACCCCATCCCCTCTCTCCCAAAGGGGCCTTGTCTGGCCTTGTGGCACAGTGCCTGCTCCTGGCCCAGCCTCCCAGGCAGTTTCCACCAGGCCAGGGTTAATCTTTAGCAAAACACAGGCTCTGGGGGCCCCCAGCCTCCTCACAGAGCTCCTGGCCTCCACTTAGAACCGGAGTAGCCTGACTCCAGCGGCCTCAGGCTCAGCGGCCCCAGGGCCATCCTGGTGCACAGGGACCGCTGGGATAGCGGAGCCGGGCCCTGCTCTGTTCTGGTGACCTCGTCGCTGGCCCGTTTGCCCACACTGTGGGTTTGGGTGGGGTAAGGAAAGATGTGGGAGAGCCCTGAGTGCCCTACCAGTTTGTCTACACCAGCCCCGACTCTCGGCCCCCTGTGATTCTCCTTCCCAGGACCTGGGCCCCCTGGTGGGGGAGGGGTTGAGGCGGAGAAGGAGGAAGGCCCGGCCTCGTCTTCTGCCCTCGACTCCTTCCTCCTGCAAGGGCGCCCTCTCCCGCCGGGCTCACAGCGGCCACACCTCCCACTCCACCTTACTGGCAGTCAGGACCCCACTGTCCCTTTTATTACCCCAGTCCCTCCCACAGGGTCAGCAAAGGGGCCTCTTACTTGTTCCCAGACAGGGTGGCCTGGGGCTTTTCTCAAAGATCCCCTTGGCTGGAGTGCTTTCACCTCCACCCCCCACCGTGCCCTGGGGGCTTCCAGAACTTTCTCGACCCCAGCTGCTGCCACTGGAGAGCCCCTTCACGTTCACGGTCTGCAGCGGCATCTTGCCAAGGCCACTTGGATGCTTTTCTACTTCCTACCCACCCACCTAGCCGGCTCCTTCATGCATTCATGCATTCATTCATTCAGTGCTTGAGAAGCAGCCCACTGTCTTTGACCCTGTGAACATAGGGGTGACATTCTGCCCCCGGGGGTCTAGACTCTGGGTTCAGAGGCTGAACACCGAGGCAGCGTCTGGGCGCCGCTCCGTCCCACCCTGCCCGCCCCCGCCAACGCAGAGCTCACAGCTCACGGTGAGCAAGTTCAAGGGAACCGGGGTGCCCTCTGGGGTGAAGATGTGGGGGGCTCAGTGCCCAGAGTGAGGCAGGAAGGGGGGCAGCGTGGCCTGGGTGGGAACGGGGCGGCTGACAGGGCGATGGTGGCTGGGCCAGGAGCAGAGAAGACTGGGCAGCCTCTGGGCCTCAGCTCCATTGCCTGGGCGAACAGCGAACAGAACAGCAGTTGGAAGGGCCTGGGGAGTCCTTCAGAGGCCCCTGGGGGGCCTGGGGTGGGTTGGCTGTAGGCAGGGAGCCTGCCCTCCTCACTTCCTGGAGCTCTTCCTTTTGGGAAGCTTAGCTTCCTTCAAAGGGAAAGAGGGTCTGGACTGCCAGCAGCCTCAGGCAGGGTTGATGGACTGGGCGGGGTGG
>NC_048230.1:40430956-40433841 GCF_002007445.2 Ailuropoda melanoleuca
GCAACAGAGAGACCTCCAGTCCTGTCGCTCCCTCTGGTTAATGTGCATCCACCTCACCCCGCCCTGCCACTCAGGCGTGTTGGCTTCTGGGGGACAGTGCCCTCCCGCTGGTCCCTGCCAGCTCCCGACACACAAGGCAAGTCCAGGCCCCAGCACCGCTGCCGTCGCCGTGGTGGCTCTGACGGGGCCCACCTGGGAGCCACAGACTGGGACAGGACAGACACCTGTGCCTCAGGAGGAAGGTGACTCCCCTTCCCCCAGGGCTGCCACACAAGTGTTGGGGCACCTCCAGCACATATGGCCTCACAAAGTCCTGTCCCCTACCCCAGGGTTCTCCGCTCCCTTGTCACCTGTGTTTTCCTCCTCATCACACAAGACCGTGTCAGCAGGACCTGGGGCCACTCGGCTACCCCATTGTTAACGCAGGCCTCCCTGCCACATCCCCACCCTGGACAGGCCCAGGCCTGCCCCATGCGGCCAGCCCACTGCCTCCTGCCAGGAGTCCAAATACACCTGTTTACGTTTGGGCTTCAGCCCAGGATGGAAGTGCGCCTGCCTCCTGCCCACCTCTCCCCCACCTCGGGTGTTCCTGCCATCGCTCCAGCTCACCCTCTTTCTGCAGGCCTGTTTGCCAGGGGTGGGGGTGGGGGTGGGGGTGGAGAGCCAGCCCCACCCTCAGCACTGCAGGGGGCCTGGCCTATTCGCTCCAGGTGGGCAGAGAGAGTGGGGCTTGGGGAATCCCGGGGTCCTCCAGACACCCAGAGTCACTGGAGTGTGTGTGTGGGGTGGCCTGACCTGTGGAACAGGGTGTACAGAGGCAGGGAGTGGAGGGGTCCCGAGGTCTGAGCTCCTGTCCATCCCCCATCACATTCCCGGCTGGAGGACGCTTTGGGGGAGGAGGGCAGAAAAGGTGGCATGTCTGGAGGCCGAAGGCTGGCTCCTTGCTTTGGGAAGGCACTGTCTCCACACTCAAGCATGAAGTGGTTTCGGGGGCTTCTCAATTCAAAGATGGGGATCAGAGGACATGAGGAGCCCGGTCGGAGAGCTCAGGTCACGGGTGCAAAGCCACAAAGAGATCGGACTGCTCAGTACAACGTGGGAGCCTGGGGGTGGGGCAGTCTGCAAAATCTGCCGGGGTGGGGGGGTCTGCGGTTAGAGGGATACCCCATCTGCGTCAGTCTCCCCGCTGTGGCGCTGGTGTGAGGCCTACAGGGGAGTGTCCTTGTTCTAAGGAACTATGCGCTCAAGTGTTGAGTGCTAACGGGTGTCAGGTCTGCAACTTACCGTCAAATGGTGTGAAATCTATTTAGACTGGGATTACATTGAATTTATAAACAAATATGAGGTAAATGAACACCTTTGTTAAGAAGTCGCCCCGCCAAGGGCTGGGGCAGGGACGGATCGGGGGGAAAAGCGGTGGGTGCAGGCTTTCTCCCCACTCCCTGATGCTGCTGGAGAGCGTGTGCATGTGAAGCCTGGGGCCCAGCCTCTTCAGAGCCGCCTCCCTGCTTTGGCTACACGTCGGAAGCATCTGGGGACCCTTAAACATGCTCATGCCCGGGCCCCACCCCACCTGTCATGTACCCCCCTTGGCCAGGGCTGGAGGCTGACCCTGGAGGTCCCTGGAGAAGGCCTCTACTGGGGACTGTGGAGAGGAAGGCTGGTGGGTGGTGGGGAGAGCGGGGAAGAGTCGCTTGGGGGGGTGTAGAGAGTCTCAGGGGAGGGCAGGCCTCCTCAGCCTGCTGGCGGGGATGGGGGGGGCTGGCTTGGGGCTCAGTAAGGCCCCAACCCCGCTGGCCCCTCAGTGTGTGTGCCCTCCAGAAATATTTGGAATAATTAGCAAGTGAAAGCAGCAAGTTAGCATTGGGAATGCCAGGTTGGCCCAGCGCCAGACTTGAGAGAAGGGAAAGAAAGGGGCTTCGGGAGAAAGGGGTCCCTGGAGGCTGGGCAGGATTGTGCGAGACAGTGCCCGTTTGTGCCCCGTGTATGGGAGGGGGCCGGGTGGAGAGGTGGGCTCCAGACAAAGCTGGAGTGACAGGAGAGAAAGGTGGCGCTGTGTGTCACCCCCATACACATTTCCTGTGCCTCGGTTTCCCCCTCAGGACTCTGGTAGGCAGGTCCCTCATGGAGCACACCTGCTGGTGTGAGTGAGTGGGGAAGCAGGGCCCCGGGCACCTTGACTTCCCTGGAGGCCTTCCTGCTCCTCCTCCAGCCTGCGCGGGGCCTGGGAGGGAAGGCGCCAGGCTTGGTGAGCACGCGCCAGGCTCGGGCCCTCTGGCCTCACACCCTGTCCCTCCAGGAGAGGACTGAGGGAGGGTGGTGCTGGAGACAGGCCCGGGCTGAGACCTCAGACTCAGGCAGGCGAGCCTGGGCAGGCCCTGGCGGTCAGGCACACGTGAACGGAGCCCTGGGTGTGCTCGGCCCCTGTGAGTCCCCAGGACCAGGGAAGGGGCTGTGTCTCCTCCGTCGCCCACTCCCCGGGGCTGAGGGTGCCATTCTCCCCATTGTGCAGATGGAGGTGCTGAGGCCCCAGGCTGGAGGGGACCCCTGGAGGCTGCCTCTCAGCCCCTTTCTCCCTGGGGACACCAAGGTCATGGGGAGTTCATCAAGGGGCACTCTTGAGGCCTTCAGTGCCTCCCATCTTCCTCCCAGCCATTCCCCCTCCGGCGCTGAAGAGAAAGACCCCCTCCTCCCAAACTGGCCCTTGCCTTTTCCTAAAGTTGCAAGCAGGTCCATTTTCAGATTTTTTAACGTTTTATTTTTAAATTTTTTAAATTGTAAATAACTTTCCATGAAAAAGGTTAAATTGCCCCCATAGGGCAGGAGGGTGGATGCGGGACGCAGACGGAGGGGCTCTGGGTAGAGCGAGACACTCCCCCCCCCCC
>NC_048230.1:40433968-40513383 GCF_002007445.2 Ailuropoda melanoleuca
CCCACCCCCCCCACCCTTCCCCAGCCCCAGGGAGGCTTTGCTGGGAGAGGCCCCCAGGGGGTTAATTTGCTGTCACCTAATTAGCATTTGTTGTACCTGGGAACTTTCTCTGGATAGAGACCTGGGGAGGACCGCGGGAGAGGGAGAGGCGTCGAAGCTGAGGTGCCCTGGGGCGGGCCCTGTACTGTTGCTCGCCAGCTTGGCCAGGGCCGCTCCAGGTGCAGCTCCCACAGTGCAGGGCCCGGGGCTGGCGAGAGGAGGATCGGTGAAACACTGTGTGTATGGGGTGGGGGGGCCGGGGAGGCAGCCGTTCTGGACCTGGGCCCCCGTTCTCAGCCTCCTGGGCTGGAATCTGAGGGCAGCCTGGGCTGGGGGCCGTGAGGCCTCGTGGGGCCAGCCTCGGGAGACCTGGCCCAGCCCCTGCCTGGGTGACAGGGTGTCCAGGGGCCTGTGCTGGGGGGCAGTCTGGGCCCTGACTCGGGCACTGTCCGGAGGTGGGGTGGCGCCCGGCCTCTTACAAGAAGGCGCCCACACTGGCCCAGTCCTGCAGGTCGGCAGCCAGGGTGGCGTCCCCGGCCTCGAAGAGGGGCTCCGGGGGCAGGCAGCCACTGCCGCTCTCGTCCCAGGGGTGCTGCAGGAAGGACGTGGCCAGGAAGGTCTCATCGAAGTCCAGGCTGTCGGCAGCCTGCTCCCCCGGAGGCCCCCAGGTGGCGGGGCAGTCGATGTGGCGGCCGTGGACGGTGAGGTCCACGTCCCCGTGCGAGGCGGGGCTCAGCGGCGGGCTCAGCTCCAGGGCCTCCAGCGTGCCCAGCTCGCCGCCCAGAGTGCCGGCCTCGAAGATAGCCTCCCAGTCAAAGTTGCCCTTGAGGGGCTCCAGCTCGCCTTGCTCCTCCTGCGTCAGCAGCAGGCTGCTGGGGGCCCGCGGGACCTTGGCCACCCGTTTGGGCAGCGGCTGTTTGCGCTTATGGCCGAGCCTGCCCTCGCCCGCACCCCAGCCCGCCTCCCCGGTGGCCTCCTCGAACTCCCGCAGCAGCTGCTGGGCCTCAGTGTTGACGGTCAGCGGCCCGGCCCACGGGGCGGCGCTGGGCTCCTGTGAGGCCTGGCGGGCAAAGGCCGGGTGGATGTGGACCGGGGGCAGCCGCCGCTTCTTGAAGGCCCCGCTCAGCAGCCGCTCGGCGTACTGGGGGTCGATGCGCCAGAAGCCCCCCTTGCCTGGCTCGTCCTTCTCCCGAGGCACTTTGATGAAGCATTTGTTCAGCGACAGGTTGTGGCGGATGGAATTCTGGGCACAGGGGGAGAGGAGAGAAAGAGGTCGGCTGGGTGAGTGGGAAGGGCCAGCGGTGGGGGGCAACGAAAGCTCCTGCCCACACGGGAGGAGGGACGGACGCACTGCTCCGACCGGTGGCTCTGGGACACCAGCCACTGGGCACGGGGAGCCAGGAGTGCTGTCGGGGGCTTTTGTTCCCTGTTGCCGGGATATCTGCCTGCTCAGTCATCCGAGCCCTGAGCCGCAGGGTGGCTCGCAGTGCCACCCCGTCCTGCCCTCCCTCCCTCACCCCACTGCTTGCGGCCTCTGGCCAAAGGCCGCAGCTCCCCCAGGGCCTGGACAGCCATCTCACTTCGCCTGGGCCTGGCTGGCCCTCTGTTTGTGAAGTGAGTGGGTGGGTTGAGGCAGGGGTGGGGGAGCTGGGCTAGTCAGGGTGTGAGGGTGTGTGTTCTGAGAGGGTAGGGATGAAGTGTGGGGGGATCTGATGACTTTCCTTGTTTGTTGAGCCGGCTGCTGGCCTGGGCCCTCACCCGCCATGGCCCCCTCCTCCCGCCCAGGCTAGGAGGCCTCAGTTGATTATTACCCAGCCTAGAGCACGGTGCTCATTCCCGAGGCCCATTTCCGGCAGCCTGAGCTTCACAGGCTTCAGGGAGGGTCGGGGGTGGGGGTCTCTCTGCTTTCTCACTGACGGTACAAATGCCACTTGCCCCAGAGTCGGGGCCCATGCAAATGTGGAGTAGTTTGGGACTGTGATTCTCCGGCCTGCTCCACCCTGCCGGTGCCCCCAGGGAAAAGGCTGGACACTCTGGGGCCTCAGCCCCTAAGTAGCGCCTGATCCTGATGGTGGCAGACTCGTGTCTGCCTGGCCTCAAATCACCATCCTGCCTTGTTCATTCCTAGGTGTGTCGTCTTGTCCAAGCCATGCTGGGGGACAGGGGTTTAAGGTCCAGAAGGCAGGGTGGGTGGGTGGGTCGTGCCCCCTGGCAAAGTTGGGATGTTTACATGGAGGCTTGGGCCCCTTGGCTGCTCTGTGCCAGGTTCCAGATCCTTGGAATGAAGCCAGTGTGGCAGGCGGAGCCCCTGTGGAAAGCACCTGGCTCAGGTAATTGTCCCCCTAGGGAGGCTGACTGAGAAGAGGGGGAGGACAGGAGGCAGGAAACTGGGGAGGGGTTGGGTGAGGGGCCAGGCCAGCAGCTTTACTTTAGGAAGGCCCCAGAGCCCCACTACTGGGACTCAGCTGGCCTTCACACCCCATTGCCCTCCCCCAACCCCGAACTCCACCAGCCAACTGAAACAAGACAGGATGCAGGGCCTGGCAGGGGCAATGCTCCAGCATCCGATTCTGAGTTGGGCTTTGACAAGTGTCCTTCTGCTGGGTGGTGTCTAGGAATTCTAGGACTTGGGACAAAAATGTGTCCCTTAGTCCATCATCCTCTCTTAGGGGGCCATGTCCACATACAGTCTGGTCCTGGTCTCTGGGCTGGGTCTACTGGATGAGTGACAGGTGCTTTCCCCATGAATTTCGGGGTCTGCACCCTTTCTAAAGCCCTTTAAACATCCTCCCTCCTCCCTCTCTGAAGTCGGAGGGACAATTCCAAGCACTAGGCTCCCCTGAGGTCTTTCCTCGATGGCCTTCCTCCCCTGGGGCGCTGGCTGCACCCAGCCTACTTGGCATGAGGACCTGCGACCTGAGTCCAGTCCACCCTGGCGTGGGGAGGGAGGAGGGGAGCGGGGAGGGAGCGGCCGCCACCCGCGTCTCCCCTACCTGCCAGGTGGGATCGGCGTGGCGGAAGTAGCAGAAGTTGTCCGTGATCCACTTGTAGATGGCCGACAGGGTGATCTTGGTGGCCTTGCTGGCCTGCATGGCCATGCAGATGAGCGTGGCGTAAGAGTAAGGCGGCTTCACATTCGGGTTAGTGGCGTAGTCGACGTCGTCGGGGGGCGGGGCCTGCAACCCCGGGGGCGCGCTCCGCGATGTGCACGACGACGTGGGCTTACCCGGAGTGTGCGGCTGCCCCAGGCAGGCGGGATCGGCCGCCAGGGGGGACCCAGGCGCGGCCGAGCCTGGCACATGGTGGTAGCCGTGGGGGTCGGTGCCCCCCGGAGGCAGGGCGGGGGCCTTGGCGTTGAGAATGGAGAATTCCTGCAGCCACTGCAGGCTGGTCAGGCTGTCATCCAGGGAGTCGGGCTCCTCCAGGCCGCCCTCCGGCCCGGCCTCCTCCGCCGCCCCTGCACCCGAGAGGCGTAGCCAGCTCTCCGCCATGTCTGCGGGGACTCTCCGAGGGGGCGGTCAACATCCACGGGCTGAGCCGGGGGTAGCCCGCCGCGCTCTCTAGCCCGCTGACTCCCGCGGCTCCGGTTACAGGGCCTCCCAGACGCGCGCTTCCATCCCGCGACCAGGGGGTCGCCTCCTCCGAATACGAATGTGGTACCTGCTGGGGAGGATCACAGCGGGAACTGAGCACTTTCCCCCACCCCCGAGGGGAGTGTGTGTGCGAGGGGGAAGCTCCTCTAAAATCGTCCCCGCTGCTGGGGAGGATCTTTTCTGGTCGAGATCGGGGAAACAGAAGCTGTGCCCGGGGGTCCGACCCCCGATGGGTCCGTCTCTCTTCCTCTCAGAGGTTTTAGAAGAGACTTTATTAGCTAAAGGAGGGAGGTGGGTAGAGGCCTTCTCCCCAAAAGTGGGAAATCAGCCTCTCCCCCCCGCAACAATTGGAAATGGGGCGAAGGAGCCCAGGAGGGCAGTATCACCGGGCGGCAGAGGGGGAGGTCGTCTGATCTTTGAAAAGAGATATTAGGATGGGAGATAACGGGGAAGGAAGGAAACAGGATAGGAGTTATAGGAGGCGAGAAGTTAGTGTCCCCCAAACTCAGATGTCATTCCCTGGTCCACCAGTTCCGTCGAGGACGGATGGGAGAGCGGGCTGGTACGGACACCCTCCCTTCCCGCAGGCGTCTCAGTCCCTTACCTGGCTCAGAGAGCAGCCCGGGCCAAAGGAAGGTTCTGGAAGAAGTTCCTCCCACCCCCCGCGGCTCTCTGTCCCCAGCTCGAGGGCCCCGCCAGCGCCTCTTATCGCCCCCCCGCCCGACGGCGCCTTTCTGAGCGCCAGTGGCCCCCGGACCGGCATTAAGTAGCCGCTGCAAAGGCTTCTTCCGCTGCCATGGCGACGCTCCGCCCCCATAAACAGCTTCCGCTGCTGCTATTGGTCAGCAAGTTTCCAAGGAGACCGCGGGCTCTAGCCACTCTCTCTGGCGGTAACTCTCCTGGAACTCCCTCCTTCTGCCGCCCTCTCTCGCGCCACCCAGCCCCCTACCCGCCGCCGAGTCCCGGCTCCGCGCATTCCCGCCCGAGGGCCCCGCGCCCGGCTCCGAGAAGCGCGCGGCCCCCGCCCGAGGCCCCGGGCACGCCCGAGAGCCGTTCGCCCCGCAGCTGCTCTCCCGCCCTCGCTCCCTTCCAGTCCCAAATGCTCCGGGGCGTCGGCGGCTCCGCGGACCGAGCCAGGGGCGCAGGGGCCCAGGCTGAGAACGGGCTCGGCCACTGTGCGCTTGGGGTTTCCTTTCCTCTCCTCCGGGCTCATGTTTCCGTGCCCCTTCCCACCCTCCCGACCCCGAGCGTCGTCTCGGTGCCCGTAGGCAGGACCGACTCTCCCACTGCCGCTCAGGTCCGCAGCCGGGGCTGCACCGATCCCAGGCACCCCGAGGCGGGTAGGTTTTCCCGGTAAGCGGCTCCCTCCCCACCCCTGTACTCAGCAAGGTTCCCGGAAGCTGACTTTCCAGAGGCTTCTGCGGAAGGGCTCTCCCTCCTTTTCAGATAGCTGAGGAAACGGAGCCGGTGAGTGAAACTCAGAGAAGCCACGGACTCGCCGAATTCTCCTCGCAGGGTCATTTAGGAGTGGGGTGACACCAGGGGCTTCCTCATCCGTTCTCCTGGCCTCCCTCCTGCCACCAGCTTTCCTGCTCTTCAATTACTGAGGAGCTGCAGGGGTGGCAGTTCGGTTTAAGCGCGAGGGTGAGGCGAGGCGAGGGCTCCTTACTCAGGCCTCTGCCCAGAAGCAGGAGGGCAGAGGTGGGAAGCCTGTGCGCACCGGGTGGCACGTCAACTCCCACCTCCCACCCCGGAGCATGTCTTTCCCTACCCCTCGCCCTCTCCCACTGCTCCACTTCCAGATTCTCTTGAGTAAAAATATTTGAGTGCTGGACAAAGTCTTTCACAAATAAGCCAAGGGCACAATTAACAGCTCTCCTTCCCTTGTAAACAGTTTTATTCGTTTTTAAGAATCATGCAGCAATCCATAAATATTGCATCCTCCATGTCCCCACTGTAGTGTGCCCGTGAGTGTACTACTCCAGGGAGCGAGAGGGTACACGGATGGCACCAACAGTACACACACTCGCACACACCAGGTGTGCAGGTCCTAAAGCGAAGTGATCGACCAACATGCCGAGTTCAGGCGGGCAGGACACTAACTCTCCCCGGGTGAGACGGCTCAAAGTGTGTGGAGATGTGCCCAGGAGATGCCCCAGTGCGGGCCTAAACTCTGGTGGGTGGAACTGGGTGAGGAAGGGAAAAAGGCTCTGTGAGGCCGGGATCACCACACCACCTGGAGGCCACGGGAGAGCTCAGGCCTCTGACCAGAGTCAGCGGGAGAAGCCGCAGGCCTCCAGGTGGTCTGTGCCCCCGAGTGAAGAGCCAGGCCCCATCCCATTCTCTCTGGGTCAATTGCTCGGAACACGACTGTCTCCAGATGATGGATCGGGCAGTAGGGTTGGCAGCTGCCCTGTTGCCTGATCAGGCTGACTAAAGACAGCTCCCTTGGTTGGGATAGTTCTGCTTGCCTAAGAGCCAAATAAGAACAAAGACGGGGGAGGAGAGAGAGAGAGAGATGGAAGGATCAGTCTGAGAAACGGGAGTGAAAGGGCCATTTCTAACCCAGGCCTGTCTTGATTATGGAACCAAGGCCTTGAAGAATCTCTGTGAGCCTCTTGCTGGGGGAGGAGCCAGCGTGTGCTGTGAGGAAGGGCACAGGCAGGTCCTCCTCAGAAGAGGGTGATAATGGCTTCTCTCAGGGTTCCCGGCCACCGTGGCTACTGTTTACCTGCATCTCCTTCATCTCGGGTGACACCACACTGTGAATATGACCTGCCAGGAGGGGAGGGGAGCTGTGTGCCACCCCCCCCAGGTGGAGGGAAGTCCGCCATTCCCTGGGGCTGAAACTTCAAGGAAATCAGGAAGTGGGGTTATTGCTCGGATCTCAAACACAAAAGAGGCCTTAAGAATGTTGGGGGAAAGAAAGGATAAGGAGTGGGGCCTGAAGCAGCAGAGTCCACGGCAGGACCTCGGAGAGGGGGACAGGGGACTCAGGACAGAAGCTTCTATTCAGGCTTGGTTCCTGTCAACGTCTGTCAGGACAACAGGCCGTCCCCCAACCAGGAAAGGACCTGAGCCATAACCACTAGGCCCAGCAAGGGTAACCACCGCCTGACGGTACAAAGAAGCCACACAGAAGGTGTGAAGGATTCCCTGGGCACTGGGCTCTCTTTGGGGTGCCGGAAACGGCCCTGAAAAACTCTTTCAGGGTAACAATTCCAAATATGAAGATAGGCCGTCACGATGGGCAAAGCCTAAGACTCCACCACATCTCAGCCTCCAAATGGCTGTATTTGACCTTGCTTCCCGATCTCATGCTCCACCGGAAGACCACCTTTTCCCAAAGCCAGTCGACAACCCATCTGTCCAAGAACTAGGCGGAACCCACTGGCAACACCAGTGTTGAGAGAGGAGTAACTCCCACCAGCTTACAGCCTGGCCTTGCTGTTTCAGACTTTTGTCTACATGCCTTCCACCAGGCTGAGGGTGGGGGGCACGGGATTTGAACAGTCTCTCTAAAGAGCCTGGGGAAGGAGTACCTCCCCATCTCCCCCCCCCCCCCCCCCCCNATCTGGAAAGCCGGGGAGGAAAACCCGTGGGGTGGGGAGGCCCCCCATCCCCGCTAGCCCAAGCTGGCAGCGTGCTCCGCCACTTCCCTTAGGCCTCCTGGGCACCAATTTGAGAATCACTGTTCCACCCCCTCCCTCAGCCTATTTCTTTAACTACTAACAAGAAGGGGTGGAGACAGGGACAACAGGTATAAGAATGTCACCTGACGAGGTGCGGTGATGAAATGTGAGAATATAGGACAGCTAACACAGTGCCTGGCACATAGAGGTGGCAGAAAATGTGTTTTTTGAAAAGTCACCTTAGGATGGCGTCCCAGGCCTTCATGAATGCACCTGACCATAAATAACCCTCCTAATGGAATCCCGTAACCGGAGGATTCTCAGATCTGAGGCCTCCTTCCTAAGCAGACAGACACACGAGGCCCAGGACACTAGCTCTGTGACCAGAAGCAAGAACTGTTTTCCAGTCAACCTTTTGGTTGCCACTGTTTCTCGTCCGTGAGAAAGGAGCTCCGAATGCTTTCTGAGGGAAACTTGGCTTAGAGTGAAAAATGGCTTTCCCTTCTCACAGGAGCCATCCCCCAACCCTACCCCAAAGTGGAGGGTTCAAATTGCTTATGATGTTCCAGAGACCAAAAATGCCAGATGGGTGTTTGTAATGAAGCTGCCAAAATTCCAGGTCCTCTTGGTTCGCCCCCTAAAGAGAAAAAGATGAGAAAAACCAGCCTGTGGACCTCGGCTCCACCTGCACATCAAGATAGGGTGGCCGCACCCCAAAGAGTCTCTGCAAACGATCTCAGGAGCTGCAGTTCATGGAGAGGCTCCAGCCCACAAGAGAGGAGGCTTCTAGTTCCTTCTGGGAGGGGAGGGGTCATGGTTCTGGATGAGACCGGACTGGGAGCCGGAGCAGGTGGACCTCCACGTCCAGCTTTCATCTGGATGCAGTCTTCATGGTCTTGCTGAGGACGCCCAGGAGGCCAGCAGTCCAGCGAGGCCAGGATGGAAGGTGGGGACAGGAGGGAGCCCAGGTGCACGGGCTGGGGGTCTCAGACGGCCAGAGGACCCCACACACAGGGCCTGTCCTCAGGGTCCTCCAGGCTGCCAGATGATAAGCGCCGGCGCTGTGTGTTCCGACGACTGACAACGTTGTCATCGGCCTGCCAGGTGCCTGGAGAGGAGAGAAGGAAGGGTATGGGAGCCGATGGGTCCAGATGGCCTCTCTAGCAGGACAGCCCAGGAGTTGGGCATGGAGGCTAGCAGGATGTGTGTTAGCTGAAACTCCCATGTGTGTGCGGGCCACAGCAAGGGAGAGAGAACTGGGCGCAGTGGGAGCCTTGGGGGCAGGGGACGGTTCCTGTCCTCATGCGCTAGGTACAGTCATGGCCGCTGTGGAGACTACTGACGGAGAGGAACATGCAGGGTAACTCTTGTTCTGTGAACTTGCCCTGCGATCCACTTCTCTGTCTTTATTTGTTTTGAAGTTTGCCTGCATGTAATGGTGGACGGGACAAAGAAACCAGGTCTAGCTGAGGTTTTCGCAGGAAGCAGTGGAGGGGAGTGAGAAGAGCGTGTTAATGTGGGTCCGGTGTCAGTGTTTGCTGTGGGGGCTGGGGCGGGGCAGGAAGGGGCTGGTAGCCCAGCAGGGTGCCAGGGACAGAAAGGCAAGGGGGGAGCTGGTGTGATGCCTGCAGCACCCCTCTTGCACACCTGCTGCTCTTCATCCCCTCCTGCCCCGAGCTGCCCGCTGAAGTCACCATCAACCCTGGAAGACAGCAGCCCAAGAGCCCTGGGATGCCCCAGGCAGCGCCCACTAAACTTCTCGTCCTCCCCCAGATCCGCCGCCGCTCCTGCACGAGCACGGAGCACCGGCTGGCGAGGCCGGAAGGCCGTCCTTGGCTCCCCTGTGCTTGGTGCTTTGGATGTAATCCCTCGCTGCCTCGCGTTCATCCGCCTGTGGTCAGAAAACCCGGGCTTCACTCCCAGGTCCTGACTGACTGGCGGCGTGCTCCTGGGCAGCTCATGTCCCTGGGAGCCTTGGTTCTCCCACCCATCAAATGGGGGCCGAGTGCTCTCCTCACAGGACTGACTCGCAGGGTGTGCCCAACAACTAGCCCCCACGCGTTGTTCAGGCCACCCTCCTCTCTTCCAGGGTCTCCCCTCAACTGTCCTCCTGGCCCAGACCAGCTCATCCAATCTGTTCCCTCCAGGGCAGCGCGAACCTCCCCCACAGACAGAGGCTCCGGGTGAAGACCTCACTCCACGGGGCCCCGCGGCCCTCCCCGCGGCCTTCCCCTCCCCGTGGCCCGCTTTCACGAGGCAGGCTTGCTCCACGGTGCCCCCCAGCCCGTCCCGATGCCGCAGTGCGCATGTCACACTGCCTCTCGCGCTGTGAGGGAACCAGGAACCCCTGCCCTCTCCCCGGGCAGGCCTGGCTCCCCGGAGGACTCAGGCGGGGGACAGACCCGACTGCCCAGCTATACAGGGAGGGCCTCAGGCTCACTGCGCTCATGTTTGAGGGGGCTGTGCTCCAACGTCTGGGGTCAGCCTCACGCTAGGGCCAGTCCGAGACCCTCTAATGGTCCAAACGCTAGGATTAAGTGGGTATAAACTGCTTACTTCCCATAAGGGTCCTGGCATGATAATCCATCCTTAGGCTCTAATAGTCTGTGGAGGTGGCCCCGGGGAAGAGAAGTGGGCAAAACAGAACATTCGTAGGTATCTCTCACACCCAGATGGAATTTGGAGGTTTCTCTTCCCTGGAGTCTGGGACATGGGTCAAAAGTGCTTTCTCCTCTAAGGGTGGGACTCTTAAGTGTGATAGGGCGAAGAGAAGGCAAGATCGCCATTTAGGTTAGGAACCCCCAAAATGCAATGAGTTGTTCGTTCACTTATAGAATTTGGTAGATCTCATACCTAGTCCTCAATGTTTATGGGGCAGGACTCCGGAACGGCGGCTGTTTGGTGGGAGAGACCAAAAGCAAACGGTGAACAAGAGAGAAGACACACACGCACGCACACGTCACAATCCACGTCGCCGCCGCCGCCGCCCAGCACGCCACGAGACGCCGACTGACGGGCTGTCCTGACTCAGTTCACGTGAGGCCCTGCTACCCAACTCCACCACTCGAGAACCCTCAGCCAGGGCCGAGAACCGTTCCTCCGGAATAGCCTCAAGACTCAGAGCTCACGCATCTGCGCTCCCTGGCTTTTTGGCTCACTTGGCGGCGAGGGGGAGGTCGCGCAGCGCTAATGAGGTGCCCTCCCCCCGGCCAGGGGGCTGATGGGCCCTCAGCAAAGCCCTGCTGCTGCTGCCTGCCCCCGCGTCCAGCCCTCCAGCCACACGCCGGAGGTGGTGACTGAACTCCTTCTGGAGATGGATCAAGGTGCCTTCCCTTCGAGTCCCATCTACAGTAGGAGAAATGGGAGAGCAGAGAGACCTCTAGAGGTAGGCTTGGGGAGCATATTTAGGGGAATTCCGCACCCCCTTTTCCTGCCTCTACCAAGCTCGATGTAAGCGCTAGAATAGTCTGATTGTCTCAAAGAGTTTCCAGTGGAAAGAGAAACTGAATTCAGATTTTCCCTTCATGTCTATGAAGCGTAAACTTTCCTAGCAGCATCTCTGCCTCGGGTTACGGGCTCGAAGAGAGGCGTGAACTGAACTGCAGGTTTCTGTAGGTACTGTTAGGTTTCATGGGTAATGTCCACTCCTGCACAATGAGGTCATTTAAAAATATATTTCTATTTCCACCAACAAACCCAAATGATTTTTGCTTTTCTTTTTTTTCCCCCATCACATACACTACGCAGAACCTGTTCACAGACTCATCACTGGTCCCCTGGTCACTCTGCTGCCACCTGTGTGATAGTCCACCCAACTCCCTGGAACCACATCTACTCAGCCTGGCTTCACGACTCTAACCTGCTCACCACCTGCATCCATCACCTTCGACTTCCTCCCTTTGAGACCTTGGAGAACAATCTCAGAACACGCCCCCCCCTTGGTCTTGGGGCCCAAGAAGGCTCAGAAGCTTCTTAGGGGGGGCACCTGGGTAGCACAGTCGTTAAGCATCTGCCTTCGGCTCAGGGCGTGATCCCGGCGTTCCGGGATCGAGCCCCACATCGGGCTCCTCCCCTGGGAGCCTGCTTCTTCCTCTCCCACTCCCCCTGCTGTGTTCCCTCTCTCGCTGGCTGTCTCTCTGTCACATAAATAAATAAACTCTTAAAAAAAAAAAAAGAAGCTTCTTAGGGGAAAAAGGGCTGGCAGGACACAGGTGCCCTCTCAGTGACACTCCCATGAGTGTGATGAGAGTGGTGAGGATGGGGACCCGCGTAGTCTTTGTCATCAGCTGGGTCTCCCGGCAGAGCGTGCGTGAGGATGGGGAGGGCGGCATGTGGCACAGGGGAGAGCGTGGGATGCTCCCCGCGGCTCCACTTCTCCTCAGCCCTCCACGAAGGGAGCGGCGCCACTTGGAGGGAAACAAGACTCAAGCAGAGACCAAGTGCCTGAGAAGTTGTCCTGACGGCCGCAGAACATGGAGCTGAGTCAGCCCGCGGGTGTCTCAGTCACAGGATGGAAGTTTGAACTTACAGCTGAGCGTGAAGAGGCCTATTTATTCCACGGGACTATCAAAGTGGATACTCCTGCTACTAACCCAACAGAGGCTTCTGGAGAGTTCCCCATCCGGTTGCTATGAGTGTGATGCTAAGACCAGAAGCAGACAAACCTTTTACCAAGAAAGCAGACGTGCTTTCCCTCTCCCGCAAGAGCCCTTGGGACCTCTGGGGAGGGTACAAGGGGACACCTCAAGTGCTTCCACCTGCGTCGCTCTCCCGACAGGCGTCACAGGCATTTGGTTGCACGACTGGCCTGGACTGTGGACCTAGTCTCATCTCAGCCCACTGGCTCTTGAGAGCACCGTAAGGAACCCCAGGGGTTCCCTCCTCTTCCTGCAAGCAATCCCGTAAGTGGAATAAAGATCACCAAGCAGGCTGGCTGCAGGGGGTCAGGAGGAGGAGGAAGCAGAAGGAACAAGCTCCATTTCCACCAGCACGGTTGGCTAAAACTGTTCCCAGCAGCTCCCTCTGACCAAATCCTCTGACCAGTGGGTGGGGGCGCCCCTCGAGGGAGGCAGGAGCCTAGTCAAAGGATGGCTGCTATGGAGCGGCCACAGACACAGGGCAGAGAGGACAGAGATGTCATCTTTCCCGACTAATGACACAGGAATGCCAAATCAAATCCTCCTCATTACGCTTGCCACAGAAGCATCCCCGTATTTTGTGGAGCAGGGATTAATATACCTTTGCAAACACTTTTTCTCAGAGAACCTATCAAATGCAGGCCCTTGCCAGTCAGGGCTGGCAACGTAAGCAGGAGCCTCTGGGACGTGCGCACGCCCGGCAAGCGCGGTGTCGGACACAGCGTGGCCAGGGGGCGGGGACAGGGCTGGCGCGGTGAACGTGAACTTCCACACGAAGGCTACGTAACAGAAATGAGCTTCAAAAGAAACAAACCAGACAGACAGATTTACGTTTGGCAAAAAGACGTGAAAAACAAATGGACAGACGGAAGCGAGGTGAGGAGTGGGAAGGCAGGAGATGACGTGTGCCCGGGCCCCACAGCTCCAGTCCAGGCCTGACTGGGTCCATGCCCCTCCGCCGGCAGGCGGGAGAAGCAGCAGGATTGACATGGCATCTTTTGGCCTCACGGAACATGAAGCGTCCTGGGCAGTATCTTCAGGACACACTAAATAGAAAACAACCAAAGAGAGGCCTTTGAAAGGCTGGAGAAAGCATGTTCTGGGAATTACGGCTTCCTGGCCACCAGCCTGTGTGGGGCCGGGCATGCGAGGCCCGGTGTCTCTCACGGGCTGACGGACCGCGGCCGCCACAGGAGGCTGCGCCGCTCCAACGCCTCTAGACGCTTCGCTGAGCGAGTAAAGCACTGGACCCATGATGTGACGTGGCTGTCCTGAAGTTCAAGTAAGTCTTCGTTTCAGGGGTGTCGAAGAGAGCTTACAAACACCACAACGTGGAGGGTGATCTCTGCCGTGAAATCAGGAGGCCGGTTTTGACCTCGTCCACCTGGGCAAGACTTGGCTTCAGGGAAGCGGTTCGTGGAGCCCCCGAGTGAGCACACAGACTAGAAGGAGGTGAGGGCTCACGGTGTGACTAGCACGGCTCCTGCGTAAGAAGTCATCCCAGGTTCGGCTTAGTATCAGGAGAAGGGACAAGGGGCATGTTGATAGCCCTGACCAAATTTAAATTAGGGCTCCAGGGAGCACAGTCACCCTCGACCCCTGACCTCTCCTCTGGGATCCAAGTCTAATAGGTACAATGCGACTGGTAACCCAAAGCTCACTGGCTCAGAGAGCCACGTGCTAATTGAAACCACATCAGCTTTCCAATTCCTCCCTGCTCCTAACGAAACAAACTCCTTCGGAGGAGCAAGGGATCGGATCCCCTTTTCAAGGGCTCAGGCTAGCTTTCCAAGACCTTCTCAGAGAGGCAGGTTCTGCCTCAGACTTCCTGTTGACGAAAACAAGACCAGGCCACCTGCCGTGGGACCCCCAGGATCGGGGTGGAGGGCGGTGGTCAGGCCAATTCAGAAGGAGAGGGGGTTTTACTCCTGTCTTCCTGTCCTAACAGTCTTGCTCAGAGCAGGGTCTGCTCTGTGCACAAAGTTCAAGGACTCTCCTGAGGCCTCCTCACTTCCTTCCAGCATCTGGCTTTCGGCATCCTAGCACGGCCCAGGCCTTCTTTCTGAAAGGGCAGGGCAGGAGCTGGGTGTCCCAGGGTGAGAGCAGGGGTGCGAGCAGGGGAGCGTCTCCCACCAAGTTCATGTCCAGCAGACGGCCACTCACCGGGTAAGCAGACCTCAGGGCACAGCTTATTGTCCAGTGCTTTCACGCTGGCGATGCCAAAGTCATTGTTATTGTCACACTCCATACCTAGAAATGCGCATGTCCTCTGGCCTGTAACGGAGTTAACGCAGTTAGAGAGGGCCTGGCTGTAATTTTTCTCTGCTTTGCTGTCCTTAAAAAAAAGTCTTAAGGATGGAGACAAAAAAAATCAAATCATATGTTAAAAAAAAGACAGTAATTAAGTGGGTAAAGAGTGGACAATAAAGGAATCAAACTGTGTGGGCCTGTCTGTGTTTTGGCTCTGTCCTGCCCTGTCTCCTGAACTGGCCCCTTCCCAGCCAGTGTGGAGACCACTGGGGAGGGTTGTGGGATGTGGGCTCCACAGAGAGCCACACGGGGGCGTGGAGAGAGGCTGCCCCCGCTCTTGCCTGTGTCTGTTGGGGCGCGTCGGGTGTTTATGACCACAAGGCTCTGTAAGATGATAAATACATAAAACAAAAACTAAAGGTCGCAGGTTCCATAATTTTGCATATTAGTCAGGATCACCACATTCACAAAATTATGTTTTATTTTCCTATGAAACTTAGTTTGTTATTTTGAGTGTGTTTTAAGGGTCTGAGCAGAAACCTACGGACATGTAAAGGGAAGGGGAAGGTTTCAGATGTTATTTTTTTCTAGCTTCCCCCACGCCTCCGGTTTTCTCTTGACGAAAGGGAGAGGAAAAAACATAAATCCATCGTGTGGGCTATGGAATGTCAGGCGGAAACTGCCCGCCACCCTGCATTTTTCAGAAGCGAACATTCTATGGGGGGAAGCGATGGCAGAGGGTGACTTGGGAACCCCGAGCACTGAAGGCATCCACCGAGTCGATGAAGCACCCGACCCTGTCTTGGGCTGGCGTGCAAGTGTGGCGGAGGCACAGCCTTGGTGGCCAGGCCCTCGTTCGGGGCGACTGGCTCAGGCGGAGTGGTCAGGCCAGCATGCGCACCCCTGGACCCCCCAAGCACGGCCAACGCTAAAGCAGAAGCAACTAGGATGACATCTGTCCAGGCTGGGGTCTGGGTCTGCTTTGGAAGTGCCCCCTTCTGCAGTAGGCCCCTCAGAGCAGCCCAGAGCACAGATGCTGGCTCCCGGAGCTGGCGGAATTCCATTCCCAGGGGAATTCTCCCAGCCCCACCTCCTCTTCCCACTTCCTTGCTCTGTAGACCATTCCTTCTCTCCCAGCCTTCCTGGACACAAAATGCCTCCATCTGAGGATATAATGCAGGCCTGAGTAAAGCCTACCAATACTTGCCCATACTGAGCTGCTGGTGTCAGACTCTTTCTCACACCTTCTCTGTGCCCGCTGGCCCCTCAGGTCCCTCTGCTACCACAACGTCGGCCAGCTTCTTCGCTAAAGCAAGACCACACCAACTGCCTAACAGTCCTTTGTCCCAAGTGGAGGGCCGCCAGAGCAGCTCTGTGGGGCTCGGCCAAAAAGCAGAAGTGGCAAGGGAGGTGATGGGGCTGCCCAAGAAGCTTCAGAACCTAGTCCCCGCAGATACAGAGCTCCTGTGTGCTTTCTGCAGCAGCTGTCCTGACGTCCTTGGCGCTGAGGCCTTGAAAGAGCCAAGAAGACTGCTGCGGTCCTCAAATACCCTGCTGGCTCTGTTATTCCATCAACAAGACAAGATTTCCCCAACAGCCACACAACTGAGGAGAGCCGTCGAGTCCTACCAGTGCCCCTTTCTGTACCCTTTAAAGAAGACCCAGGAAAGAAATCCAATAAGAGGGAGCAAAAGACCAGGTCTTTTACCATCTTCTTGTGTGGGCGATCTGTCCTCTTCCTCTATGACATCATTTCCCTAGGACAGAAGGAAGGTGCTATGAGTCTATAATAGCAGTAAAATGAATATATTGATCAGCTGAAGACAGAAGTACCTGGCCTAATGGTATCTCACTGCAGGGCCCTCGTCAACAGTATACATTTCCCATCATGTCTGAGGAACCTAGGAGGCCTGGGCAGAGACAGATTTTGTTTGGGAAAGGCATGGTCTGCCCGTGGGGACCAGGTCTGAGGCCTGTTACAGACATACCCAGGGAATGTCGGGAAGAACCTTGGTAACAGTTCAGCTCATACTGTCTCTTGAAGGTGGAAATAAATGTCAAATGAAAAAGCAAATAGCAAGATCCTAAAACTTCCAGAAATTCCTGACGACCCCAAGCCCTATCCGGATACTCCTGTGAGAGCATCTGGCTCAAGAAAAAGTTCTAGTGACCTCACTGTGACCTGGGTGTTTCATGTACTTCCTGAACACCTCCGTCAGGGCATTCTGTGCTGAATTGTAATCCTGTCCCCACCACCTGCCACGGGGCTCCTGGATGAGTACATAGTTGATTTAGTTTTTAGTAGTCTCTATACCCAACATGGGGCTCGAACTTATGACCCTGAGGTCAAGAGTTGCTGAGCCAGCCAGGTGCCCCTGGATGAGGATATATAGTTGGGGGTGGAGGGGATGGGGGAGGCTAAAACCAGGTCACTGGGGTCTTTATGTCTTCCAGTGCCAGGAGGTGCCTGTGACACAGTCATTCTGGGTAAATACTAAGTGAACAAAGGACGAACACATCCTCAGGTCTAGGGTCTGGCCGGGAAGGGTTCCCTCCAGGACTCACCCCACGCCTCTTACACAGTGACCAGCGCGCTGTGCTAAGTAAGGGACAGTCCACTGACCAGCGTGGCTACTCTTCCCTCTACACCACTCCCCACCCCTAACTGAGCCAGATATGCCACCTTGGAAGGTTTCTTCCAGAACAGCCCCCATCCTACTGCATCCCCCGCCAGCGCCAACAGTCCCTCTGATGGGAGGGAGCCCTGCTGCCCGCCATCGGCGGTACCTCGGCGTCCTGCTCTTCAGCGGCGAGGCCGACGAAGTTGCTGTCCGGAGATGAGGATGGCGTCACCTGCCAAAGAGCGACAGACATCAAGGCACAGATGCCACGGCTCTCCTACCCCGCCCGCAGGGCCGCGGACCCAAACCAAGTCCTCGGGGTGGAAGTGACACCAGATGGAAGAATCAGGCGTGGGGGTCTTTGATTCCATGGCCCTACCTTGCTGTCCATGGCACTCCTTCCCGGCACAGCAGGCGACTGGCAGGCATCCCTGGCAGACCCTGGCCTGAGCTGCTCTGGACGCGTGTGCAGAGCACAGAGCAGCAAAGATGCTCCCCGGGCTCCTCCCTTACCTCTCCTTCTTCTGAGGGGGCCCTGCTGGCGGCCCGGGGTGAAGGGAGAGCCTCTCCCTCTTCCTCAGTGCCCGGGGCGATGTAGGAGCCAGACATGGAGGAGACCGTGTCGGTGCTGATCTGGGAGTGCTGGCTCTGGGAAGACACCATGGACATGACCGACTGGGCCAGACTGCTGCTGGCAGGGTCTGTAGAGACAGGGGTGGAAGGAAGGAGACTGGAGGTCAGGCACGGCTTCTGGGAGCTGACTGAGGAGCCGAGCAGCCTCCCGGTGCTCGCGAAGCCAGCGGGGACCACGGTGGCCTCGCCACACCCTTGCCCACAAAGGTATAGGTTTCAGGTGTTCCGAGGTTCTGCTCCTTCACATTTTAGAGCTCAGAACTCAACCCAGGGAACAAGGATCCGCTTGTCCCTGACTCAGCGTCCAAGGAGCTCATGACGGCAGGGCCAGGGGTGAGATGAGCCCTCCCCGCAGCTGTCAGCAGGACCCCCTGGCCTCTGCGAGGGGCCTGGTTTTCATGCAGCTTAGGTATCAACCTGCCAGCCCTGAGTCCCTCTGGAGGGGCTGTCAGGAGCGCCGAGGACTGGGCTGAGCAGAAGAACGTGCAATCACTCCCGCTCCCTCGTGTACCTTCTGGGGAGGAGATTGTGGAAGAGAGAGGCGTCCCTGTACAAGACGACTGGTCAATAGCTCCCGAGGATGACAGGGTAAGATTCTCACTTTCTGGGCTTACACCACATTCCTGGGGGGAAAGAGAGGAAGTGTGTGAGGGCCAGGGGCCTGGGGAAGGAGGGGGACACCGGGAGGGCCGAGGGCCCCAGCGTCAGGAGGCTACGTGCAGAGCAGGGGTGGTTTCTCTTTTGTCCTCACTCCCCTGCAGCCCTGGGCTGGAAGGGCTGCCTCCCAGGGGAGGTGCCAACTTCAGTCAGCACATCCTGCCTGAGGCTCAGCATCTGCTCGGGCCATACAAAGACTGGAGCTCAGGTGACACAGGTCACCCAGCAGCTGTGACACGGGAACACCCCGGGTTTCCCAGGATTAGAAACCGCTTTCCTTCTGAAGGAGAACACAAAACCAGCAGAGGCCTCACTGCCTGCGAGGTGGCCCCACTTGGATATCGGGTTAGTTCTAGCTCTACCGACCTCACACAAATGCTACCTTTGCCTCCTGACCCAATCCGGACACCCAGCTAGCAGCCACCTGGGCCAGTTCCCTCACCCTGTCCCAGGCACATGGGGATTCTGTCCCCATCCCCTTTTCTCCACGAGTTCTGTGGGGTTTTTTTGTTTTTGTTTTTGTTTTTTTTTTAAAGTAGGCTCCACGCCCAACATGGGGCTCGAACTCATGACCCTGAGATCAAGGGTCATGAGCTCCACCAACTGAGCCAGCCAGGCACCCGAAGGAGTTCTGTTTTGTTTTTTTTTTTAAAGATTTTATTTATTTATGTGACACAGAGACAGCCAGCGAGAGAGGGAACACAAGCAGGGGGAGTGGGAGAGGAAGAAGCAGGCTCCCAGTGGAGGAGCCCGATGTGGGACTCGATCCCGGAACACCGGGATCACGCCCTGAGCTGAAGGCAGACGTTTAACGACTGTGCTACCCAGGCGCCCCAGGAGTTCTGTTTTTACTGGAGTTCAGGCACTCTGTCCTGCCTGAGCCAGGGAGTCCTCCCGAGGGCTCCGCTGCTCTCTGGGAGCCTGGTCTGCAGCTGCATAGGGGGGCCTTTGTGGGCCACGCTCTCACGTAACCCTGGCTTGCTCTGCACCCCAGCTTTGGCTCTGGGCCTTTGCACGGACTGCCCCACCAACTGGATTGCTTCTCTCGCCTTTCTCTACAAGTCTAAAAAAATGCCAAGATCCAGCTCACATGATTCCTCCAGCACACTTCCCTGGTCTTCTCCACTTAACATAATCTCTTGTGTCTCTGCCACAGGACAGTACTGTCCCTGTTTTGGGGGGAGCTCTCTATAGTTAAGATTCATTCATTCTCTATAGCTAGGATTCATTCATTCAGGGGCACCTGGGTGGCTCAGGCAGTTAGGCATCCGACTCTTGGTTTCAGGTCAGGTCATGATCTCATGGGCCGTGGAATGGGTGCCGTGTCAGGCTCCACGCTCAGCGGGGAGTCTGTTTGAGATTCTCTCCCTCGGCTCCTCCCCCTACTTGAGCACATGCACCCGCTCTCGCTCTCTCTCACACAAGTAAACAAATAAATCTTGAAAGCAAAAGCATCATTCATCCACCCAGCAAATACGTACTGAACAACTGTGTGCGAGCTGTAGCACCGTAACCTGCGTACGCGTCCTGTCCCGCTAGACCCCGAGCGCCCAAGGTCAGGGGCCACTCCATCATCTTTGCTTGTTGCAGTTTCCCCAGCTCACTGCCGTATAGACAGCAGGTGTCATACGCCTGCTAAACAGAGCCTGCGGCGCTCACGGGCAGCACCGCATCGGGCTCCCAGCGCCCCTGTGCCGGGCTCTTCGGCCTGTCCCTATGCCTAGAACCCGCTTTCCTCAGACATTTGCACACACTTTCTCATGTCCTTCATTCTCTGTCCACAGACTACCCCTTAAAGACAGCAACCCCCACCTCTAGCCTCGAGCTCCCTCTCTCTCCCGTCTGATCCACAGCACTGTCTGACACAGCCAGATTTTACTGCCTGGGGTCCATCCCGACCCCAATATCAAGACTCTCAGTGCCACAAAGGCGAGGACTTTTGTCGTCTCCATATTGCTATTGTTCCTGGCACATAACACAGGCTCAATATATCGTTGAAAGGATAAATGGAAAGAAACCTTGGCTGCTGTCTCAAAGAGTGTTCCAAGGTGCCTGAGGAGTGAATGAAAGCGGATGGACCTGGAGAGGCCGGTGGGACGAAAGCACCTGCAGGCCAACGTTCAAGAAATGGAGAATGAGATTACCTCTTCCAGATGCTGGGCTGATGGCCTCTGAGAGAGCTGGGTCTCTGAGTCGCTGCAAGAACGCTCATCTTCCTCTTCATGCAGCACGGAAGAGTTCTGGGAAACAGACCTGCAGAAGTCCGGAGAGGAGCTCCTGAAGCCAGCACCCGCGTGAAGAACAGACTGGCCTGCACTCCCGTTAGCCGGACTCCACAGGAACAAGAGGGCCCAGAGGGGAAGCGGAGGGAAACCCAGATCTTAAGGAGAAGGACGGAGGTGGGAAAGACCACTGAGGAGGGACTGAGAGCTCTTCTGGGTGTCAGAAAATCTCCGCTTTACCTTTAACTCCTTCAATAACTTGTGTCCGAGCCGGGGAAAAACACTGACATTTTTAGGATCTCAATATTTTTATCTATAAAATGTGCTCTTTGACTCCGCCACAGAAAGCTTCTCATGGCTGTGCCTAGCTGGGTTTAAATGCTGAAGAGGTACAGATACAGATCACAGTTTCCTTCAGTCTTTAGACGAAGCGATGCTCCCCACGGGAGCATCAGTGACCCTAGGGATGTCCTCTTCCCCATACCCTGTCTGCCCACCAAAAACACACGAGATTTGCCTGTCTTGATCCTCCTAAGTCCCCACCTGCCACCTTACTTCTGTCCCCTAAGGAGTGAGATAACCTTCTACCTGAGCGTTAGCCCGACGTCTCCCATGAAACGAAGAGCTCTGGGAACAGCCCAAAGGGTATACACTGCCCCGGGGACCCAGGACGTGAGCCCGTACTGAGGAGGGGAAAGTTGCAGTGAAAGCATATCATCAGGGACCCCAGGGTCAACACTGTTGAGCACCAACCACTCACTTGGAGAGACTCTTTTTGAGCTTGATCCCTTGGCTGCTGCAGTCAGACAGGCGGTCGAGCGGGGAGAGCGTCCTGACAGGGGGCAGGTGGCCATCGCTGCCGTAGGAGGGCAGCATTCCTGACAGGTGGCCATCTCCAAGCACGTGGAGGGCAGGGACCGCTGGGGATGGGGTGAGGGGCCCATTGAGGGCTTCCAGAAGAGACACCACTTCATAGCCCGGCGGAATGTTCTCTGAGGACTAGGGGAATCAGACAGGTTGAAAAATTAATTGAGTACTCTTTGTTTTATGGCATGATCATGTTTCTTGCTCTACACTGAAAAAATGTTTTCTTTTACATCTGGTCTGGCAAGAAGAGCTTCTGTAGAAGGGGGCAAAGAAAGATAAAATGTCACAGAAACCCATATTCCTAGATTCCACTTGTAGATGAACTTCTTGGTAATGTTTAGTTTTTAAATTATAATGGAAATATATGTGCATTACAGGAAATTTGGAAAACACATAAAGGTAAAAAAAAAGGTGGTGGGGGGGGGACGAATCAGTAATCAAATCGCCCAAAGTAAAACTTTTATTACCATTCTGGTATATTTTCTTCCAATTCTTTTTCTCTGTATGGTTTACAGAGTTACACTCTGTAAATAATTTTATATCCTGCTTATGTCAGCAAACATAAATATTTCCCTTCATATACATCCCCTTTTCATAGAGTCCACGTTTCCTACCCCTTCTACTCATGCTGGGAATTGAGCTGTGTCCAACATTTCCTACTATAAACCACATTTTGAGGAACATCCCTGTGCACAAATCTTTATTTTTTGAAGATTCAGTTGGTTTTATTAAGCGATTTCTGAATCAGGCAGGATCCATCTAGCAATTAGAGAGATGTTCCCACAGACCTCCTTTTTTTTTTTCCAGATTGTTTTCTTGGTATTAAATTCTGAATCTTAGACTACCAGATAGAAATGTTTTTAAGGCTCTTGATGCATGCAGCTATTCTGTTTTGTTTCTTCGATGATCCTTCCAGTCGCACTCCTATAAGCGGTACAGAGAGCCTACTTTAACTGCTTCTCTGCCAGCATGGAGTCTTTCTCCTTTTTTAAAGATTTAATTAATTTATTTAAATGGTTTTCTTTTTTCTTTCTTCCTTTTTTTAAAGATTTTACTTATTTATTTGACAGAGAGAGTGAGAGAGAGAGAGAGCACAAGCAGGGGGAGCAGCAGGCAGGGGGAGAGAGAGAAGCAGACTCCCCGCTGAGCAGGGAGTCTCACGTGGGGCTCGATCCCAGGACCCTGGGATCATGACCTGACCTGAAGGCAGATGCTTAACTGACTGAGCCACCCAGGCGCCCCTTATTTATTTATTTATTTATTTATTTATTTATTTATTTATTTAAGAGTGCACACAAGTGCATGTGGGGTGCAAGCGAGCAGGGGGAGGAGCAGAGGGGGAAGGAGGAGAGAGAATCTGAAGCAGACTCTTTCCTCACTCAGCGCTGAGTTCAATGCGGGGCTCAGTCTCAGGACTGCAAGATCTTGACCTGAAACAAATGCTTAACCCCACTTGACTGACTGTGCCCCCCAGGTGCCCCCCATGGAGTCTCTTTTAAAAAGCGTTTGAATCTGAAAGGTAAAAAATGGTATCTCATTTTAATTTGAATATTGTGGATATTTAATGTGGTTAACTTAAAAAAAAAGATGTTTAAACAGCTAAGCATCCTCTTCTGAGAATTTTATTTTTTTTACTTTAATTTTAATTTTTTTCCTCTTCTGAGAATTTTAAAAAATATCCTTTGTCCGTTTATTTTGTTTGATTTATAGGAGCCATGGCAAAGATATTAGGCTTCTCTCTGATATAAACGTTGTGAAGGCATTAAATGATTCATTGTCTGATTTTTAATTTTAATCCTTTACACATCTTCTACACATCTGAGCTTTTAAGTTTTTTATGTGGTAAAATCTACACTTTTTTTTGTCCTGTAGCGTTCCTCTGCTTTTAAGCTTAGAGAGTCCTCTCCCATTCAAAGTCAACTAAAGAATCACCTAGAATGTATTCTCCGTCTTTAACGTTTGGTTTGCTTTGCTTTAATATAGTTAACTAGTTACTCCGTCTGGAATTTATTTGTTAATCTGGTAAGGACTGAAGTGCTAAGCTGATTTTTCCTCCCTAAATAGCTAACTAATTACCCTAATACCACGTACTGGAGGGTGGCTCTCCTCCACCCGTGTGTGAATGTGGAGACAGCGTCCGCTAGGACCGCACAGCTTTGAGGCTGCGCTCGTGCAACAGCTACCTGCACCGTGACACGGAAGTGAAGTATGTCGTCCACTTGGCTCCCAGGTGCTGGAGCCACAAAACGGGATAAAGAAAAACAGTCACCTCCTTCGAGGCCCCAGATAAACCTAGTAAATTGTATTCAAATGCAAAACAATCATGCCCTTGTTCCTGCTTAGGGGGAGCTCCCGACTGCAGTGAGGCTGCAAGCGGACTGCTTCAGGCACGGTAAATATTAACTGGACGCTGAGTTCCCAGGGAGGAAAAGGGGGATTTAACGATCAGTATCCAATTTTCCGTTGTAATACTGGTTGGTTTTAACACAACGTGACCTCAGCCAGCGTACTAAATACTGCAGCGTGCCAAGGTTTAATTACTTGCTGCAAAGTCAGGTAAAGAAGGATGAAAGGTGCAAAGAGCCAGCAAGGAGACCAGAACGCTCGCTTCCCGGGTGGTCCTGGTGCCCAGCCCCACTCACCGAATGCTCTTCTGAGTCAGACGTCTGGGATGAGATGATGGGGTTAAAGCTGGTGGGGGACAAGGGGCCCAATTTTTTCCTCATGGCCCGGATCTGAAGCAGCGCCCGGAAGGCTAGAAGGAAACAGGCCGTCGTCAGCCACCCTGATGCAGGAGCCAGGATGAACAGGAGCCCGGACAGAAACCCCAGTGCCCCCTCCCAGCAGCGGTCAGTTTGCAGAGCCTGCTGTCCGGTCTCGGCTTATGGCTCTGGGACTCACGCAGTCGGCAGATGGGGCAGTTGTTGGCCTGGTAGCGAAGGGTGTCGGCACACGTGTTACACAGGCAAAGGTGGCGACAGGGCAGAATCAAGGTGTCCCGGACATCTGAGAGACACACCACACACTCAGCACTGTTATCGCTTACTTCGTCCTCAGCCACCTGTCCCGGGAGACAGAAATGTAGCCAGTGACACAAAGACCTTCGTGTCCTCTGTTTTCTTTAAAAGCAGCTTGCCTGAAGAGCTGAGACGAGTAAGAACAAAATTACATTTACTCTGGACTTTATAGTTCAGCAAGTGCGTTCGCATACCGGGTTTCACTTATTTTGGGAGCTGTTTCTCTCTAGCCATTCTAGGGGCTCAGACTGTCGGGTTGGAGAGGTTAGGAGACCACACAGGGAAGGGCGGGGGCCATGTGGGACACTGCGGGGTAGCCAGGTCACTGAGTGGCCAGAGCTCTGCAGAGGAACTCATCCAAACCTGCCGATGCTTTTCATTTCCAAAGTGATATAAGCATAAGCGTCTGGAATGAGGAAGCAAACACCCTCCTCGGACCAGACTGATTTCAGAGTTCGGCACGCTACATACCTATATCCTAGCTTTATCAGAGCATTTCTCCCTTTGCCTCCTGGGAAAAGTACATTCAGAGCTTTGCATAGAACTTGCCTTAGAATCTTGTGTGTTGTACTTGTTTTCAATTCCATAGATCTCCTGAAGGAGGTAGCTGACCCCATCTACCTGAAGAGCAAACAGCAAAGTTCAACGGCAGGCTGACTCGACGGAGACAAGTGGGAACTCACCCCTCAACCTTCTCTGGTAACCAAGGACTACTGATTCACAATGAAAAAAATCAAAGGCCTAGACAAGCAAAGGATGCTTTTATTTACTTATGTTTTTCTCTTTGCCAGGGAAAAGAAAATCAAATGTTTGATTCATCCACCATTATGCCCAACAGGGACCATGAAAGTTCACAAATGCGACACTAACGCGTGTGCCACAGCTCCCTGCTGCAGACAGTCAGGAAAGCAGAGTTAAGCAAAGCACAGACTAGCAAAAGGGCGGAAGGATATGCATCGAAATAAAAGCTTTAGCTAGTAATAGAAGTGATATGTAGGCATCATAAAAATAAAGGAATGCAGAGGTGCCTGGGTGGCACCCAGGATTTTATCTTTCTAAAGATTGATTTATTTAATTAGAGACAGAGAGCGTACAAGCAGGGAGAGGGAGAGGGAGACTCTCCACCAGACTCCCTGTTGAGCATGGAGCCCAACGTGGGGTTCAGTCCCATGACCCTGAGATCATGACCTGAGCTGAAATCCAGAGTCGGATCCTTAACCCACTGAGCCACCCTGGCACCCCATAAATAAATAAATCTTAGAAAAAATAATAAAGGAATGGAACAGAGAAAGAAAGAGAGGAGAAACAGGCAAGGGAAGGAGCAGAAAGGAAAACATGAGAAGAGAGACAGAGAGACAGTAGGATCTTGAAGGGGAGGCCGATTGAGGCCCTACCCCTGCGTGAGCCACCTGCCACCCACACGGCCAATGAGCCTCTGGGCCCTATTCCTAAAACCTCAGCTTCCATGCCCACTTCCCCTAGCCTGAGCCATGCCAGTGCCAAAGCAGGCCCTTCCCTGGCTTCTCTATGTGAGCCCACTCCTCCCTCTGCTTCACCTCTGCCCCACTGATCCCCTCCCCTAAGACCTAGCCAGTCACTGACTTCATATCCCACTCTCCAGTTTGACACAGTCTGTTGCTAATGTCAAGCTACCAATAGGAAAATAGATAAACCATTTACCTTGAGCTACCCTAGCCTTTCCATCCTCCCTAGATGTCCTGGAGAATGAGGCCTTCCCATGAGACAACTCACCAAGGCCTGGCCTTCCCAGGCAGTACCTTGGGCTCAGGATCTGTTTTCTTCTCTGCCTTTTAAAACTTGTTTCAACCTACTGATTGATTAAATTGGAAAGGATATTATCAACAAATTTATACTCAGGTGTTACTGACTGCTATTGACCTCATGAAGAGGGGAGAACGCTTAACCCCCAACAACGAATAGTGCAGAATTTCAGACATCTATCACCCATCTGCAGGGGGGCCTGCCAATGCCCCTGGAACCACTCTCCCCTCCTCACTCTCTCTGACTCTGCTGCCACTCTGGCAAAAGTGGAAAAAAATGTGCTGGCACCCGGCGGGGGTTAGGAGCAGATGTATGTGTAACTTGCTGGTCATTCTGGAAGGGGCAGATGGCCAGTAAACTTGGGATTTTAGAAAAGCAGTGGTGGGATGAATTAAGCCAAGGGCCCTAATTGGCTCTGAATTGGACCCCAACACTTCATCCTTTAGCTTGGAAGGTTTCTCACCCTGGCATTTTGAATAAAAAGAGCTCTCCCTAAACCTAATGTCAAGAGACAAATCTTGTCCTTTCACTTCTCAAGTCCTTTGCTCAGATAATGACCGCCTTAACACCAACAATTCTGGAACAATAAAGACACCCAAGATCAGTATTCCTTTCAGGCCACCCAAGGAGTTTCTAACACAAAAAAGTACTCCCTTTTTTACTTTTCTTTGATTAAAAAAGGGGGGGGGAAGAAAGAAGGGTGCCTAGCAAAAGAGAAAAAAAGAGAAAGAGAGAGAGGTGAAAAGAAAAAAGGGTGGGGGACACCAAGGACCCCTGGCCATCAAATACTTACCACTTGTTTCTGTTTGAGGGGCTTGACGCAGAAAGTCCCATCTGTGTGCTGGAATGAAAGAGGACAGTTATGACCTGGAAGGAGGGCAAGAAGGCACCAGGTGTTCTTGGTTACTGCTCTCAATTATACATGCGTGCGATTACAGACGCCTCACCCCCGCAGGGCCTTCCAAGTATCCAATCTGACCTTTCCATTTTAAGAAAAGGGAACGGAGGCCTCGGGAGCTGCAGGTCATGCAGCAAGCTGGCAGCAGGGCTGGAACTAGACCCCAGGGTAGCCCCCAGTGTGGGGTTCCTTCGGCTCGACCACAGCTTCCAAGCCAGACCCATCCTGCTGCTTCAGGCAGCCGGCAGACAGGGCTGCCCGCGACCCCACACAAAAGCCAGTTAAACACAACAAAGTGAGGCCCTACTCACCTTTTCGAAAGTGCCTAGGAGTACATGGCAATGGCCAAAATACTCTGAAAACAAAAAGGCACATGGATGAGGAAGAAAGCCCAACAACACACTTTGACGCCCATCTACCTTCCCCGACTCTCCGCAACTGGCAAACCAATGCTCTAGGCTGTGAGGCGAAAGGGCGCATTCTGTAACCCAGTGCTGCTCTCGTCCGCCTGAGGAGCGCATGGGACGTAGAGACCGCCTGCCTGATGCCCGTGGAGAGGGCATGCTGTTCGTGCACGAAAAAGAGCAGTGCGCACAGTGAAAGAAGAAAGTGTCCATTACCGTCTCCTTCATCCACCACGGCGTGGACCACTAAAGGGTAAACCTCTCGGTCCAGATCGAAGCCAAGCTAAAGGGAGAGAAAAGGGAACATGTTGAAACGGCACAGTAATCCATCAGGGAGGGAGGTGTCGTCAAGAAGCATTAACTTTGGGCGTCTGTGTGGCTCAGTCGGTTAAGTGTCTGCCTTTGGCTCAGGTCATGATCCCAGGGTCCTTGCTGAGCAGGGAGCCTGCTTCTCCCTCTGCCCCTCCCCCTGCTCTGCTCTCTCTCCCCCTCTCTGTCAAAAAACTAAATAAAATCTTAAAAAAAAAAAGAAGCATTAACTTCATCTCTGCTCTGGTTCATCAACCTCGTGACCACCTAAGTCTGTTCCATGGAAGGCCACTGTTTCTCTCCAAAGCCTCGTGGCTATAAAGCCCTCTAACTTGCAGCTTCTTTTCTTTGAGCGTGGCTTTCTCCAAGTATCCGAGGTGAATGGGCTACTTTGGAACAGAGAAGTTAATGGCATTCGGTGTATCACTAGGGCATGAAGGAGTCACAGGGCCGAAGGACGGCATGGCCTCCAAGCATCTGGGCAGCCTGGGCACCGCTGGCCGCAGTCCTGATGAGGCCCTAGGCCCCTCTGGGTCCACGTGAGGAACCTGCCCTCTGCCCGGCAGCCTGTCGCCTGGTCCAGAGGCAGCTCACCTCCTCCTCCGCCCACTCGGAGGGGTCCACGGTATGGGAGGGCAGGCAGAACTGCTGACACACGCCCCGCTTGTAATGCACCGTCTCCGATTGCAGGCTGTTGTCTTTGGGGATGTAGCTGTCGAGCAAAGAGGGAAGCAAAGCAAAAGTCAGAATCTAGGCCAGACGGAGGGGCCGTTTCCCCTGTCCCACGCCTGGTCTCAACGTCAACAGGTACAGAAAAGAAAAGGAGAGAAAATATTTCCTTAATAAACCGTTTCCTTTGCTCTTGCTTGGTCGCGCTGCTGAACTTATCCATTGAACCCACCCATCCACAGAAAGGTAGCTTAATTGATGTTTAACAGCATCTTGATGAAACGAAAGTTTCCACTGCCACATGCCACTGCACTCGATGGCACAATGTGCAGGGAAAAGCTAAAGAGGTGGGGCTCTGGGGAAGAAAATCCAAATTCCAGAGCCAGATCTCACCTGGCGGTTGCAAAAGGTTTCCTTTCATGGGCGAGTGTGGAAGGCGAGAACCCCGCCCATCTGGGAAGGACACGGCTCACTTGGTCTCTCGTTCTCACCTGGCAATCCCATTCTGGAACTCTTCTGTGGCCTGATAGTAGATGGTGATGGCCACCCGAGCATCAGTGTCAAAGGTGAACTCCACGTTGTAGTGGACTTTAGCTCTGCCGGCCTCTTCTCCAGGGGTCTTCACCTCCTCTGCACACCTGGGAAACCACAAAGACTCAGCATTTTGGGGATGGCAAATCAGTATTTTTAAATTTATCTTTTTTTTTTTTTTAAACTTAACACACTGTGAGCTTCTCTCCACGGCCATAGACTTAGGCCTGCGTCTGCATTCTGAAGGATGGCTCGCGCCCACCAGGGGGCATTTCGGTGGTGTCTTACTTCACAGTGCCGCGGTGAACACTTGGGCGTTGGCCAGACCTTTTTTCTTTAGGTTTTTACTGTCATCGAAGTTACTACCCATAGTTTACGTAGTTTCCACAAGGCTTGTCACAAAAGCAGCAGGCCCCACCCCTTCCCCTTCCTCCTCTTCAGAGACGATCTCTACCTCTCCTAGCTGATCACCTTGTCATTTACCTGCATGTTTCTATAGAATATGCTTGCATGATTCTTGACTTTTCGGTTTCAGGCATCATCCATGGCCTTCCTACCACGGGAGCCAGGATTTCTTTCTCTTTCCTTGCGCTGCCCCATATGAGTACGCCTGCCCCTCGGTGTGTACGTCATGCTTCTGGAAGCTCAGTACCTTCGTGTCTGCATTACTCTGATTATATGAACATGACTCCAGCTTAGCCACAGAGTAATCGTTGATTATTTGCCTTTTCCTGCATCAGTTTTTCCTCAGAGACAGTGTTTCTCCCTTTGGATGAGGGCCTGGGGGCAGAAGGTATGAGGCGAGCAGGCTGGAGGGTTCAACATCCAGTGTACCTAAATTCACTTAACCCCCATTTTTAGTACTGAATTCAACCTTAGCTGTGCCTGGGTCCCCTGAGTCCAGAGTCTCTGTTTTAACTTTTCCATTGAGAATGGTCTGCCAGCCTTCCGCCGGAGTGTGGGGAGGGCAGCTCTGGCTGTGCAGCATAAAGGAGGGGATCTGACGGCCTCTTCAACAGGCTTCCCACCAATCCTCTTCATTTCGCCTTCCACCTCAGTGTCCAGGGGTTACTGCCAATTCCTAAGCCTTTGGGGGTAACAGTTTAACTGGGTGATTCTCAGCTTTTCCTTCTGCTCACTCAGGATTCTGATCTCTCAGGCCTGCTAAGTTATTTAACACTTGCCTTTGTTCTAGTCCTTAAACTGCATTGCTCTTGCTCCTTTCCCATCCCCCAAGGTCTTCTGGATTAATGCTTTAAAAAAAAAATACTCTTATTAGTGAATTCTGACTGGAAGCAAAAGATGTTCAATCCTCCATCTTTACTTGGAAATCTGAATCAAAATCTACCCTATTCTCGTAATCTCGGAAAAACAGAGCAACTCTAGCAGTTATTGAATAGCAGATGTCTTTCCTCCTATCACCTTGTTGAATCCTGAAAAGAGCCGTGAAAGGTAAAGTGTGGGGTCGCTCTCTACGATGGAAAACCTGAAGCTCAGGGACTTATGTGAGCATGGTGCTGGGTGCTTGCGGAGCTGGGAAGTGACTTGGTCTTTGGCTTCCAGGCAGGGTTCTGCCAGCGTCGCCCAGCACTGCACTCTGCCGAGCCCTGGCCCTTGAGCCACAGGCTCGTGTGATGAGAGAGAAACAAAGTGCAGAGAGAGGCCTCAGGAGCCTCGATCCATTCTGCTGCCACAGGCACTGCCCCAGGGAGGGCGAAGGGCCCCAGGGAGGAGAGCGCCCAGCTGCAGGCTGCTTCCCGGCAGAGCACGTCCCTCCGCAGCTGCCCAGTCCCCAGAGCGGACTCCAGGGCTGGGGGAATGGTTGGGGAAGGAGCCAAAACTTCAGGGACAAATGAAACACAAAAATGAAGAGAGAAAGACAACAAGTAAATTAGTGGTTGCTTAGGTCTGGAAGACGGTTTTGGGGGGATATGTGGAGTCACCGCTAGTGAGTTCAGGGTCTCTTTTGGGGGTGATGAAAATGTTCTAAAATTCGATGGTAGTGATGATTGCACCACTCTGAAGATACTAAAAACCACGGGATTTTACACTGTAAACGGATGAACTGTACAGCATGTGAGTTATATCTTAATCAAGCTGTTATATTAAAACAATTATCTGAGAGAAATAAACTTCCTAATGCTAACAGGAGTGACCTGTACAGGCATAAAATGGCCTCGGAGGCATATTCCTTGCCCTTTTAGAAAACTCTGGGACCTGTGATTTGCCCTTGCCAAATCTGTCTTCCCAGGGGACCAGTGGGCACATTAGCAGACTGGCATGCTCTCTGAGCATTAGTGTCAAAATTACACTATCTTAGCGATCGCACAGAGAGGGCAAGTGTGGGTGATAATTAATATTGATGATGATGATGAACCAACCAGCCGAGGGCACTACGAGCTCCTTGGAGGAGGGACACATGAGATGAAGACTAAATTTTAGCAATAAAATAAGGATTTTATATTCCAACTTCAAATATCCCATTTTTCCCTAGGCTTGCTGAAGCATCTGCAAAATTCACTTTTCCCTCAATAATTCTTCTTTTTTTTTTTAAAAAAAATCATAAAACAAGGATAATAAGGACTGCTCCCAGGAAAGGGAAAAGTCCTTCACAAACACAGATGCCAAGTTCTGAACAATCTAGATACAGGAAGACCTAATCTCCGTGGACGGGGACTGCCCGGTCAGTGCCAGGGCGGTTCACATCCCCGAGCCCCAGGGGATCAGTCTCCAGGTCTGGCAGGAACTGCTTCCCAAGCCTCTGGGGGGAGTGGGCTGCGCTGCACCGCAAACGGGCCTGAGCCCCACCCCAGGGGGAACTTACTTTACGAGTCTTAGTGTGTCCTTCCGGATGTTGACCAGGCTTCTTAGAGTCTTCACAGGCTCTTGGGGAGGTGGGGCAGCATAAGGAAACTGTGTCAGAAACAGAAACAAAGTGGGAGAAGGCAGTGTGTTTAGACAGACCTGTAACTGCCCCCCACTGGCACAAAGCTTCAAGGCTGACAAAGAACAGCCTTTCGAGGTGAGATGGGAGGGCGCCACTCTCCTAACTCGGTGAGGACACGGAGACCCGACATGTTAAGTGAACTTGCTCAAGGTCACAGCCAGTGGGAAGAACGGGGATTCGATTTGGCGTCAAAAGGTCTAGATTTATCTGCTTTTTCCATTGTAGGCAGCTTATTTGAGTCAGCATTCAAAATGTGGATAACTAATAAAAACTCCTACTGAAGTTCCAAATACCAAAGGACACACTGTGGCCGAGTTAATCACAAAAGGCTTTTCCATCTGACCTGAGACAACAGGGAGCCAGACCTGCAAGGTTTTTCCTTCAGTGAAGCCACATGGTGTCTTCGGAATTTAGGAACTGCAAATAAAAGAGCATCTCATCCTGTGTGCAGAGCTGGGGCTGCAAGCAGTGAGGAGCACACCTTCCCCGCAGCTGGTTATATAAAGCAGAGCTCTTGAAAATGTGAGCCAGGGGCTATTTCGGGGTCATCAAAGGTTTCTGGTTGTCTGTCATTTACCTTATGCTTTCACTCGTTCCCCATTGAGATGTGGCACTCTGCATGATGCTAATGAGATAAGGAAGGGGACACGGTAGAAAATTTAAGTGGGGTTTGCTTTCAGACAATTAAGAATGATTGTAAATGCTGCCAGTATTGTTCTAGTGTTTTCTGGACAATAAACATTTTTTACACATAATTCACAGAAAACCCACCACCAGTCTCTGCAGCTTGCTTGGCAAAACTGTGGTACTCCTAGGTCTAGAACTGTCTGTCTCCAGGGCGCCTGGGTGGCTCAGCCGTTGAGCGTCTGCCTTCGGCTCAGGTCATGATCCTAAGGTCCTGGGATCGAGCCCCACATCGGGCTCCCTGCTCAGCGGGAAGCCTGCTTCTCCCTCTCCCACTCTCCCTGCTTGTGTTCCCTCTCTCGCTGTCTCTCTCTGTCAAATAAATAAATAAAATCTTAAAAAAAAAAAAAAAAGGATTGTCTACCTCCTAGTGCTGGGATCAGAAAATAGGACACCCACATGATCCTCTAATTGTACCTTCACAGATTTTTGCTGAATGTGGTTCTTTTTCTTGGGAAACATAACTTAACCTACGGTACATCTGATTTTATGTATTCAGTATGATTGGTGATCATTCACTTGTACGAATGTGACCCTGAAGTAAATACATTCAGTCTACTTTATGTGCATTCAGAGTACCCACTTCGTGGGTGTTCTATAGAAACACTGAACTTGTTCATTGATATATGAAACATACATTCTTTTAAAATGTAGGACTATTGGTTTTTCTAATTACAAAGCAATACATGTTCAAGCAGAAAATCTGAAAAACACACAAAAAAATACAGAATCGGCTACAATTTCACCTCTTGGCAATACCAAAGTTAACACTGCAGGATGAGTCTCTCCAGATAGGCATCCATCCCCATCCATCCGTCTACTCACCTACCCTTCCCTGTGTCGAGGCCCGGTTTCAAACTGTGCCCACTATTTTATTCTCTTTTTCACTTAGAAAGATGTGGTAAATGTTTCAAAAGTCTATAATCAGACAACATGAGTACTACACACATTGGAGAAAGGGACATATTTTATTTAATCAATTCCATAACATTCAACGTTTTCCATTGATTTCACTCTTTTTTCTTCTTCTTCTTTTTTTTTTTTTTTTTGCGATACAAATGTTGTGGTGAGTGCCTTGTTCCTACATTTCTACATGCTTGTTTGATTACTTCCTTAGGACAAATTCCTAGAAGTGGAATTACTGGATCAAAGAGTAAGCATATTTTTAAGACTTTAAAAAATATTTTGCCAAACTGTTCTCCAGAAAGCTGATTCCAATTTTGCTCTCCCACTGGCAGCATATGAGGAGGCTTTTCTATAGGAAAGCGCGGTTCTAGTTCAGATCCTCTCTGTGGCCCGTTTCCCCACCCCCTATTTCCCTAGGCTGTCACACTAAAGGAATTTAAAACAATTTTAAAATAAGCTTAAGCAAAAAGTAATTAGGCAAGAAAATCCGACACAAATGCTAGTCTATTCTAAAGCCAAAATAAATGACTTTGGGATTAAAATTTTTTTCTGGAGTAGCAAGTTAATCGTATTCATTTGCACAGGTACTTGGGAGTTACCCATAACTCCTACCTGAGTGAAAAAAAAAAGGCAATTCTTCTTTCATTCTTCACCCATTTCTCCCCCAGAAAAGAAAAACAAAAAGAAAGGGAAAAAGAAAGACGAGTGGTCTTCGTCTTCCACTTAGAATAATCCCGGAGCTTCAATTCTCTGTCAGAAAGGTACTGACCTTGAAGGTTTGGTCCACTAGTCCCTGAGCAGACCAAACCTTATTCTTTGTCCACTAGTCTTTACCTAAAGCCTGTCTTCATTCTGAAAAGTGAAACAGAATTCCAGAAACTGCTGTTAGGTATCCTTCATGAAGCTGTTCAGTTTCTGTACTCCGGAATGGTGTCTGAGAAATGGGAAGGCGTTCCCATCAGGCCATCTTGACCTTGAGGCAAGAAGTCAGGATCGGCCTACAGAAGGCCTGGCAGTCTTCCTCCATCTGTGGGCCTGGTGGCATGTTTTGTACAAGATCAAAAAGGCCATTTCTTCCCCTTGACTGGCCTACTTGTGCCAAGATATATGTATCTGAGAGAAACAACTCTGTTTGGTCCTTCCTTGTCACCATTCACTCCCCAACTCAGTGGAAGCTTACTGAGTATCCACTATGTGCCAGGATCTGGCTGGGTTCTTTAGATACATAGTTTTTCATTTTACTTTATTTAATTGTGGTAAAATACCATAATATGAAAATGTTCACCTTCACCATTTAAAGCACACAGTTTAGTGATCTAAAGTATATTCACATGTTATGCTACCAACACCACCAACCCCTCCAGTTTAAATACATTCTTATTTGGCGCACCTTGGTGGCTCAGTCCGTAAAGCGTTTGCCTTCAGCTCAGGTCATGATCCCCGGGTCTTGGGATCGAGCTCTGAGTCGGGCTCCCTACTCAGCAGGAAGCCTGCTTCTCCCTCTCCTTCTGCTTGTGCGCTCTCTCTCTCTCCCTCAAATACTTAAATAAATAAAATTTTTTAAAAAATAAAAATAAATTTAAAAAATACATTCTTATTTAATATGCTCAACACTAAGAGACATGTCTGCCATGCACACCAGATTGTCAGGTTCTCGAGGAACTCAAGAATATGTTGGTTGATTAGATAAATGAAGAACATCAATATTAACACCCTCATTTTGCAGATACAGAAATTGAATTCAAAAGATTTATGTAATTACTGAAGATACAGGGCTAATGAGTAGCATCAGGATTTGAACCCAGTACCAGGAACTGACTCCAAAGCCACATTCTTTCCATTGCAGCTACCTGAGCTAGTGCAGGGCACGTGGCTCCGATCCGAGTGTCCTCTAGGAACCTGAGCAGAGTGTAGAGAGTCTGACACTTAAACATTCACTGCAAAGACACCAAATCCTGTTCAGGTTCTGGAAGCTAGTCGAAACTCTGGATTACATTCTTATGCTTAGCCAGCAGTACATACAAAAGCACACCTAATGCCACACTCCTTTTAAACTTTAACAAGAGTATCTAAGGTCTTAGAGAAAAGCTTTCTTGGAGCACAGCATGACAAAATCCTCTCGTTTGTAAGATCTAAGAGCACCTGCAGAAGACACGAAGGTACATCCAGGGTACGGCGGCGCCAGAGAACACTGCCAGCAGAAGCGGCCACTGCTCACCTCCTGCCCGAGCTGCTCAAAAGCGTGGTGCTGATAGATATTTCTAGAACACAGTGGTTTCTCCTCAAAACTATTTTTAAAGAACAAAGATGTGTACCCCTCCATTCAACACTCTCACTTCGCCCTGAGTCCCGTGCTGGGCCTGGGATTCGGTGAGGGACCAGGCACCCCTCTCTTGGTTCTGTCTGTAGGGGGCCCAGAGCTGTGACAACATGCATCTGGTCCAGCACCCTCCCAGGACTGGCCTGCTGTGTCTCTGCTGAAATTAGCCCAAATCTCAGAATCATTTAAATCCCGAGAACCTCAAGTCCAGGACAGGAGTATAGTACAGGCTCAGCCAAAGGAACTCTTTCAATGGACCCCAGGGGGCTGCCCATCCAGTTCTGTGTGAACACTGAGCAAGTGAGTTCCTCTTCGGCCTTTTATCCTAGTGTTCATCAGTTTCCTGCTACGCTTGCCTGACACTGGACAAGTGCCACCTAGTGACCAAATGAGGAACTGCCAGTTTAGACTGAACGGAAGACATGTGCGGCTGAATGCATCTTTGTGTGTGTGTGTGTATACGGATATCAAACATATATCCTAGATTTTTAAAAAAGATTTTATTTATTTATTTGACACACAGAGAGAGAGCACAAGTAGGGGAAGCAGCAGACAGAGGGAGAGGAAGAAGCAGGCTCCCCTCTGAGCAGACAGCCTGACACGGGGCTCGAGCCCAAGACCCTGGGATCATGACCTGAGCCGAAGGCAGATCCTTCACTGACTGAGCCACCCAGGCGCCCCGTCCTAGATTTTTTTAAACCATTCTAATTTCAAATAGTTTGTTAAATTACCCCAACAGATGAACTCAGATCTTGTAGAAAATAAGGTCACAGTGCCTATGAGGTGATAAGATATCTTATTTTAGTTGTAAACTATTGGGCAATTCTCAGTAGTCTATAAAAAGGACTACAGTCATTCAGAAGAATAATTAATTAACTTCACTAAAAAGGTTGTTTTTTTTAAAATACATAATTTGCTAACATTTGCTATTAACTTCGGGCCTGGTCATATGCATACAGCAGCCCAGATGTGGCTGCTGGGGGCTCCGTCGGTTGGCTACTCTGTCCCTTGACAATGCCTCCGTAATTTTGTGAGCACTTCCTTACTTGCTAGCACCACAAGTTACTCCAGGTTAATCTTATGTTTTTCTCCGAACCCTGGAATTGATCATGTCTCCAAAGAGCCCTGATTTTTCTAGAAAAGTCTACTTCATACCATTATGTACTCACTAATCTTTCGCTAATGAACACTTGATCTGTTTCTAGTTTTTGCTATTACAAACAATGATGCCATGAACATTCCTTGAAAGGAACCTTAATAGGAAAAAAGGCTGAAAAATAGGGGAAAAAGAAGGGTGGGGGAGAAAAACAAATTAAAATGCACTAATTCAGTTTTTATTTAGCAAAGAAAATGCTTCAAATGCCAAAACCCTGCTTCCAAAGAGAAAGGATATTATCTTAGACAATCTATAATGAAAATAGAAAAGTACTCAATTTATATATTAGCAGATATGTAATATTTGTGCCAAAGAGTCAAATAATAGTTACTATGGAAACCAACATCTGGGGTCATATGAATAACTCATTTACAGCACTACATGAACGCTTTCTTTTACAGATTTTAGGGCTCATATTTAAATTTCAGTTCCTTTTTATTTGATGTCTGCTTATTTTCTCAGCTTTCTCTACTTCCCCTCTTCTCAGATGTGTTGTGTGTCCAAGACTTACCAGTGGGTATTTTTAGACTGGTGATGCTTTAGAACATTTTCTTAAATCAGTGTCAGGGGAGAACAGTTTAGTCTTGGCTTGAACGCTGTGAAATGAATACAAATTTGCCTATTTAACCAGCTGCAGCCCCGAGACAGACTGTATTGTGCGTGCTGTAGACCAGAACGTCAAATGGGCTATATTTACAGCAGTAAAACCCCTTTTCACTAATTTCCCATCCAATCCTCGTGGGGAGTCAATCACTGGTGTAGAAAGACTGGTGATCACAAAGCTGACAACATGCGATACTCTTCTCACTTGTATCGAAGATGTGAGGGAGACACTGAGAGGGTGTCACAAGGTGACCTTAACACAAAGATGCTCGGTATCCAGGTTTGGTTACCAAAGGAATCAATCCAAGAAGGCATTCTATTTATAGTCTGCTAACTCCTCTGCAAGGCCCCCTGGCAGGAAGCACACAGGACCAATGTCATGGCTATGTGACATCATATCTAATGCTGACCTTTTCCAAAATATTTAAACGCTAGGATGAGATTATGCCCAAGTAACCAATTCTCTCCAATCACCCTAACAGGTGATAAGAAAAGCATGAAAAATCCACTGCGGAGTAAAGCATCCACCATAAAATCACACAGATCTGGGTCAATGACCACAGCTATGTACCTCTTTGGTGACAAGTGAAACCTACCCGACTTTCAGTTCCCCACTGATAGAAAGCTCTCACCAAGACACCGCACCCCCAACAGGACCCAGATAAAGCACAACCCACTCATACTGTGCTTCTAAAATAAAAGTACCTTCCTGAAGATGAGCTGTTTTTAGATATACAGGCTTTTTTGCCTAACACCAGATCATTTTAAGGGGGATTAAATGGGAAAAAAGAAGTGCTTTTATTGAAGCACACACAGTCATCTTTTCCCTCCAGCAAGTTGGTAAATAATGACTAATGGTCAGAGAAACTACTCCTTTCAGACAAGCTCTCCGTTCTAGACGCCTGACTTCCGGATTTCATCTGGTTGGAAGGCTTGTAACCCAGCTCACAAATACAAGCCCACTTTTAAGCAAGAGATTTTGAGATGCCTGACGCGGTACGTAAAGAGCGTGCCCAGAGAGATGGGCACTGGTATTAGTCGGAATAGGTATTTTAAAATACACCACACATATTTTTTTCTTTTTCCAAGGAAGTGTATGAATGTTCTAATGCCACCAATTGTTAGTTTTCCAGTCATTTTTCAACAGGCCAATTACTAAGTCGGGCAAGAGGAACAAAGTCTTCTTCGTTCCATATTTCAAAAACAGAAAACGGTTAAGCTGGTCTTCAAGTTGAAAAACCCCAAGCTGTCTTTCTGTGCTCCCGCTGAAACATACTGACTCTAACACGACATAAATAAGGTCCAAGATTAATGACAAGAGTTGTCAAGTCTCCTCTCATATTCCTGCAAAGAAAATACGCTCTGGCTTGAGAAAAAGAGTAACAGTATGAAGTACAGAATTGGTTAAGTTTACGAGCCAATCAATGACAGGATTCTCAGCCCTGGTCAGGTCTGGTGACTTTGGCTAAGCTATCTATTTGTAGATACAACCCTAGGAAGTAAGCCATTACTCTGAATCAGTAACCCTATTGAGATTTTATTTTCTTCAGCTAACCATGAGATTTGGAAGTCCCATATAATTAGCTTACAGTAAAAACCTATAGCATATGTCTCGTTTAATTTCTAAATTGTTAATATTACAGTCCGTATTCTGCAGCTAATTTAACAAGGTGACATTTGCTCCACTTTGCCCTGCTAAACTTTCAAAAGTTTTGAGAGCTCTGATTATTCTTTAACAGCAGTGAATACCCAAGGTTATATAACCCGACTGAACTACTTTATTTGGCTCATATGAAAGCCCAAGCTCATTTCAGTGTTGTATATAGTGAAATCTAGCAGCTAGAACCATAACCTTCACGTCCTAAATGGTGAATCTCAGAAACAAAATGCATATATTATAATATACCATGTGCAGAGTCCAACTCCAAAATCGATTTTTGTCACTGGCTTCCCTCTCATCCTGTGTTCCATCCCCATCCCTTCCTTGGCCTCCTACTTGAGACCTCCGCCTCTCTCCACGTCTGTCACCTATCACCTCTCAGCCCATTCTTACAAATCTCCACTCCTTCAGCCACATCCTTTAACACCTCCAATGTTCCTCTTCTCAGCAACTGTGTCTCTATGGCTCTTCCCCTTTTTGCTGATTTCCCGCATGCTTTCAAGACCCTGAGCTTCTGATCACCTTTCAGGGCTTGCAGGGGTGATTCCAGTTCATCACAAATAAATAGTGTCCTGGCATTAACCATAAGCTTTTTGAGACTAAAAATAGCCAAGTTCCAAGTTTAAACATGGTACAAAACAATGATGGTACAATGGATAATAATTCCCCAAGAAGCAATACATGGTCACATCTCCTAACATCGTCACTCTGACTCCTAGGTTTGTAATTCTTGGCCGTTAATACAAAGATTCTTTAAACTCTAGTTACTAATCTGTTAAGAAACCGTAGCTCCCTAAATAGGTGGGAAGTCAAAAGTTCAACAAGGATTTAGTGACTGGCTTCAAACAAATAAATTATGGAAAAGTAAAGATGTATACTGAGTAAACCTGACAGGCACCACCCTGACCAAGTGATCAAGGTCACCATCGGCAGTACTAAGATGAGCTACCGTGTACCTCTGAGGTGATGCAATGGGGGGAGCACTTACCTCCTGGTATTCTTCCCCCACATCCGTAACCCTGGTCTAATCACAAGAAAACACCCAAAAACCTAAACCAAGGGAAGTTCCACAAAGTACCTAACCAGTACATCTCAGAATTGTCAAGATCATGAAAAATAAGGAAAAACCGGGAAACTCCCACAGATTAAAGGAGATGAGGAGATGTGACAAGCAAAGGTGATGTGGTATCCTGGATTAGATTCGGGAACGAAAAAGAGACATGAGTGGAAAAACTAGTGTGGTACTAAGAAAGTCTGTAGTGGTTTTTGGTTTTTTTTTTTTGGTTTGGGTTTTTTGTGAAAAGAAAGCTGAGGAAAGTCTGTAGTCCTGCACCTATGCTAATTTTTAATTTGGATAAATGTACCACGGTTGTGTAAGAGGTTATTCAGCGAGGGAAATGCTAAGACGCAACGGAAAGCAGAGGATCTCAAAGCAGAAGGTGTAGGTCTTGGCTCTGGTACCGCTGGTCGTATAATTTCAGACCAATCATTGTACCTCACTAAGTCCCCACTTCCTTACCAGTAAAATATGCTTACTATTAGCCATCTCATAATTTGTGACATTAAGGGCTGTATTAATCAAGGTCCATTTAGGAAAACAGAAACCACACCGTTATTTTAATAGAGAGAATTTACTATAAGGCACTGGTTAAACAGGCATTAGAGAACTAAAACATGAGAAGGGGACACTGAGCTGACAGAGAGGGACCTCGGGAAGCAGCTCCATCCCCTTTGGGCTGAGGGAACAGAGGGGAGAGATGGGCATTATCAGATCCCATGGGCCCGCTGAACCTGGGACTCAGAACTCCACTTCTTCTTTTTGACTATAGTTGATAGAAAGAAACCGAAGATGACACAGACAAATGGAAAGACAAATACTCCATGCTCATGGATTGGAAGAATTAATATTGTTAGAATGGCCAGATTACCCACAGCAATCTACAGATTTAGTGCAGTCCCTATTGGACTTCTGAGGTGGGCCCTTCACCTCCTCCAGCCCTTCCAGCACCCCCTGTTGGCGGAGACTGACCCAGAGCAGAGGGCGATGGAGGAATGTGACCCCTGGACCCCAGCCCCAGCATCAGGGGAGGTTAGAGGCCAGGAGACAATGGCTTAGCTGTTAACTGTGAAACTACTTCGTAGACCGTCACCTCTGCCCACTGCCGCTTACTCCTATCACTCCTCCTATGAAGTGCTCAGGCCAACCACATGCTCCCCTCTTTTTTGTAAACACATTTTAAGGTATGGGTTAGCTGAGGATATACGCTTGTGGTGTTTCCAGCATTTAAAATTTTAATAAATAGAAAAATGGCCAGGGACTACATTCTCTTCTTATGGCAACCTTTACTGCAAAGCTCATGTATCAGCACTGCCTTGGAAAGATCAAGCACACATCTGATTGGCTTCTGTAATCACCGGTGCTGCTATCTTACCCGATGGGCCTGGCAAGACCACGTAGAGACCACAAGGAGAGTGCTCTTCGGGATGCTATTCTGCACATGCAGCGAACTGCTATTGGACTCAGAAGTCCTTGACTTTAAAGAATTTGTAGAACAGTTTCACTACAAATTAAGGCCACTGTGCATCTCTTTAAAAGCTGAAAAAATTAACCAAATTTTTCTTTGAAATGCAACAGCAATCAGCATAGTTTCCCGTAAGGTGGTATGTCCGATGACAACAGGAAACAGAGTGAGAGTGTGTACGTTTAGCTTCAGTGTGTTTCAAAGAAATTTCGAGGAAATTCCTACAACACAGATGCTTTGGTTTCACTGCTGAATACCACAGCAGATCTTCGTGTGCTGGTTTGTTAAGAAACAGCATTCACCAACAAACCACAAGTTCAAGTGTTTTAGTGGCACTTTCCAAGTCAGCAAAACTTAGGTCATACAGGTCCTTTCTCAGAGCTTCTGTGAAACTGTACAACTCGAGTATCACGTCCTCCCATGTGTGTATACGTCTGATCTTCCTGCAAGACTGTAAGCTTGAGGGAAAAATCCACGTGAGAATTGTCTTCGTATCACCCAGAGTGATTAGGCCAGAGCATGCAGAAGATAGAATTAGGTACGAATACGTGAATAAGATCTTCAGAAGAGCGTAGCATTGCCCATAATGACTCTCAGGATTCTGAGTATTTGCCCCTCGGGCTAAATGGCAGGCTGGCACAAAGATGGTCACAAACTAAGTGGAAAACACACACTCCCAAGTGTTTTTTTATAAAGGCTTTGTGCATCAATATTTATCAAGTTTAACTAGGAGCTAATACCCTCTGGTCCTGCCACTGAACTGCGTGTGGGACCAGAGAACGTAAATGAGACTATTTAATAAAGTGATGGCAACACCAGGAGCTAGAAGACCCAGTTTCGGGCCTCAGTTCTTGCACTTACTGATAAGTGAGACCTTGGGTGAGTAATTTATCGTCTCTGGGCATCAGTCTCCTTCTCTGTAAAATGGGATTTACAGCCCTTGTCTATCTCCTAGGGTGATTAAAATCAAATAAGAAATGTTTCAAAGATCATACAATGCTATGAAAATACTGGTGATCATTAGTGATCATTTGTGATTATCATTAGTGATAATACTATCTTCTTTTTATTTTAAAGATTTTATTTATTTATGAGAGAGAGAGAGTAGGGGGAGGAGCAGAGGGAGAGGGACAAGCAGTTTCAGTGCTGAGCACCGAGCCCAATGTGGGGCTCGATCTCAGGACCCTGAGATCATGACCTGAGCTGAAACTGAATCAGACACTCAACCGACTGAGCCACCCAGGAGCCCCGAAAATACTGTCTTCTTTAAAGAAATCTACCTGTAATACAGTTGTGAATGCAGGCATACCTCAGAGATACCATGGGTTCGGGTCCAGACCTGTGCAAGAAAGCAAGTCAAATGAATGTTTCAGTTTCCCAGTGCCTATAAAAGTTATGTTCACACTATGCTGTAGTCTATTAAGTATGTAATAGCATTCATTATGTGTAAAAGAACGATGTGGAGGGGCGCCTAGGTGGCTCAGTCAGTTAAGCATCTGCCTTTGGCTGAGGTCATGATCTCAGGGTCCTGGGGTCCTGGGATCAAGCCCTGTCTTGGGCTCCACTCAGTGGTGAGTCTGCTTCTCCTTCTCCCTCTGCCCTTCCTCCTGCATGTGCTCTCTTTGTCTCTCTCTCAAATAAATAAATAAATAAAATCTTTAAATCTTTAAAAAATATATTTTATTTCATATTTGGAAGTTTTTATTTATTTATTTAAGAGAAAGAGAGCACGAGACGGGGGAGGGAGAAGCAGACTCCCCGCTGAGCAGGGAGCCCGATGCGGGACTCAATGCTGGGACTCTAGGATCATGACCTGAGTCGAAGGCAGTCACTTAACCAACTGAGCTACCCAGGTGCCCTTAAAAAATATATTTTATTGCTCAAAGATGCTAACCATCATCTGAGTTTTCAGCAAGTCAGTCATCATCACTTATCTCAGATCACCATAACAAATATAACAAAGAAGTTTGAAATATCATAAGAATTACCACAATGCAACACGAGACATGAAATGAACAAATGCTGATGGAACTTGCCCAACACAGGATTGCCACAAGCCTTCAATCTGTAAAACACTCAACATCTGCCAAGCCCAACAAAGTGAAGCGCCATGGAACAGGTACGCCTATACTTAGAAAAATGAACGTATGAATGAAAGGTCAGCAGTTAGATAAATATCTCTATCTATGAATCCCAAAGCACTTGGAGTAAATACCATTAGGATGTATCTCACTTTGTTGTGACCCAGGAGAGTTACTGCAAATCTGCCACATGCTCCATTGGAATTTAACTTCTCGGGAAAGAAGGCTCTTGGGGAGACATAAATTCCTACCATGGTGACTGGAAGGTTCTTTGAGGTTCTCAGCTTATGACTGGAAGGCAATGGGAGATGCTCTGTAAAGTAAACGGGAGGTAAGCAAGCCCCCCTCTGGCTGCTGCGGCCCTGGCGGTCTAACGAACAGGACTTTTGCAGCATGACCCCAAACAATCATGAGCCAATGAAGAAAACCAAGCACAGGTCTGAGACGACCGGCTTCTGACCTGCAGGGAGACATACGCACCCGCTGCTGGGGAGCGGGGATTAACGACTGCGGCTGAGGGCTGCCGATGCAGAAGCCAGGCTGCCCTGTCACCCCTTCCAGCACCCCCTACACCCCCAGCTCTGCACCTCTCTCTGTGGTGCCTGCTCACGAACAGCGGCTCCCTGAGCGATGTGGAGACCAGGCCTCAGAGACAGCACTGGTATGTCTATGAACCACCCTTCCTTCTTTTCTTTTTTTTTTAAAAAGATTTTATTTTTATGATTTATTTGAAAGAGTGAGAATGAGAGTGGGGTGGGGGCAGAGGGAGAAGCAGACTCCCCGCTGAGCAGGGAGCCCGATGTGGGGCTTGATCCCGGGACTCCAGGATCATGACCTGAGCCAAAGGCAGATGCTTAACCAACTGAGCCACCCAGGTGCCCCTGACTGGTCCTTTCTAAGACATATTCTTTTTTTTTTTTTTTAAGTTAGGTTTATTGAGATCTAATTTACATCAAAAGCAAAATTCACCCTTTTATGTGTACAGTTCTTTGAATTTTGACAAATACATACAGCTGTGTAACCACCATCATAATCAAGATACAGAACATTTCCTTCACCCCTACACATTCCTTCATGTCCTTTTGTAGGCAACCCCTCCCTGCACCCTAGTCCCTGGCAACCACTGATCTGTTTTCTATCCCTATAGTCTTACCCTTTCCAGAATGACAAGACACATTCTTTACAATGCTTACATAAAATACCCAAAGGCCTCTTCTAGCTTGCACACAACACTGTGTGTTCTGTTGCCCCATGAGCCTCTCATGTATGTTAGGAAGGGGGAGAAGCCAGGGCTTGAGGGGTATGAAGGGCAACAAAATTCACTGCAGCTTGAGACGCCTATACACCCCCTACTGAAAGCAGGACACATCCTGGTGAGATGGGGAGCAGCTCTTTAAAGTCCAAAAACAAAGGCTTCATTTTAAATCGTCCCTGCGTAAACATCCCAGTCTGCTCTCCCATGACGGTACAGCACTAGCCAGAACTAGACTTCCGTCCAGTTTAGAGGAACTTCTGATGTTGAAGGAAAACATGAATTTCTATAGCTGGAACTGAATATAGATGAATATGAAAATTCTGTTAAAAGCTAAAAACTTGAGTTTCAATAGGATGTTCTTCTTGCTGTCAGATGTGGCTTGACCTCACATTGAGTTACTTGGGCCTCGCAAAATACCGAAGTTTTACTGAATCCTGCAGGAAGCACTCAAGAGCTATGCTGGCCTTGGGCTAGGGTTAGGGTTAGGGTTCTCTACTATGTGATCTGAGAGAGCTGTTAGCCAAGACTACAATTACACTGTAATACATAAATACATCAGACCAACACACCGTATATCTGAAACTTATACAATGTTATATGTCAGTTATACCTCAATAAATATACATACATTCAAAGAAAAAGAGTGAAAGGCAAGCAGAGACTGGGAAAAGACATTTGCAATATATTTATCTGAGAAAGGATTCCTATTTTCTTAGTATTTCCTTACCAAGAAAGAACAAGCTAACAGAAAAGATTTGAACTGACAGTTCACAGAAGGGGAATCCGGATGGCCAATAAACATATGTAAAGGTGCTTGACCTCATGAGTCATCGGGAAAATGAAAATTAATCCTACACACCCACTGGGATGAAAAAGATAGAAAATACTAGGTGCTGGGGGCTCTAAACCATGCTGGTTGGAGGGCAATTGGTGTAGTTGCATTGGAAAACTGTTCGGCGGTATCTACAACAGCACAGCCCCATGCCGAGGCAATGCCAGTCCCGGGTGCACTCGGAACAGACATGCGTACGTGCGCCCCACAAGATACGTACAATGGGATGGTCACAGCAGCACTATTCATCATAGCCCCACACAACAGAATGCCAAATGCGATACACCATCATGTGGATGAACTGTGGGACACTCACACGTGCAGGACATGTGCAACGAGAATAAACAATCACTCCATGCACTGAGATGAGCAAATCTCACAAACGTTCTGCATGAAAGGAACCTGACATAAATGGGCACGTGTGTATGGTTCCACTTATATAAAGATCAAATCAGGAGAGAAGATGGGTAGCGGTTACCCTGAGTCAGAGGTCGTGACAGGAAGGGGGACCAGGGGAGCTTCTAGGGGGCTGGCCATGTTCTAGTTCTTGACCTGGACACTGGTCATAAAGGTGTGTTTGCTTTGTGAAAATCAAGTGTACAATTTGTTACCTTTCGGTGTATCTGTTATACTTCAGTAAGTATCATTTTTAAAAAGGACAAGCCAGCTCTGTGTAAACAGATCTAGAATTATCTCCAAGATGTGCTAGTCACTTAAAAAGCAAGGGGAGAAAAAACGCAAGAGCAGAAGTGAGAACGGCTGTGCAGTGATGCTCTCGCAGCCCGTCTCCACCCCCTCACCATGTTCCCGTTCTCCAGCTGCTGAGAATGTTGGCCACAAACAGCCCATAGCTGCTCCTTCTCCAGCAATTAGGAACCGAAGCCTCCTGGCCCAAGAAAATGCCCCGATTTCTCCTTCATCATACCACCACAGGGCCGTCAGCAGCCAGGGAGACGTGGGCAAGGGCGTACAAAAGGCCAGGCCCCCTGCCTCAAGATAGGGCGACTGTGCGGTACAAGTCGTACTCCAAAGCTTTCCCGAGGGACCAGGCTGAAGCGAATCTCTGCCAAGACCACATCTTTGTTCAGTTCTGCTCCCCTGCCCCATCTGGCTTCTGCTATCCCCATTCCCAGGAGAGCCTTCCTTCAATAAACAGCTCTCACAAAGATCTCCATCTCAGGTTTGTTTCTAGAGAAGTGGTATCAGCAGCTGCCGAAGGACGTGGACTCTGCGGGTGGAATTTGGGGGTAGGTTACCCACCGGCCAGATGGCAGTGAGGACCCACCCGCCCAGACGGTCCCTGGCGTGTCGCGGTGGTGCAACACAGGGCAGGGGATGCACTGGCTGGTTTACGGTCTCTGGTACAGGAAGTACAGGAGAAATGATGACAGTAAAACTGTAGAAGTGGGTGGCTGTTATTAAGAGCCATCCATTCATCAAAAAGGGAAAAAGCCAGTCCAGATATAGCGATCAGCAATTTAAGGCCAAGTATGACAGTCAGTCAGCCTCCTGCAGCATATTTTAAAGACAGTAATCTCCTACAGGCATGGGACCTAATTTTAAGGAGTGGCCGAACCAAAAAGAAGGCTGAGCTCTCAGCCCAGGTCAAGTCTATGAAGTCAAAGTTGGGGCCCTGATGAGGAAAGAGTGGACTCTAAGGCTTGAAAGGGGATGTCTATGTACATTCACTTGAGAACCATGAACTCCAGATTCCCTGGGCCTGCAAACTGGCTGGCTCCCTCTTCTTGGAAGATAGGGGAATCCCCTTTGCTTGAAGATGACACAGCGGTCTCAGACAAGACAAGCACCTTACAAGACAGTGCTTGCCCTACAAAGGAGCTGCCCCATCTTCTCTCCTGGCCATAGGCCATAATTAGGGTCAAATCTGAGTATTACTCACCTGGGGCCTGCTAGGCCTGCTAAGAGAGGGGGAGTTATTATGCCAGAAATATGCAGGCCCAGGCTAACACAGGCACAGGTCAGAACAACGTATGTGGGAGTGGTCTGAGGGTGCTGGGTTAAGGGGTGTTGTGGAATATAAAGCTGGATGAGGAAGAGCCTGCTGGTATGGAGACAGAACTAACACCTTGCAAGGGCCCAGGGTCTAACATGGGCTGGGGAAGGTGGCCTCATGGGAGCTTAGAAAAGCAACGGACCACATTAACGGATTCCAGAATCTGGCACAGCAGTTGTTGGAAGAAAAGATCAAAAGTCTTAAAGGAGTAGGCACGCTAGGCCGGGTCTGCCACACAGAAGGGGAAAACGCGCTAGCTGGCCATGTCCTTTGCGGGGGGGCCTGGAAGCCAGTCCGATTACCAAAGCTGAGACTCTGCTGCTTATGTTGGTTACCAACGTAAATCCTGCCTCACGAATCAGGGCCGTCTTCTTCATTCCCACTGCAACCTGAGATGAGACTTCCATCGAATCTCATGTGGACATCTGGTTCCCCTTTACCTGTCCCCATGACCCTCTAATCCACCCTCTATACTGTCGTCTGAGTGATCTTTCGGAATGTGTATTATAGGACTCCCAGGTTAAAACCCACTAGTGGTTCCCCATGCCTACAAGAGAGAAGTCCAAAGCCTGCAGGAAGGCGTACGGGGCCCCTCCAGCTAGGCCTGGCTCCACTGGATGTTAAGCTCCTGTTAGAGGGAATTATCTGGAGCACACAGCCCTCATCTTGTTTAGCTGCCTCTTTGCCTTTGCTCCTCAGCCCCTCCTCCAAGATGTTCTCGTTTCCCAACTATTGGAGAAGTTCTTTAGTTCAGGGACTGAATTTTATCTGCCTTTGTGTCTCTAGTGTTTAATACTGGCCTGGAATATTACAGGTGTTCAATAAAATGGTAAATGAGGGGCGCCTGGGAGGCACAGTCAGTTGGGCGTCAGACTCTTGATTACCGCTCAGGTCCTGATCTCAGGGTCATGAGATTGAGCCCCATGTCGGGTTCTGTGCTCAGCATGGAATCTGCTTGGGCTTCTCTCTCTCTCTGCCCCTTCTGCTTGTGCTCTCTCTCTCTCTAAAAATAAATAAATCTTTTTTAAAAATGCTAAATGAATGTAGGAATGACTGAGTCAATCAATCAGCGATTTGTGTAATGGGGAGGGGAAAAATACCCACAGCGGGCACAGCCTAATGATTAGTAAAGAAAACCATCTACTTAGCCAGCAGACGCCAAATTAAAGGTAAGAACAGAAAAGTAACTATTGCCTCCTTCTCCACCTCTACTTTCTTCTCCCTTTTATAATTCTTTCTCTCTTATAATCCAAAGTGATTTTGAAATTCTTATACAGAGAAGGTAACCCACTAGAGGCCAACAGCTACCAAAAACTCCTCCTGTTCCTCATTCATCTCCAGTAAAGGATCTTCTCCAGAGAATTTCTCTCCTCTCTGTCATCATTTCAGGTTACATTGCAACTAACTAATTTCCTTCCTTCCTTCCTTCCTTCCTTCCTTCCTTCCTTCCTTCCTCCCTCCCTCCCTCCCTTCCTTCCTTCCAAGATTTTATTTACTTATTTGAGAGAGAGCACAAGCAGGGGGAGCTGCAGAGTGAGAGGGAGCCTGATGCAGGCCTTGATTCCAGGACCCTGAGATCATGACCTGAGCTGAAGGCAGACATTTCACCAACTGAGCCACCCAGGCACCCTCCTTTCTATAACTTCTATCCATAAAATTTTACCCTGAAGTTTACACACCAGAGAGAAAACCACGATCCCGGTCTTGCATCTCAATGAGAGGCAGTAGATCTAATATGGAAAGCCCTATTTCACTAGAGACAGAGCCCAAGCAGGGGAGTGGCCAATGCAGCATATTTAGCTAAAGGAAGAAGCAAACTCAGTTGATGCTTTTTGCATTAAAAAAAGAAATCTAAGCAGTAGTTTCAAACTATCTTCCCCAAGATACTTATTAACAACAAAGAGAAAGATGGTAACTCTACCATGGAGAAACACATGGTGAATTATATCCCCATAAAGCTGTTATTTAACAAAGTAATACAGATGCAATCAGGGTCAGGCACAGGGAGAACTTCTGAGGTGCTGACAATGTTCCACTTCTTGATCTGGGGGGTGGGTATAGGTTGTTTGTTTACAGTTTCTTCAAACTGTAGATATATGGTTCATCTACTTACATATATCTATTTCACAATTCACAATAGAAAAGTGAGAAGAAAAACAATAGAAAGTAAGTTAAAAGGAGTTGTTTTTAAAAAAAAGAAAGTTTAAAAAAAAAAAAAAAAAGGACCGGAGGGCAGGAACAGCCCTATCAAAGGACCTGACTTCTTTTGCACACCCCTCCTGAGTCCTTGTCACCGGGGACCTTAGGGTCGTCAAGTATAGCTGCACTCAGTGACGAGGCTCGCTTGGCCTCTGTCACACTGCTGCCTCCCCACAGCCACAGGACCCCTGTCCATCCGATGATTCACCTGCTATAGAAACCCAACGCCGTAAAACAGAGGTGTCAGGTCAGAAAACTCCCCGAAGAACAAAAATGGCCTCTTCAGAGCTAAGTAGCAAATTCTTGGACCCAACTAGCTTCTGAAGTTATCTTTTTTATGCTATAATTTATTTTCCAGAGGTATAGCTGACTTTACACATACTGTTAAGTCTCATATTTTAAGCTCTTATTTACCTACCAAAAAAAAAAATCTATCCTGCTCTCCATTTAAAGGAACCAGCTTTTTTCTTGTTATCTCTGGAATCAAGAGAGAGTTGAAACTAACTCTTGAGGGGTGGATACCTGGCCCCCTTGGTAGAGCATGTGACTCTTCATACCCTTGTATCCTGAGTTCAAGCTCCACATTGGGCGTAGAGTTTACTAAAGAAGCAAATAAAACTCCATCTAGGATAAAATCTACAATTTGATTATACTCTCTTGGTATTTGGAAATATGACTATATTATCTTCACACTGCAAAACGGTTGTTTACATAGTATTTATTCACTATGTGGCACGAAGCAACTCTCCCTAAAGAAGGCGTTTGAAATAATTTCTTCATCTTTATCAAGAATAAAAAGTAATATAAATGGATTAAGTTTTTGGCAAGAACATAACAACAAATTAAATTTCAAAATTGAAGACCTACGATGATTTCATTTACATAATTTTCTAAAACTGGAGAGTCAAGTCCCTGTAAATTGAGCTGTTTTACTCACATGTGTGCAGGGAGAGCGAGTTATTATTTTTTCTAAATTTATTTGAGAGAGAGCGAAAGTGAGAGAGATCACAGAGGGAGCGGGAGAAGCAGACTTGCTGCTGAGTTGAGAGCCCGACGTAGGGCTCGATCCCAAACCCCAAGATTGTGAACTGAACTGAAGGCAGACGCTTCACCGACTGAGCCACCCAGGGTCTCTGAACCGAATGTTTCTAAAGATAAATGACTGCACATTGACACGAATGGGACTGGGACGAAGCTACCTGGCTCCAGCCCTCACCATGCTGACTGTGATCTTGTTACTCTCCACAAGCCCCCAACCCCACACAGCAGGCCACACCCTTCCTGTAGTTCACAAAACAGTTAAGCCATTATTTTAGAATTTCCTTAACTTTCCTACTCCCTGTATTTTCCTGGAACTGTCTCCTCCCCTGCTCAGCAGTAGTCCCTTTCCCTATTTTTACAGAAAATGTAAATGCTTCTGTTTTAAAAATAAAAATGTGTTCATTAGGAAAAATTCAAATTCAAATACATAGTCATATAGAAGAATACAAAGTCAGAGGCAAGCACCTCCCCTTGCTGATTTACCCCAAGAGTTACCACTGTGATAGAGTAAAATGCGTTGTTTTTGGACATACTTTATGCATCTACAAATATAAATACACAAACATACGTACATTGTGACACACTGTTATTTTGATCAGCAATGGAATCAGATTCCACATTATACATAACAGCTTGCTTTTTTCAGCAAACCATGTGGTCATGGACATATTTTCATCTCAGTGGGTACAAACCTACTTTATTTTTGGCTGAATACCAGTTCTTAGCGTAGACACACTATAATTTATTGAACAATTCCTGCCTGATGGGTGCACAGCCCACGTCTCTGGTGTCAAAAGTGAATCAGTGTTGTAGCAGAACATAAAGGAGTGTGTTTCTCCTTTATACAGAGATTCAGAGAAATGAAGTCGCTTGACCAAAGGGTATGCATAACTAAAAAATGTGAATACTGCCAAACTAAATGCCAAACACAGTTGTAGGACAATTTATTAAGGAAGGAAGAAAGATGATAGCAGGCAAAAGGCAAATAATGCAATCTACAAGGCATACCCACATCCCCACAGAAAAGAGGCACGTTCGTGCCATGGGCTCTTGTACGTCCTCCTAAAAATCCATACGTTAAAGGCCTAACCCTCAATGGGATTGTATTCAGAGATGAGGCTTTGGGAGGTAATTCGGGTTAGATGAGGTCAGAATGGTGGGCCTCTCAAGATGGGATTAGTGCCCTTAAAAGGAGACGAAGAGGGAGAGAGCACCCCCCCTCCCAGCATGTGAGGACCCAGCAAGAAGATGGTCACTTGCAAGAAGGCCCTCACCAGAACTAAATCTGCCAGCACCTTGATCGTGGCCTTCCCGGCCTCCAGAACTTTGAGCAATGAATGAATACCTGTTGTCTAGGTCGCTAGTTTATGGTGTTTTGTTTCAGCAGCCAGGGCAGACCCACACAGGCGCTCAGGGTATACACGGCAGGGTGCCTGTATTGTCACCAACCGCCTGACGATGCTGGGGTCCGGGCACAAACCAAACTGCAGACAAAACCCACACACAGCATCCGGCTTAAACGTTAGCTGCCCCACAGAGGCTGCTTTTCCCGCCCCTAACACTCCCTGCCTTCAACTCACACTGCCCACAACACTTGAACCTGCTCCATCTTTATTGTTACTGCCACGATTCTAGCTCAGGCACTTTGTATCTTCTTCTTCTTTTTCTTCTTTTTTTAAAGATTTTATTTATTTGACACAGAGAGAGCACAAGCAGGGGGATCCGCAGAGGGAGAGGGAGAAGCAGACTCGCCGCTGAGCAGGGAGCCCGATGCGGGACTCGATCCCAGGACCCCAAGATTGTGACCTGAGCTGAAGGCAGGCACCTCACCAGCTGAGCCATCCAGGTGCCCCTGTAACTTCTTCCTTAACTAAAACAAACCACCACCTAACTGGTGCCTCATCTCGTCTTTCCAATGTACTCTCTACACCGTGAGGGGACTTGAATTAACTTTCTGAAAGGTCAATCAAATCATAATAGCTGTCATTTTTTGAATCCTTAAAATGTATCTGCAAGATAGGTATTTTTATAGATGGGGAAACTGAGGCGCACTCATGGCCAATACCTTAACCAACACCACGAAGCTAGTCAGTGGCAAACCAACCCATGACTATGACCTTCTTTACTGCCTTACAAAGAAAGGCATAAACTTCTCAGTACAATCCTCATGACCCTTCAAACGTGGGCCCAATTTGTCTTTCCAGCCTCCCCTCCTGCCAACATCCCTCATGATCCCGTCCTTCCAGCCTACTTACCATTCTGGAAACCCAGCAGGCACCTCTGCATCTTCGCTGCTTCCTCACATTGCTTGTTAATTCTGCCTCAATGACCTTTCCAGTACCCACCTGGGAAATGCTGCTCAGCCTGCCCAGTCCAAGGAGTCATCTCTCAGAGCCAGTGCCCCGGGTGGAAAGCATTCTCACTCCCCTCTGCTCTCACAGCACTCTGGCCCTGTCTCTCACACAGTCACAAAGAGCTCACCAGAACCCGTCACAGTCAGGGGCGACCTGCCGGCGGTCATACCGTGAGAGCCTCGGGGCAGGGGCCAAGTCTTTATCATCTTTGCACTCCCGGATGCTAGCACAGTATATGACCTGCAAATCCTTCCTGAAGGAATGAACGGCACCACGACTGACACAAAGCTCTACATGCATAAAACTCTCCTTCACAAATGGACATGCTGTCAAGTTCCTTTGAACAACTTGCTCTCAGGGCGCCTGGGTGGCTCAGCTGGTGAAGCATCTGCCTTCGGCTCAGGTCACAATCTCGGGGTCCTGGGATCAAGCCCCGCATTGGGCTCCCTGCTCAGCACGGAGTCTGCTTCCCCCTCTCCCTCTGTGATCTCTTTCGCTTTTGCTCTCTCTCAAATAAATTTTAAAAAAATAATAAAAAAAGTAACTCACTCTCCCTGCACACATGTGAATAAAAGGGCTCAGTTTACAGAGTCTTGATTGGGTGCATCTCTATTAGGTGATAGAAGAAGGGCCCACCTGTGTGCACCTTGGTTCTCAAGGCCCGCTGTGCCGCCCTGGCTGCAGGCAGCACAAGGAGGAAGAGGCTGAGTCCCAGCCGCCCAGGGACAGAACACACAAGATGATGAGGACTATCAGGGACTCGACTAAAACTCAACTACTTTCCTCAAAGGTGAGAGCATACGTTTGAACCAGGTAGGGTCAAGGTATCACTTGATTCTCTGACAATGCTCAGTTCACTGAGCCTCTAAATAACTTAGAGTTCTAGCAGTAAGTTACCTTGACAAAAGAAGACCTAGCTCAGTAAAGGTGCAAAAAATCAGCCCTGGCTCGTCCACTACCTAGGAAGGGGAAGCATGGCCTTGATTTAACATTTTGTAACCGTGATGCACAAACATGGAGATCTTAGCTCCTCTAGATACAGGGAGCAGAGCAGAAAGACCTTCAGAAGCCCCACGCGCTACTTAATACAGTTACTTCAAAGCCAGTGAATATTCTCTCCACCCAAAACTACCAGTAGCTGCATGAATAACCAACCTGAGGGGCAGCAGTGTAGCCACACTGCTCAGGGCTTCTTGTTACCCAGCAATTCCCAGGCATTTTTCAAGTATCACATTCCTACAAAGTTAGAACTCTCCCCATTTACACTGGGCAACTTGAGAGCCTTAGTGATAGATATGCCAAGGTTGCAAAGGGCTTAACAGTAAGATGTAAACAAAACCTGAAATCCTGGTTCCAGCCTCTCTTCCACCATCCTTCTAGATGTATGCACACTCTCGTTCTTCAAATCTGACCCTTAGGACCTGATACTAAATTCGACTTTGACAGATTACCGTAAGTGGTAGATCAGCAGGGCTCCGGTACAAACTCCAGGCCCAGTGATATGTTTGCAGGAGATACTTTTTAGTCTGATCAGTCAGAAATGACGGGAAAGACCACAAGTCCCACGAGCCAGGAAGTCTATGGTATCTATATTTTATGTAACAATTTATTTCAACATCTTCTACTCCCCATCTTCATTCTCTCTGGATCGAGGAGCTGCTTGATGCCTTTAAAAGGCTGTTCTTTTTCCTTTGCAACCGGATGCCCAGTTACTGACCCTGGGGACATGTTTCTAGAGAGTAGAAGTCAATTCCTCAGAACTCAAGCTACAAGTCCATCCTCAGTCTCTGGGCTGTCCCCTAACCAGGCGTGATATGCAGTAACAGCAAAACACAGAGGTCAGAGCAGCAGATGGAATTACACACCACATAACAGCTCTCTCAAGAGATACTCCAAGAGAACATGTCCCTGCCACCAGGTCTACTTTCAGATCTCTCTGTGCATCTCACAATTGGCACTTGATGACCTACTCGGACAGACGCACCGACGTGACGTGGGCAGAGATTCTGAGCACACGAGCCCTGAGGAGCAGCAACACCAGAGGGCTTCAGGCTCTGGAGCTGGACTGCTAGGTTCAAATCCTGATTCAGCCACTTACAGGCTTGCTGACCCCTGTTTAAATTCCTTGTGCCCATGCTCCTCATCTGTCCAATAGGGACCTTCCTCATCAGGGTGTGAGGACAGAATGAGAGAACACATACAAAGAGCTTAGAACAACGAGGCGGGGCAAACAGGAAGTGTTCGGGAAATGTTAGCTGTTACCATTCTGTATACTATAGTTCGAGCTGCCTACTTGAAGTTACTCTGATTTGATGTCTTTTGGAAACATTTGCTTAGTACATCAAGCATATTTAATGATGACTACATAGAAACAACAACAAAAAGTCCAATGTTGATGCTCCTTTGGAAAAAGTCTCAAGCGTAAGGTCAAGGTCAAGGCTGCTCTCCAGGGCTTCCGGAGGAGCTCAGTCCTCACGGATTCACAGAGAAGTGTCAATGAGGCAACTGAACTGGGAAGGTGTGCCAGCCAGCACAAACCTCCAAATGACCCCAGAGAAGCATTTATTTGGTTTTAAATAATCTCTATAGCCCAAAAAGTTCAAAATTTAAAACAAACAAACAAACAAAAAAATCCCTATTCTAGGGGCGCCTGGGTGGCTCAGTCGTTAGGCGTCTGCCTTTGGCTCAGGGCGTGATCCCGGCGTTATGGGATCGAGCCCCACGTCGGGCTCTTCCGCTGGGAGCCTGCTTCTTCCTCTCCCACTTCCCCCGCTTGTGTTCCCTCTCTCGCTGGCTGTGTCTCTCTCTGTCAAATAAATAAATAAAATCTTTTTTTAAAAAATCCCTATTCTGACACCAGAGGGAAGGAAACAGAAAGGGAGTAACCAATGCAAATGGCAAGTCTCCATAAGAAGAAAAGGCCATTTTCCAAGCATGAGCTGATTTCTGCGGAGGGAGGCAAAATTCTTACTGGCTCTATCAAAAAAGAAAGATCCTTCTACTCTAATTGCTAAGGCAGAGTAACAAAATCAAAGAGAAGACATTTGATGAGCATTAGTTGGCAGGACTAAATGTGAAGCAGAAAGGATGGGGCATTTTGAAAGCACACCTGGACTGTGAATTAGAGGAGGGGATCACTCCAGATACAAAGGAAGAAAACAATGGACACCAATCACCAAAAAAACAACAACAACAAAAAAAAACAAAACAAAAACTCCAGGTCACTTACCTACCTAAAAATCTTCAATATTTCCCATGGCCTATAAGAAAGATTCAAGAACCTCTGGAGGTAATAGAGCCCCCCACCTACCTTTCCGATCCTGTCTCGCCATCAGGAAACGTCCGCTCCCGCCAGACTGGCTTCCTTATTTGTTCCAGGGAGGAACAAACCATGCTCATTTCAGCTTTGTATCCCCAGCACCTATCACAGTACCTGGCACACAGCAGTTGCTCGGTAAATGTTTGCTGATTCAACAACAGTGGGAACGCTTTTAGGCCCGTACTCTGCACCTCTCTCCTGGAAAGCCCCTTCCCCACCCCGCTGGTGAAAACCCAGGCATCTCCAAAGCCTTGCTCAACACTTTCCACCTCTTCTTAACAGCAGCGCGAGTGGCCCGCGCTTGCTGTCCTCTCTTCCGCTCTCGCGCCCCGCAGCATCCCATCACTTCGGACCTCCACTGCTATTCATGTATTTCCTGTTCCTATGTTTCGTTTACCCCATACACCGGGAGCTTCTGGAGGAAGGCAGGGTATGTTGAAGCAATGAGAAGCAGTGGAAAGGTTATAGATCTGCAGCCAGGCAGACCTGGTTATTTGGCTTTGGGAAACTTCGTGTAAACACTTAGAACAGTGCCTGGAACATAGCATGCACTTCGCAAGCGCAAATATTGTCATTTCTCGTTTCTTGGAACCTCAGTTCTCCCTCTTATAAAATGGGGTTAATAGTAAATCTTCTGGGGTGCCTAGCTGGTTCGGTCGGTAGAGCACACGACTCTTTTTTCTTTCTTTTTTCAAGTTTTTATCTAAATCCCAGTTAGTTAGCATACAGCGTAATATTAGTTTGTGTAGGATTTCGTGATTCACCACTTACATGCAACACCCAGTGCTTGTCACAAGTGCCCTCCTTAATACCCGAGAATGAGACTTTTGACCTCGGGGTAGTGAGTTCAAGTGTCACATGTTAGGCACAGAGCTTGCTTCAAAAAAAAAAAAAAAGAATAATGATAACTCTGTCAGGTGCATCCTTACGAAGATTAAGAATAATATTGAAAAGTCTTGAGGACCTTCCTGGGCACACAGCGCCTACTCGCTCGCCATATGGCAGCCATTCTTCCAAAGCCTCATGCTGGGTGTAGAGAAGATGCTCCGTAAGGTAAGTTTATGGAATGAGTTGAACGAACAGAGACATAATCTAACATCAGTTCAGATATCAAGGGAAAACTTCTCAGTCATCCACTCAATGAATCTTTAAGGGCTAGTCAGTATGTACCAGGCTTTGTTCTAGGTGCTGGGATGCACCAGTAAAAACAGTTCCTGACCCTGTGAAATTTACATTCTAAAAGAGAGGGCAGATAACAGACAGAGGGCGAGACAGAAATAAAAGCCTATATGGTGTTAAGTGCTACAAGAAGGAAAAAAGCAAGGTGAGGTTGTGCTAGCAGAGCCAGGAAAGGGCTGTCTGTGGAGATGGCATTTAGGCAGAGACAAGAATCCTTAGGCCAGCCAGAGAATGTGAGATGTCCTCACCCTTGGGCAGACTCCGGCAGCCTTTCCACGGGTCAGCCTCTAGTGACAAGAGACCCACTGCCAGCAAAGGTCTGGCTCCTGGGCCCCCTCTCAACTCACATCAAGTCACAGACACTGCTGAGCCAGTGATCACAAACTTACTCTTATAAGACTGTTTGAATTGGCCACCGAAGCCCCACATGGAAGTAAACAGGTTATAACCATACCGTTACTGGTCTGTTCCCCAGAAAGTTCAGATCACTGTTCTCTCCAAAGAGGTAACCTTCAGGGTGCGTGGAGTCAAATTTCTCTCCTCCCATAATGAAGTGGCTGGCAAAATAGCTTCCTAGACAGGGAGAGACAGAACCATCAAACAGAAACCAGTCAAACTAAATCAGTAAGAAAGCCAACTCAAAAAAATGTTAACCCTTCAAACAAATAATTAGCACAACTGTTAACCCCAAGAGAATTGTCTCTGAATTTGGGACAGTGGCACAAAATCAGCAAAATCATAGCAGCGAGAACCCAAGATACCTAACATCAATAGATCAATTTTCCTTTTAACATTAATTGAATCCTTATCGTGATCTGTCTGTAATACCATCAGCCAAAAGACCAGAAGGCCCCACAATGCACATTAATGAACATATACATGTATTTTGTTCCTAATTTTTTCCCTTAAACTTGAAGTGGTTACTTTCTATCCTCTGTATATTCAGGAATCTTAACCACAGGTATCAGCCTGTATACACACACACACATTTCTTTGCCTAAATTTTCCTAAGCCAGCTCGTACCTATACACAGAAGTCTCAGTACCTGCCTACCACTACGTATATACCTCTATAACCCTCTAAATGAAGGCTCTTCCTTCTTCTTATTCGCTTCAAAATGACTGTTAACAGGAAAATACAATGTAAATAATACAGCTGCCCTTGGCTTTACCTACCAATTACCACACAGATTATGGAGTTTAACAAGACAATAGTTCAGTGCTATGAAAAGATACACATGCATGCACACACGCATGTACACACACACACACACACACACTCCTGTCTCAAATTCACTAACTGTGAATGGCCAGGGTTTCGGGGATGTCAGCCACGGCAGGGAGCTCTTTGCTCCACCTTGACTAGCCAGGAGACAGGGATTTTTTTTTTTTTTAAGATTTTATTTATTTATTCGACAGAGATAGAGACAGCCAGAGAGAGAGGGAACACAGCAGGGGGAGTGGGAGAGGAAGAAGCAGGCTCATAGCGGAGGAGCCTGATGTGGGGCTCGATCCCATAACGCCGGGATCACGCCCTGAGCCGAAGGCAGACGCTTAACCGCTGTGCCACCCAGGCGCCCCAAGACAGGGATATTTTTAACACTACAATACCTAGAGGCGATCAGCAGTCAGGGGTCAGAATCCCCATCTGCCTGTCCAGACAGACGAGGAGCTGTGCCAGGATATGACAGCACTGATAAGTCACCACAGGAGGCTTAGGTAACACTGCAAATTCCATCTGGGAATATTTTCCAACCTAGATGATTCAATGAATGCCTCTTAACCCAAATTTCTACAATCTAAATACTCCCAGGAAGGTAAGCCATCGGAACGGAAGGGCTTAGCCCACAACATGCCTTCTCAACGCTCTCCTCACATACCCCAGTTCCTGGATTAACACAAAAAACTTAGGGAGCAGTGAGAGGCTTCATTGTCACCTGTCACACAGCGAGGGTATAGATATGTTTTCTAAACCAATTTCAACTTTTGTTGAAAGTTCACAACAAATTAAAAACAATGAGATTCAGCACTTTCAGCCTGTGAAAAAGCCACAGGAAGGAAGAGAGAAGAAAATTCTAACAGAAAAACTGAACCAAATATTCATTTCTGGGTTTTCTTCATGGGGAGCTTTAGTCGAGAAACACTTATTACATAAAGCAATGTGGAGACACCACAAAGTGAGGCAATTCTTTAATTAAACAACAAGTAGGAAAACATCATTTGAGAGTAAAAGCAGTCAAAATCAATCACTGAGGAACTCGTGAAAGTTACCCACCAAAACTGAAAAATACAAACAGCAGCCATCTGTGGTGATACAACAGTGAAATCCAGCATTTAGGAAAGCTTAATTATCAATTATTTATGTCTAGCACTTGCAAGCCCTATTTTCCAAGTGCATAATTTATAGAGGGGAGAGGTGCCCAGTTGCCTTAAGTAGAAGCAGCCATCTCAAATAATTTAAGTCATTTACTGTTGAATCTTACCAAAACATATTTTCTATACAACAGAGATTATATATTTATTATACATTAGCTGAAATTTTAAAAGTTAAAGATTTCAGGGAGCCTGGCTGACTCAGTCGGTAGAGCGTGTGACTCTTGATTTCCAGGTCGTGAGTTCGAGTCCCTCCTTGGGGATAGAAATTACTAAAATAAAATAAAATAAAATAAAATAAAATAAAATAAAGATTTTTACACTGATGGATGGCTTGCCCAAGTCATGAATAAAGAATGGACAGAAGCAGGTTTGGTGTCTGGAACTATATGGCTCAGCTCACTATAGGACTTGCGGAGTTTCTAGCATCTGTGAACAGTCAGGTGAGGGATGAAGGGACAATGAAATCCAGATAATCAACTTACAGATGGTACTGATTAATCCTAGCAAGAGGAGAGCACTAATGGCTTGGGGGGGCACAGGGTTAAAGATGGTGAAAGGGTTCCATTGGAAATACCTCTTTTTTTTTGCCGTAATATTAAAAGAGAAGAAATTATCAAGAAAGTAGTGTAAAGTTAATTGTAGTTTTGCCTTACATTAAAAAGCAAGAACACAAATATACAAAAATTTAAAATTAGGGTCAATATTTGAGAGATGAAAAAAGGATTTTTCATTTCAGTGGCGGAGGCAGTGCAAAATTCCTTTAAAAAGATGATCTCCCTTGGTGCACTTAAAATACAAATACCTTATCAGTTTAAAGAAAAAATAAGCTTAAGGCAACCAAAAGTTTGCTTGCTGCTTTCTTTGAAATGGAGCCCTCTAATAACTTGCCCTAGTTAGACTAGCGAGACAGAACAAATCCGCCATCTGCAGCCTGGATAAAGCTTCCTGTCTATTTGCCCCAGTGCAGAGTCACAAACAGCTACCATATCAGCAGACAGTAACACCTAACACACTAACAGTCCCTGAAAAAAATGCCTTTCGGACAGCTTGTGCACATTTTTACTTCTTAGCGTGAACCATGCTCTAAAATCAGAAATGGTGGGGAAAAAAGGAGCTATACTACAATACTTTGCCTGCTTGCTAATAGGGACATACATGACTAATGGATAAGATGCAAGTTTTTCATTATTAGTTAGCTATAATTTCTTATTTATTTACTTTTTTGAGAGGAGGAGGGAGGGGGAGAGGGAGAGGGAGAGAGAGAATCCTAAGCAGGCTCCACACCTAGCACCAAGCCCAATGTAGAGCTCAGTCTCATGACCCTGAAATCATGACCTGAGCCAAAATCAAGAGTCGGATGCTTAACCGACAGCCACCCAGGTGCCCCAAGTTAGCTATAATTTCTTTACCAAAATTCATATTCAATTTCTTTGTGCGACCCAAGAAGACACATCTTGTGGTAATCATTTTACAAGGCAGACATATCACATCATCACGTTGTACACCTTGAAGTTACACAATGTTGTATGTCAATTATATCTCAGGGAAGGGGAAAAAAAGAACACACATCATACACAGATCTCCAAAGTTATATTTAAAACATAAGATATGAGTGGGAGGGAGAAGGGGGAATTAGTGTTTAATGGGTATAGAGTTTCCGTTTTGCAAGAAGAAAAAGTTCTACAGGTCTTAACACTCCTGAACCGTATGCTTAAAAATGGTAAGGTAATAAATTTAATGTTACATATTTTTCACTACAATAAAAAGAAATAAAGAAAAGAAGCACGAGGTTTGGTCCACAATGTCCAACACTAATCAAGGTCAGTATTAAAGGAAAAAAGTATTAAAGAAAAAAAAGGCATCCAGGCAAAAAGTCAAATTACTTATAAGGGAAGAAAATTCCACTAGGGCCGCTTCCCAGATCAGGGCTGTCCAATAAAAACGTAACATGAGCCAAAAATGCAAGCCCCATACATAATTTCAAATTATCTAACAGCCACATTTAAAAAAGCAAAGTTAATTTTAATATATTTTATTTACCTCAATATTGGATGTCCCACTATCCCAAAATATCCAAAATATTCTATCAACATGCAATCGGTATAAAAATTATTAAGAAACTATTTACATTCTTTTTTTTTTTTTTTAAGCATGGAGTCTTCAAAATCTGGTGCATATTTTCCGCTGTTTACAACACATCTCAATTGGGACTAGCCACATTTTAAGTGTCCTATGGCCACATGAGGCTGGTGGCTACAGTAGAGAGCATGCTCCAGCCACTACTCACCCCCTGATTTAATCTCAGTCACTATCAATACTTTCTGGCTCTACAGAAACGTCAGAGCAACTCCAAGAGAACTTGTACTGAAGGAATCCTACCCTACCAAGGACAGCTTTTGAACCAAGAGTCCAAATCAATAAATTGACTTCAACTGCCCACAGAGAAAAATACAACTATTTGTTCCTCATCATGTGAACAACAAGAAAAATCTCAGTTAGGATTCACTATCTTGGGGGCGCCTGGGTGGCACAGCGGTTAAAGCATCTGCCTTCGGCTCAGGGCGTGATCCCGGCGTTACGGGATCGAGCCCCACATCGGGCTCCTCCACTATGAACCTGCTTCTTCCTCTCCCACTCCCCCTGCTGTGTTCCCTCTCTCACTGGCTGTCTCTATCTCTGTCGAATAAAGAAATAAAATCTTTAAAAAAAAAAAAAAAAGGATTCACTATCTTGGGGCACCTGGCTGGCTCAGTCGGCAGAGCATGCGACTCTTGATCTCGGGGTTGTGGGCTCAAGCCTCACGTTGGGTGTAGAGGTGACTTAAAATCGTAAAAAAAAAAAAAATTTTCACTGTCTTAAATAATTTACCCAATGAATGTAAGCTCTTAGGGCATATTCCTAACATCACAGTGAAGTTAAATATTGCTCAGTCGATCCCATAATTTACATCTGGCCCGATGACATAATCTGACATTTGCCACCAAACTGCTATGAACTATAACATCACACAATAAAGGACAATTAAACCCATTTCCCATTCTTCTACAACTCTGTATGCCTTTTACAAGACATACATATATCAAACCATCACATTGTACACCTTAAAATTTATGGGTACCCTACATGTTAACAAAAATTCTAATTAAAAAAAACTTTTCTTTCTAAATCTGTAAAATTACTGAAGTGTATCTGCCTATAGAGACACGCTTAGGGGAAAAAGAAAAACTGTTTAGGCCTCTAAGTAATAGCAGTTTATTTACTGTCATGACACAATTGCAAATCAAAGATTTTAAACTTTTTAAGTCATGGAAACTTTATGTTTTGTAAAACTAAAACAAAAATGTTGAGCAAGCAAAAATTTTGATAATTTGCATGGATTAAATGATAAAGTAAAATGTATTTGGTATTTTAGCCACTATCTTATGCTAAGTGGTAGTTTTTATTGCAAAACCTGTAAACAATCTTCTTTTTTAAAAATTTTAAATTCAATTAATTAACATGGAGTGTATTACTGGTTTCAGAGGTAGAGTTCAGTGATTCATCAGTTGCATATAACACCCAGTGCTCATTACATCACATGCCCTCCTTAATGCCCATCACCCAGTTACCCCATCCCCACCCCACCCCCTCCAGCAACCCTCAGTTTCTTTCCTATGGTTAAGAGTCTCTTATGGTTTGTCTCCCTGTCTGATTATACCTTGTTTTATTTTTCCCTCCCTTCCTCTATGCTCCTGTTTTGTTTCTTAGATTCCACTATGAGTGAAATCATATGATAATTGTCTTTCTGGCTGACTTACTTTGCTTAGCATAATACCCTCTAGTTCCATCCATGTCATTGCAAAGGCAAGACTTCATTTTTTGATGGCTGAGTAATGTTCCATTATACACACACACACACACACACACACACACACACACACACCACATCTTCTTTATCCAATCATGTTGATGGACAACTGGGCTCTTTCCATAGTTTGGCTATTGTGGACATTGCTGCCATAAACGTTGGGGTGCAGATGCCCCTTCAGATCACTACATTTGTATCTTTGGGGTATATACCTAGTAATGCAATTGCTGGGTTGTACGGTAGCTCTATTTTTAACTTTTTGAGGAATCTCCATACTGTTTTCCAGAGTGGCTGCACCAGCTTGCATTCCCACCAACAGTGTAAGAGGGATCCCCTTTCTCTGTATCCTCACCAACATTTGTTGTTTCCTTACTTGTTAATTTTAGCCATTCTGACTGGTGTGAGGTGGTATCTCACTGGGGCTTTGATTTGTATTTCCCTGATGCCAAATAATGTTAAGCATTTTGTTATGTGTCTGTTGGCCATTTGTATATCTTCTTCAGAGAAATATCTGTTCATGTCTTCTCCCCATTTCTTGACTGGATTATTTGTTCTTTGGGTGTTGAGTTCTTTATAGATTTTGGATACTAACCCTTTAACAGATTAAACATTTGCAAAAATCTTCTCCCGTTCTGTCAGTTGTCTTTTGGTTTTGTTGACTGTTTCCTTTGCTGTGCAAAAGCTTTTTATCTTGATGAAATCCCAATAGTTCATTTTTGCCTTTGTTTCCCTTGCCTTTGGAGACGTGTCTAGCCAGAAGTTGCTGTGGCCAAGGTCATAGAGGTTGTTGCCTGTGTTCTCTTCTAGGATTTTGATAGACTCCTGTCTCACATTTAGGTCTTTCATCCATTTTGAGTCTGTTTTTGTGTATGGTGTAAGTAAATGGTCCAGTTTCATTCTTCTGCATGTGGCTGTCCAATTTCCCCAACACCGTTTGTTGAAGAGACTGTTTTCCATTGGATATTCTTTCCTGCTTTGTCGAAGATTAGTTGACCATAGAGTTGAGGGTCCATTTCTGGGTTCTCTGTTCTGTTCCACTGATCTATGTGTCTGTTTTTCTATCAGTACCATACCCTCTTGATGAGTACAGCTTTGTAGTATAGTTTGATGTCCGGAATTGTGATGCCACCGGCTTTGGTTTTCTTTTTCAACTTTCCTTTGGCTATTTAGGGTTTTTTCTCGTTCCATACAAATTTTAGGATTATTTGGTCCAGCTCTGTGAAAAATATTGATGGCATTTTATAGGGAAGTAATCTTCCCTTCTTTTTGTGTTTTTACTGATGTCACAGTAAAACAAAAAAATATCCTGCCTGTAAGTGACAAATATTGATCTTCAATTATTTGCTTTTGAATTAATGGAGCTATATACTCAATTACTGCAGAAAATGGAATTGTATTTAAAAATAATTTTATACAGGGGCGCCTGGGTAGCGCAGTCGTTAAGCGTCTGCCTTCGGCTCAGGGTCCGGATAGAGTCCCACATCAGGCTCCTCCGCTGGGAGCCTGCTTCTTCCTCTCCCACTCCCCTGCTGTGTTCCCTCTCTCGCTGGCTGTCTCTCTCTCTCTGTCGAATAAATAAATAAAATCTTTAAAAAAATAAAATAAATAAATAAAAATAAAAAAATAATAAAAATAAAAATAATTTTATACAAAATTAAAATATGAGAAAATTGGCCATGGGAATCCTATTAGGTTTTCATGTATCTGAAAAATCTTCACCTAGGGCACCTGTGTGGCTCAGTTGGTTAAGCGTTTGCCTTCAGCTTAGGTCATGATTCCAGGTTTCTGGGATGGAGTCCTTCATCAAGCTCCCTGCTCAGCAGGGAATCTGCTTTTCCCTCTCCCTCTACACCGCCCCCCTGCTTGTGCTCTAATAAAGAAATAAAATCTTTTTAAAAATTACACAAATAAAACATGCATTTTGCAAAAAATAAAAAAAACCCCAGAGAAGTATGTAATTTAAAAAGTGATAATACAACACTACTCCGTGAGAAGTAACTCCACTATTAACAACTGTGTTTGTGGCCTTCCAGATTTTCCTACACATATATAAACACGTTCGGGTTTTCTGTTTTATTTTCTTTTTTAACTTAATTGGGATACTACACATATTGATCTGCAAGTTACTTTTTTTTTTTTTTTGCCTAATGTACCATAGGCATCCTTCCATGTTCACACTTACGGATCGAACTCATTATTCCTTTTTTTTTTTTTTTTTAAGATTTTATTTATTTATTTGACAGAGAGAGAGACAGCCAGCAAGAGAGGGAACACAAGCAGGGGGAGTGGGAGAGGAAGAAGCAGGCTCCCAGCAGAGCAGGGAGCCCAATGCGGGGCTCGATCCCAGCTCCCTGGGATCAGGCCCTGAGCCGAAGGTAGACGCTTAATGACTAAGCCACCCAGGTACCCCTCGATCTCATTATTCCTAATGGCTACATAACCTCATACTGAGTACTTACTCTGTACCACCACTGTACTAACAGGTACGGAATAGGTTATTCCTCACAACAACCCTAACAGGTGGGTGATACACATTTTTTTTATTTTACAGAACTGATGATAAACACACAGAGAAAGTAAGTAATTTATCCAAAGTCACACAGCTACTAAGAGGCAGTGTCAGGTCCCAAATCCATCTATTTTTATTCCAGAATGCCTATGTATACTCAATCCATTACACTACATTCCCATTGCGCACCCAGATTTAATTAACCGGCTGCCTACTGATGAACATTCCCTACTCTCTAGTTTACATTACCTGCTTGCTTTTTTCCCTCCTGGGTGGTATTATTGTTACTATTTGATTGTTTTTACATCTGGAATTTGTCCTTATGGACTGTGTGGGATAAGGCGTTAATCATTTTTTTCCAAATAGGAAACTTTACTAACACCATTTATTGAATGTTCCATTTCCCCCACTAAATTGAAAATCTATTTTTATCATGCTATATATACCTAGCTCTGGACTCTATTCTATTCTGAATGAGCACAGTGGAGTTTGAGTACATATAGTTATAACAACTGTAGCTTTACAGTATTTGAAGCAAGGCACACTTCAACAGATCCAAACCTTCCCCCCGTTCTCAAGGTCCCGACCCTGACCCCTCTCCCTGTCTTCCTTCTACTTTGTGACATTCCCTGAAAACCCTTCAACGTTACACAAGTTCCAGCACCGTACAACTTCCCCATAGTTCTATCCGTCCTTTCTCCCGGTCTCAGGAAGGTCGTCCTTCTCTGCCCATCCCAAAGTTAACTTTCCACTTGAGTTCCCGTCCCGAACTGCTTCTACCCCCCTGAGACTTCATCAACAACCTCCCTCTTTCTCAGTGTTTCTGTTCCTCTTTCCATTGGCTTTTTACCTGCCTCGAGCTTGCAAGCATATTCTGGTCTACAAAAAGAGCTCCGTGTGCCATGCCTTAAAATCCGCCCACTGGCCACCGATCTGTCATTCCTGTCTGCTCCCACCCACATCGAATGACTCCTCAAGCCTTTACAGTGCTTTCCACCACTCTACTGAAATTCTTCCCTGGAACACCCAGCAGGCTAAGTGTATTCTCACGCTTCACTCACCTTAAGAATGCTCAGAAGACCTCCACGCTCATTTCTGAGGCTCTTTTCCCTTGGCTTCCAAAATCCTCATGTTTTGGAGTCTCTCCCCACCTACCACTTGTTTCATGCTTTCATGCAGCCCACAAACATGGATGTGTCTTCGAGAGCTCAGGTCTCTCCTTTTCTTTCATTCTTTCCCCCTCTCTCCTCCTCATAGAATCAAAGCAGAGACTCTGATTTAAGACAGAGCTGAATTTGATCCCGGTGCTGCCTTCTACCATTGTGTGACCTAGGACAAGTTATTTAACTTCTTTGGTTTCTTTATCTGTAAAATGGATAGTAACACCTCTTTCAAAGGATTGTTATTAGGCCCAGTGGGTAATTAACACACATTGGCTTCTCTGTTCCCATACTCCCGAACATTTTCCCGATTTTTCTTTGGAGTTTCAGTCCAAATCTTTAACCACCTGCCGTATCTTTCCATCTAGATATCCCATCTTTGCTTCAAATTCAATGAATAACCTTTTTTTTTTTTTCTGGGAGAGGGGGAATAAAGAGCATTTGATCTTAAGAGCTGTCACCAGAACTCCTCTTAGCAAAGGCATGATCATTTTTGGAATGTACCTTAATGAGCTACTTAGAATGGAGAGCAACACACCAAGGGCACGGGTATATGTGTTGCTTGTTGCAACTCGAACTGCTTTGTAATTTTTCTTCTCAGAGGAAAGGGTAAGGAGGAGAGTCAAAAGAGGAGAGGTAAGAGGAAAGACATGTTAGGATGAAGGCTCAGGTTGGCGAACTGAAGAGTCAGTGAAACTCTCCAGCTGCAGTAGAGTCGAGAGTGATGATGTTTACTACTCCTCTTATTCCCGCAATGTAAACCCCAACTTCACCATCCTCCACAAACCTTTAGTAGAATCTACACTTCAAATACTTTATGTGAATGGAATTTTTTGGAGAAACTGAAGAATGGACTGAAGTCACATTTACTGTGGGGCAGAGACAACAAGCTGGAGCTCAGGAGCCAACACGGTTGTGCCATTGGTCATTTGGGGATCACAGAAATCTTGGAAGGAGCATGAGAAGTCTGTACTCTATAATTTGGGGGAGTTTCTGTCTAATTTGCCTAGATCTTGAGGAGCAGTAAAGCCCTGGCTGACGTTTGGGACTCACTTAAAGAGCAGTTTCTGCCCCAGATTCCCAATTTCTGTCAATGGTGCTTTGCTTTTCTGGTCACCCAGGTAAAAAATGTCATAGTCATCAAGACCACACAAACGGTGAATGTGTGCTTTTGTGCAAAGCATCCCTGTCAAGACCTCAGCCCTTTCCAAGTTCGATGACAGTGGATTATCAGGTTATAGTTCCCTAGCAAATCTCTACACTTCTAGTCTTTTTCTCCCTACAACCTATGCCTCTAAGAGATAAATCTTCCTTAGAATACCATCTGGTTCTTCTCTTTTGGCTCCTACCCACTTCCCAAATTTTATTTCTCACTACCTTCTAGAATTCTCTGCCTCAGCCAACTATTTGTTATTCTCTAAATCCATCAAGAATACTGGCAAGGACACCTGAAACTAATATAACACTGTGTGCTAACTGTAATTAAAATAAAAACTTAAAAGGGGTGCTTGGCTGGCTGAGTCTGGAGGGCATGTGTCTCTTGATCTTGGGGTTGTGAGTTCAAGCCCTGAGTTGGGTGTAGAGATTACATAAAAATAAAATAAATAAAAAAATAATCTTTAAAAATTAAAATAAAAACTTAAAAAGAAAAATTTTAAAAAGCGCACTGGCAACCCCCAGGCCATTACAAATACCATTCTCCACCTTGGACTCTTTGGGAGTCCTTCCACATGGTCAGAGGAGCCATTGCTCCCAAGAACTTTACCCTTATTGATTAAGCTCTTCTCCGTATTTTATTCAATTGGCATAAACCCCTCTGTACTGTTACTTTTAACTATACAGAGCATAAGATTCATCTATCGTACAATTCAATGACTTTGGTAACTATCACCACAATCCAGTTAAAAACACTTGCACTACCCCAAAATGTTCCTTCATGCCTGTTTACAACTAATTCCCACGCCCGTCCCCAGCCTTAGGCAAACTTTGCTGTTTTCTGTCTCTATAAATTTGCCTTTTCTAGCCATTTCATAGAAATGGACTCATATAATATAGTCTTACATCTGGTTTCTCGCATGTAACACCATGTTTTTGAGGTTAATCCGTGTAGCGCAGCTGTATCGCTAGTTCATTCCTTTAAGTTGCTGAATAGCATTTCATTTATGAATATATCTCATTTCATTAATCCATTCACCAGCTGATGAACATTTGGATTATTTCCCATTTTTTGGCTATTATGACAATGCTGCTATGGACATTTGCGTATATGTCTGTGTGTAAATCTGATGGACAGATTCATGGGAGCGGAATTGCTAGATCAGAGGGTAAATTTATGTTTAACTTTCTAACTGTCCCAAACTCTTCCAAAGTGGCTGTTACCATTATACATTCCCAACAGCAATGCACAAGGATTCCAATTTCCCTACATTTTCACCAACACCTGACAGTCTTTTTTAATGTAGCTATCCTCTTGGTTGTGAAGTACGACCTCATTGTGGTTTTAATTGTATTTCCTTAACAACTACTGGTGTTGAGCATCTTTCCATAGGTTTATTAGCCATTCTTGTATCTTCTTTGGTGATATCTCTATTCAACTCTTTTGTCCATTTTTATGTATTTTTTTTTAACATGGAGCCTGGCGCAGGGCTTGAATTCACGACCCTGAGATCAAGACCTGAGCTGAGATCAAGAGTCTGATGCTTAATCAACTGAGCCATGCAGGCGCCCCTCTTTTGCCCATTTTTATTTTTATTTATTTATTTATTTAATTTTTTTTTAAAGATTTTATTTATTTATTTGACAGAGATAGAGACAGCCATTTTGCCCATTTTTAAATTGAGTTGTCTTGTTAACACTGAGTTGTTAAAGTTCTTGGTATATTCTGGATGCAAATCCTTTCTCCATGTGTTTTGCAAATATTTTCATTCAGAAGGTGCTTTGTTTTTTCATTTTCTTAGTGTCTTTTGAAGCAGAAACATTCTTAATTTTGAAGAAATCCAATATATCAGTTTTTTCTTTTCTGGACTGTGCTTTTGATGATATATCAAAGAACTTTTTGTCTAATCTGAATCAAATAAATATTTTCTCCTGTATCTTCTTTCAGGGGTTTTATAGTTTTCATTTTTACATTTAGGTCTGTTTTTTAAAACAGCTTTATTGATATATAATTCACACACCACACAATTCGCCTATTTAAAGTGTACTATCCAACAGTTTTTTTAGTATATTCACAGAGTTATGCAACTATTCAGCACTAATTTTAGGACATTTTCATTATCCCAAAAAGAAGCCCATTAGCAGTCATTCATTTCCCCCTCCCCCCAGCCACTGACACTTGCTAATCTACTTTCTGTCTCAATGGATTTGCCTCTCAGGAACATTCAGGATTATACAATGTATAGCATTTTGCATCTGGCTTCTTTCACTTAACGTTTTCAAGGTTCATCCATGGTGAAGCAAATACCAATATTTGTCCCTATTATTGCCGAATAATGTTCCATTGTATGGACTTATCACATTTTATCAGCTATTCCATTCGCCAGTTGATGGATATCTGGGTTATTTCCACCTTTTAGCTATTATGAAAAATGCTACTATGAACATTCATGTACACATTTTGGTGTGGATTCATTTTTTCCCATTTTTCTTGGGGGTGTATATACCTAGAAGCGGAATTACTGAGTCATTTAAGGAACTGTCAGTTTTCCAAAACGACGGCACTATTTTACATTTCCACCAGCAGGGTACCAGAGTTTCAGTTTCTCTACATCCTTACTAAACTTGTTATTAGTTGTTATATTGATTACAGCCATTCTAGTGGGTGTGAAGTGGTATCTAATTGTAGCTTTGATTTGCATTTCCCTAATGGATAATGACAGTGTGCACTTTTCATATGCTTATTGTCCGTTTGTATACCTTTTTTGGAGAAAGGTCTATTCAAGGCCATCGTTCCTTTTCTAGTTGGGTTGTCTTTTTCTTATTGAATTGTACAAATTCTTTATATATTCTTGATACAAATCCCTTATCATATATACGATTTGCAAATATTTTCTCCCATTCTGTGACTTGTGTTTTCATTCTATGATCCATTCTGAGTTAATTTTTGGTGACATAAAGAAAGAGTTTAAGTTCTTCTCCTTCTTCTTTTTTTTTTTTTTTTTTGCTTATTATTATCCAAATGCCCCAACACCATTTTTTGGAAAACAAAAACTATTCTTTTCCTGTTGAAATATCTTGGTACTTTTTTTTTTTCAAGATTTTATTTATTTATTTGAGAGAGAGACAGAGAGCATGAGTGGGGTAAGGGGCAAAGGGAGAGGGAGAAGCAGACTACCCACTGAACTCGGAGCCCACTGGGGCTAGATGCAGGGCTCGCTCCCAGGACCCCAAGATCATGACCCGAGCTGAAGTCAGGCACTTAACGAACTGAGCCAGCCAGAAGCCCTTATTCTTCCTTTTCAAAACTGTTCTAGATATTCTAAATCCTTTGCATGTGCACATAAATTTAAGAATCGGCTGGTCAATTTCTTTAAAAAAAAAGTCTGTTGGGATTTTGAGTCAATTTTTAGATCAATTTGGAAAACACTGGCATCTTGACAATATTGAGTTTTCCAACGTGAAATGTTTAATTACTTAGATCTTTTTAAACTTCTTTGGTTAAAGCATCAATTTCAGCAACACTTTAGAATTTTCAGTGTACAAGTCTTATACTTCTGATGTTAAATTTATTCCTAAGAATTATATTCTTTTTGTTGCTATTGGGAATGAACTGCTTTCTTAATTTCATTTTCAGATTACTGCTTGTGCATAAAAATAGAATTGATTTTTTTATGTTGATCGTGGATGTGCAACATCATTTATTAATTGTAATAGTATTTTGGTAGAATCCTTGGTATTTTCTACATACAGGATCATGTCATCTGTGAATACACAGTTTTACTTCTTCCTTTACAATCTGGAAACCTTAAAGATATTTTTTTACACGCATATGTGTGTTTATTTATTTTGCCATACCAGTTAGAATCTCCCATCGACACTGAATGGCAAAAGCAGACATCCTTGCCTTGTTCCCAATCTTAGCAGGAAAGCATTCTGTATTTCACCATTAAGTATGATATTGGCCACGGGCTTTTCATAGATGCCTTTTATCAGGTTGAGAAAGTTCCCTTCTATTCCTAGTTTGCTGAGTGTTCTTAATCTTGAAAAGGTTGGTTTTATCAAATGTTTTGTCTCCACTTATTGAAATGATCATGTAGTTTTTATTCTTTATTCTACTAAAATAATACATGTACATTGAAATGAAACACTGATATATAAAATATTAACATTGATTTCAGATATCAAATCAACCCTGCATTCTCAGGATATACCCCACTTGGTTATGGTATAGTCTGTATTCCTATTTATCTCTGTATGCCTGCATTCTACCTCTGACACTACATGATAAGCACTGAAATTCTGGAAAGAGCATAATTTTTAAATAATTATTTTTAATAGCTATAATTTTTAGATTAAAAAAATGTTTTCATAGCACAAGCACTCTTCCAGCAAATAAAACCTTGAGCTTAGCACCTAGTTTGCAAGAATAATTAGTTAAGGGGCACCTGGGTGGTTCAGTCAGTTAAGTGTCTGCCTTTGGCTCAGATCATGATCCCCGGTCCTGGGAGTGAGCCCCACATCAGGCTCCCTGCTCTGCGGGGAGTCTGCTTCTCCCTCTCCCTCTGCTCCCCGTGCTTGTGCTCTCTCTCTCTCTCTAATAAATAAAATCTTAAAAAAAAAAAAAGAATAATTAGTTAAAATAGGAAGCCACTATAATCGTCAAATTTAAATGTGTCACCTTGGCTCGGCTACGGGGCCCAGCTGTTTGTCCAAACAGTAATCTAGATGTTGCTGTGAGGGTATTTTATAGACGTGATTAACATCTCAATTAGTTGACTATAAATAAAAGAGATTACCCTTGCACGTATCGCATGGTGCACTGGGTGTTATACACAACTAATGAATCATCGAACTTTACATCGGAAACCGGGGATGTACTGTATGGTGACTAACATAATATAATTTAAAAAAATTAAAAAAAAAAAAAAGAGATTACCCTTGATGATGTGGATGGGCTTCATCAAATCAGTTGAAGACTGTAAGAGCAAAAACCGAGGTTCTCCACAAAAGAAGGAATTCTGTCTTAAGACTCTAATACAGAAACCCTGCCTGAGCTTCCAGTCTGCCAGCTTGCTCTACAGAGTTCAGATTCAAGACGACATCAGGTCTTGTCTGAGTTTCCAGCTTGCTGGCGGGCCCTAAATATTTTAGACTTGCCAGCCCCCACAATCACAGGAGCCAATTCCTTAAAATAAATCTTTTCATTTTAAGGAATATACATATATTTTAAAAATATACATAGATCTCCTATTGATTCTGTTTCTTGGAGAATCCTAAATGATTCTGCCACCAAATAGCTTGTATGGTTAATACAAATAGCTTGCATTGTTAATACTCCCTTCTGTGACCCATATTCTGACTTACAAAGTTGATTTGAGAGCTATCCTGCTGCCTGCCACAGGACTCAAATCACTAAGCACAAGGCTCAGAATCTATATCCTGGTGCATAGCAGGTGCTCAATAGTGTACATTGATGGTAATAAACAGAAAGAGAAAAGAGATGCTAAAGAAAAAAGAACATAACCACCATCATGTAAGGAAATCAAAGGCCCTACGTCTGAGGACAAAATCAAGAAGTGAAGTCAGTCTGTTAATAATGAAGTGAAGTACAAATAAAGCAACAATATTAGAGGTTTCAAGAAGTGGGTGTCTGGGTAGCTCAGTTGGTTAAGCATCTGCCTTTGGCTCAGGTCATGACCCTCAGGGTCACGAGACGGAGCCACATTAGGCTCTGCACTGGGTGCGGATCCTGCTTAAGATTCTCTCTCTCCCTCTCCCCGTGCCCCTCCCCTCCACACGTGTGCATGTGCTCTCTCTCTTCCCCCCCCAAAAATAGTAATAATAATACTGGCATTTGAACTCTTGATCTTGATGACCTCACCATTAAATGGAGCAACATTAAGTTTTTTTTTTTTTTACAGTATTAAATGTATTTACTATGAATTTCAGGAACTTACTTAATTTTGAGGTATCAATCAAACTGTGCCAGAACCAAACAATTCTTTATTCTGTAGTGAGTTCCAGGTTTCTAAGTCCTTGGTTTCAAAACTGATATTAATGTTCCTAAAAGCTAAGAGAAACTTTTACAATTATTTGATGGACGAAGACATTACTCGTGCTTTAAAAACTGCTCTTGCCATAGGACAGGCTCACATGACAAACACACAGGTACTCCAGTATAACAAAAATTTGGAGAATAATGATACTAGCTGCTCAGGACTCTACCATTCTGAATTTTTCTGGTAAGTTTAGCTCCTAACAACCTGAGCAAAAGGAATTACTCTTGTTTCCCAATTTACTCAAATATGTAGAAATAAACTAGATTCATTAGGTGTTGAATTACAATGAATTAAGTTGTCTTTATAGTATGCTCATTTCTTGCGGGATAGAGAAAGCAGGCCTAATGACTTTTATCAATGTGGATACCCCTTTCAAAAGATGAGCACGCATGACTAAAACAACCACCTCAGCAAAGCCATACCTTTGCTAAACAAATGATCATGGGCTTTTAAAGAAGCGAAGCTCTTAGAGAAGGAATTAAAAGCAGGCATAGCTTCTAACTCAAAAATTACAAAGGTACAACCAAATGCAGAACAGTGCTATAAATAGCTTTCTATGCTAATGCAGAAATACTATATAGAAATGGGCTCCTACCATGCCTTGTTAAAGGACTAATAATCATGTCTTTATTAACAAAGCTAAATATCACCTAAGAACATATGTATAACATTAATCGTTGCTGCACTGTTTACAACAGTAAAAAATCGAAAAAAAAAAACCCAAAAAACATCCCAAATGTTCAGCAATAGAAGACTATGTTAAAACAGGGCATTAGCATACAAAGGAGTATTATACAGCTGTTAAAAAAGAAAGATATTGTCCAATATGGAAATAATGTAAAAAGATCTCCAATATATCTAAAAGTGAAAAAAAAGGATGCTTGGCTGGCTCAGTCGGTAGAGCATGTGTCTCTTGATCTCAGGGTTGTGGGTTCAAGACCCACACTGGGCATAGAGATTACTTAAAAATATAAAATCTTTTTTTTAAAAAAGTGGGGGAAAAGGTGCAGTCTAAATAGCATGTTATGCTTATATCTGCACAAGAAACTCTGGAAGAATTCCAAAGAAACCAAAAGTGGCTACACAGGAATGGGAGATGTATGGGGAGAAACTGGGTGGATGAACAGTGCAGTGAGAACAAGATTTTCACTGTATGACTTTTCATTCTGTTAAACTTTGAAACATGGGGGCGCCTGGGTGGCTCAGTTGGTTTAGCGTCCAACTCTTGGTTTTGGATCAGATCACGATCTCGAGGTTGTGGGATCGAGTCCCGCCTCTGGATCTGCTCAGAGTCTACTGGAGATTCTTTCTCTCCCCCTCCCTCTGTCCCCCCTGCCCCCACTCACGCTCTCTCTCTAAATAAACAAAATCTTTAAAAAAATTTTTTTGAATCATGTAACTTATATTATTTACTCAAAAAAATAATAATTTTTTAAAAGTATGGGGTGCCTGGGTAGTGCAGTCATTCAGCATCTGCCTTCGGCTCAGGGTGTGATCCTGGCGTTATGGGATCAAGCCCCACATTGGGCTCCTCCGCTGGGAGCCTGCTTCTTCCTCTCCCACTCCCCTGCTGTGCTCCCTCTCTTGCTGGCTGTCTCTCTGTCACATAAATAAATAAAATCTTTAAAAAAAATTTTTTTTTAAAGTAGGCTCCACACCCAGTGTGGAGTCCAATGCAGGGCTTGAACTCACGACCCTGAGATCAAGACCTGAGCTGAGATCAAGAGTCAGACGATTAACTGACTGGGCTACCCAGGTGCCCCCCCCAAAAATAAATAATCATAAAAAATTTAGGCTATTTTATTTCCATCCATCTCTAAAAAAAGAAACCTAAGTCTCAACATGAAATCTGTTGTTCTCAATAATTTCTAAATATTTCAAGTTCAATGAACATATAAAACTAAGGAGTTCCTCTAAAAATACAAAATAAGGAAAGCAATTCTGCTGGTCACTGGGAGCATCACGACAGGGACGGATGACAGAGCTGCTTTTTTTTTTTTTTTTGAAGATTTTATTTATTCATTTGAGAGAGAGAGCACGAGTGGGGTGAAGGGCAGAGGGAGAAGCAGACTCCCCGCTGAACAGGGAGCCTGATGTGGGGCTTGATCCCAGCACTCTAGGATCATGACCTGAGCCGAAGGCAGACGATTCACCGACTGGGCCACCCAGGCGTCTCAACAGAGCTGCTTTTTGAAACTATTCCACAGGCAGCAGAGCCTGAGACTTTCCAGAGAGCCAGAGGTCTCGGCTTAGATGGTCACCTGAAGGAAGTGGACTCTGCTATTTGTTTTGTTCTATCAGTACTGAAGATAAGAAGACTTCTCAAAATCAACCCAGTCTGATTCCTCAACAAGGACAGGCCTTTGAGTTTTGGCTCAGTCCTGACGCAGAACAGCCTCCTTTCTGCAAATCATCACAAGTCCAATTCCTTGTGAAAGGCAGAGGCTGATGGCTTGGAAAGAAGAGCACTAACTGGGTGACCCTGCCTATACTAATTTGTTTCTCTGGACTTCCATTTTCTTACCGGTCGAGATGAAGGGATCTTGGGCCAAATTCTCTCAAAGGTTCCTTTTAGGTCTACAATACTATCATCCTACAAAACAAAAGGTCAATTTAAAGATCAGATGAAGGGTAGGAGATGCCTCCGGACTAGAGCATGTATAAGTCTGGGGAAATTTTCAAGTACACAAAGGTTTGCTGACTGGGACCAGAATGTTCTGATTCTTTTTTTTTTTTTTTTTAAGATTTTATTTGTTTGAGAGAGAGAGAGAAACATGGGGGGTTACAAAGAGGAAGAAAGCAGACTCCCTGTCGAGCAGGGAGCCCCATCATGACCTGAGCCAAAGTCAGACGCCTAACCGACTGAGCCACCCAGGTGCCCCTGATTCTTACTTTTTGTGTTTTATCTTCAACATAAATAATGTGGTCCCCTTGCTGTAAAGATTTCTCACATACATAACTTCCAATTAGAAATTATTTACAACTAGTTAACACTTATATGAAACAAGGATGAAGTGGAGAGGATTATTTTGGACAGTCAGCACTGAGTGTGTTGGTTAAGAAAAGTTTTAGTTTGGCCTTCTGATCCTTTTAAGATCATCATCCGAGATTCATACGTGTATTACTATCCTTTTGAGAACAGCCTTCTAGAGATATACCTATACTAATTCCCACACGTGAAGGGAGGGTGACTCCTCTTCTGAGACTGCAAACTCCACCCAAATCTCCAAGCTCAGCAAAACATGCTCCACATTCTGATCAATAAATGCTAAGTGATTTCGGGGGTGGGGGAACAAAACCCACCCATAAATACTTGTGCATACTTTTGTCTATTAAAAAGCAAAGTGCATGCTTCTTTTAGCATTGGTTTCATATAGCCGTAATTAGCTAGAGTTTTATTAAAACGCTAAAGGTACGCAGCTTTCTCTCAGACTGTTTTTAAACAGCTCTTAATCATCTTCATCTCGGCAAGGATTCATGCTTTGGCACAAAAGCATCGAGAAACACAGCTCTCGCAGACACTCTGCAGGGTGCAGGTCCATTGTCTGGTCCCTGCTTCCACCTGGCACAGACTGGACACACTGCTGGGAAACCAGCTCATCTCATTAGCATGTCTTTATTCTAAGGCTCCAATTCTGACACCTCTCCAAGATCACCAAAATCCTCATCAGGTCCTAGGCCAAAGAGAAGATGGTAGCCACCGGTCCCCGAGAAGTCTTGAAAAAAGCAATGAAGAATAAAGAGCATAGAGTTAGGTCATGCACCAGCCGTTCAGAATTGGCCGGTGCTCAATCCACTTGTGATCCTCTATCCTTTGCTGTCAAAATCCTCCTTCACCTCCGACGCTTATGCCACAACCTAGAGACTGGATACATTCACCTTTTTAATGATTCTGAACACAAACGTAATGGTCCTGCACATTTTAAATACCTGTGCCCTGTCCCCAAGCTATCCCCATTCCAAAAACCAGGTCTGCCGCTACTCTGGCAAAGGGACAACCGGCTGACTCTGATACTCAGATGCTCAAACATTTCTGTTTAGCACTTCTTTTGGCTTCTGACAGCCTCTTGAAAAGCGCCAGCCGGGCAAACGCATCCTGGGCCTCCGTCCTCCAGCAGGCCAATGGGAGCTTCGCCCTGAGAAACCTACTTCCAACCTGCGCCCGTGCCTCCCTCTCCAGAGGCCTGGATGCGCAGACCCCGGCCGGACCCCCGGCACAGGCGCCCTTGGCAGATGCCGGGCCCGCCTCCCCTAGCCCTCAGCTCCCGCGGGGAAAGGGCGCACCGGGCGCGGAGGAAGGGCCCCGCCGGGGCCACGCGCACCCCGCCCCCCGGGAGCCGCAGTTCCCCCGCACGCGTCTGTCACCGGGCACACGGCCTGCAGGCCGCTCGCGTCCTCGGGCGGCGGGCCGTCAGGCCACCGCGGCGACCTCGCCAAGGGCCCCTCCGCACCGGCCCGCAGACCTCCCACCCCG
>NC_048230.1:40513711-40528515 GCF_002007445.2 Ailuropoda melanoleuca
CGGGATCGGACGACAGTCCGGCCAGGAGCCTGCTCGCCGTTCTCCCACGCGCCCAAAGGCGGTGCGCGGCTGTCCGGCGGAGGGAAGGCTGCTCCAGCCCCGCCCCTGGCATCACCGAGCCGGTGGTCCGGAGCCCGCGTAGGGGCGGCCCCGGGCCCGGACCCCAGACCCTGGCCTCCAGCCGTAGCGGTCCGAGTGCGTTCGGAGCAGAGGACTGCGCGGCGTCAGCATCTCTCTCGCCCCCAGCGCCTCTGCCCCAAAGTGCCCTGCTGATCCCATCTCCCAGGGGTCGGGGAGATTACTCAATGCTGGTGACCCGCTAGGAAGATGTCGCCATCCCTCTCACGTAGCTCCTCTCAGAGCGCCGAACTCTATCCATGCACTCTGTTTTTGGTCCCCGAGGCGGCTCCTGTAGCTCTGAAGTTTGGAGAGCATCAGCCCGAGATAAGATCAAGACATCCAACCCCTGATTACATCTTTTGGAAACTTCGGAGGCCTGCGTGCGAAAAGTCAACGCAGGGGAACGCGAATGAGGCCAGGCAAAACAAGGGGCCCGTCTTGGTGAAAACACACAGGAGAGTGGGAGGCTTGGACGGGCAGAAGGCGTCATTCTAAAGCTTAATTATAGACGTCTGTATTTTAAACCTTTTATTTTATTTGTGGGTCTGGTGGGGTTTTTTTCTGAGCGGGTGGACAGATCAGCAGAAATTTCAACGCTAGAACATGACTTCAACAACTTTTCACAAAGTTTGAAGAACAGTTTGTGGAGTGTTCAGTCCCCTTGATAAGGTTCGCAAAACCTTTTTATAGAGTCTTGCTCTTTCCTGATTGTATCTTGCATTTTTCCGTTGCCCTCCTTTCAGCGGCAGCCAACAGACCTGGTGCTAAAGGCACGAGGCCCAGTTGCCTTGGTTCTCTCCAGAGACCCCAGGATGGCAGTCACACATTTCTGTTATTTATATTGACTGATGCTGTGAGGAGGGCCTGAGCTACAGGGCAAGTCCCTGGCCCAGACAAGTTGGTGCGCAGCCTTCTCCCAAATACCAAGGCTCCCTGGCAGAGTTCAGAGCCCTCCCTCCAGCCCCTGACCCTAATGACTAGATGGCTTCTAGACATATCTCTGGGAGGGAACTGATAGCCTTCTTAATACTCTTCTCCCCGCGAGCAGTTCCTTATAGTAACAATAACGTAATTTACCGTCATGAAGAATCTAGAACCTCCTCAAAATAGAAGGCCTTCAGCACATTGCAGAGTAACATGTTGCCTTATCATCTTGGGCTCTGCTCAGAAACCTTTGTTCTTCCTGCCTTCAACATCCTGCACCATCATCTAAATGGGTTTCTCCTCATTGGAGGGTCTCAGTCAGAGGGAGGCGGGGATGTGGCTCAACCGGGCAGCTCAGTTCTGTTGCTTGCAAGGATCTGTTCTGGTCCCAACTCAGCCTGCTCTGAGTCTAGGAAACGGGTTCATTCCTCATCTTAGATAACACTGTCCAAGCCTGTCCAAGCCTATAAACTTGGTTCCTCCTCCCACGAATGAGTCAGGAATCCAATGCTTAGAATAGGAAAGAAACACAAGGCATAGCACAATAATATTAGTGGACATTTGTTGAACACTCTCTCTGCCAGGCCCTATTTTGAACACTTTTACATATTAAAGCATTCATCCCTCACAGTAACCCTATGATGTATGTGCTCTTAACAGTCCCATTTTACAATTGAAGAAACGGAGACAGAGAAAAGGCACTAACTTTGAGCTGGACAAATCAAGACCCTAACCAGTTACATAACTTTGGGCGAAGCTCTTACCAATTCTCGGTCTTCTCATCTGTGAAATAACCTGGCCCTGCAGAGCCTGGCTGGCTCAGTCCGTACGGCATGTGCCTCTTGATCTCAGGGCTTTGGAGTTCAAGCCCCATGTTTGGTATAGAGATTACTTAAAGATAATTTTTTTAAAAGATTTTATTTATTAGAGAGAGAGAGAGAACACAAACAGGGGGAGCAGCAGGCAGAAAGAGAAGCAGGCCCCCCACTGAGCAAGAAGCCCAATGTGGGACTTGATCCCATGACCCTGAGATCATGACCTGAGCCAAAAGCAGACACTTAACTAACTGAGCCACCCAGTCGCCCCTTTTCCTATTATTTATTTTTAACTCAGCCTTGATTCACTCATTGCTTCTTTACAACAGCCAGTGAGGGCCGGGTTATTTTATTTTATTAAGAATTTATCTTTAGGAGGACGCCTGGGTGGCTTAGACGGTGAAGCGTCTGCCTTCAGCTCAGGTTATGATCCCAGGGTCCTGAGATCGAGTCCCGCATCGGGCTCCTTGCTCAGAGAGTCTGCTTCTCCCTCTCCTTCTGCCCATCCCCAGCCCTGCTTGTTCTGCTCTATCTCGAATAAATACATAAATAAATCTTTAAAAAAGAAATAATAAGAAAAATAAATTAATAAATAATAAATAAATAAATAAAATAAAGAGAAGCAATAGGGTTGCCTGGCTGGCTTAGTTGGTAGAGCATGTGATTCTTGATCCCAGGGTTGTGAGTTTAAGCCCCACACTGGGTGTGGAACCCACTCAAAAAAAAAATTCTTTTTAATTAATTTTTAAAAATAAAAAGGAGTGATAACCAGCCCTCTAGGCTCATGAGGCAGAAGAGAAAGGGATAGAGGAGAGTTCAGAGAAAATTGTAGCTCAAAGAAACTTTCTGGGAATTGAGTTCAAGTCCCACTTTCTACAATGTAATCACATAATGTTGTTTGGGTAAAGAGAACTTCAGCCGGTGCCCAGGGCAAAGAAGAGATATGCAACCAAGCCTTGGAGCAGCCTCTTCTGGGGGGGGCCAGTCCTGCATTCCTCTCTGGTCCTTCCTTGGCGCCACTTGGCTCCCTTGCAAGAGATCTGGGCCAGGGAGAGGCCTGAGGGAGCAGACGGCACAGACAAAGGAAAAATCCAGAAATGATTGCCATCAAGAGAGCCATAAAAATGCTTTTAACTTGAATAAATGGTCTGGTGAGGGGTGGCACCACGTGTGTGGGGGAAATTACATGCAAATACCAGGCATCCTTTGTGTAAATAGTCTCACAGCATCCTCTCCATTTGCATGCTACACATGCAGCCCCTGGGAGAATCTCCGCAGAGAACCCAGCATTTAAGGGTCTCACGGGTTTCCTCTAAGCATCCACTCAAGGCTGGCAGGGAAAAGCCACACATTTTATCAGGTCCCAGCTCTTCTCAACCTTGGGTCTAAGGGAGAAAGGGGAAGCGGGTAGGTGAAGCACAGGGAAGAGTAATTTTGAGGTCAGCTCGTCCCTTAGAGATTTCCATTTTGTTCATTTGGGCTGTCCTGATTTCAGCTCAGATGTGCATTTTCCACCTTTGTGACACATCGACTCATTTGAATGATTCTCACAGATTCCTATAACAGGAAGGGGAGAGAGCCTGCAGGTGAAAAGCTGACAGATGCTGCCCTGTTTGTAGCACAGCATTCCCAAGACAGCAGGGGAAAGGGGTGGAGGGATGCCTCTGGGACCTAAAAGGGATGGGGCTAAGACAGGTCCCTTCTTTGCTGTTGGCTTGGCTGTTCTGTCCCTGCTAGGGTGATGGGAAGATTATACCTCTGGCTGTTCCGAGTGAGTGCAGGATCTCTCCAAACATCAGGACCCAATCAGCAACACATGGCCCCTGATCCCTCTCTCAGTCCTTGGGCCATGGCTTCAGTGGATTAAAGCTAAAACAACCAGAAGAGAATTTCACATCCTACTCCAGATCCGTGGGCTAGGCTGACACTGACAGAGGAGTCTGAGCCTAAGTGCTTTCGGACCCTGGAGATGCTTCCTCGGGCAGCCTAACGCTCTCTGTTGAGGAGATTAACCTTGTGCATTAGGAAGCTGGCAAGCAGGCTTTCATATTTTGCTTCTTGCCAAATGTGAATTCCTCATTGTTAATTTCCTCCTCAGCTGTGTGCAGCTAACAGAGGACAACTGTTCACATGGCTGCAAACTTCAGTGGGGTCTGTAGCTCTTAATCTACTTTTCCGTTTAAGACCAAAATGAAAGACGATGCTTACACTGCCCTGCGTGGCCAAGCCCAGGGTAAGGAGAGTAAGGTGCTAGGGTGCGTGACCTTCACGTGGCGCTCATGCTTACTGCCAGGCCGGCGCCTCAGCCTCCTCTTCCTAGTTTTAGCCCTGCTGTCTGGACGTCTGGCATCTGCAGAAATGAGGGACCTGGGACATTAATCCTATTCAAGGACTAGTTTAAAGAAATTAGGAGAGTCCGTTCTATTGCACTTTATTTTAGTTTACTTCCATTAAAGATTTTTTTTTTTAATTTAAGAGAGGGAGGGAGGGAGGGAGATCACGAGTGGGGGGCAGAGGGAGAGGGACAAGCAGACTCCCCGCTGAGCAGGGAGCCCGCTGTGGGGCTCGGTGCCAGGATCCCGAGATCATGACGTGAGCCGAAGGCAGACTCTTCACCAACGGAGCCACCCGGGCGTACCTATTTTGGTTGACTTCCAGATCGTTCTATCGAATACCAGACCCCGTAAGCTTGTTTCAGTACGCTCACTTCTGCCTTCATCTGCCCAGCCCTGCTTTTGGTTTTGAGCTCAGCCCCACCTGGGGCTGCACATTCTGTGCGATGAAGTCAGTGTGAAAAGAATGTACCGCTAACATTGCAGCCCAGTATTCACTCGGCTGCCCCTTCTGCCCTTCTCGGGTAAACACACCAGGCAGGCAAAAAGCCCAGCCTCTGTCTCCTTCGACCCAGAAAAACCAGAGTGTGAGAGAAGCAGTGTGGCGACAGCCCCCGTAACCCTCTTCAACCAATAATCAACTGTGGTTACTTAGAAATCGAAAGAAGACGAGAGCGAATTCTCTTCCTTCTCCTAGGGTTTCTTGACGATGCGTGTCCCGGCTGGAGCATCAGATCTGGAAGAAGCCTAAAGGCCATCGAGTCCAGCCCCTTCACCTGACAGATGAGGCAGCTGAAGCCTGGGGAGGGCAAGGGACTGGCCCAAGGCATACAAATAACTACAGCCTGGCTCAGAACTCAGGGATCCCAGGCTCCATGCACTGGGTCTTGCTAAGGGAAACCCGTACTGCTGGTTTGGTTTCTTTTTATTGCAGGGTAGGCTGTCTTTTAGGGCCAGTGTAAGAGGGCCAGTCAACTCAAGGGAAAAGCTCAGAAACCCAACACAACCAGTGCGGGTGCCATGCGTTTGCATGGAAGTTGTGCATAACCACATTTAAGTAGGAATCAGAAAGCCAAGAGCTTCTCTCAGCTGCACTGTCCCCTCTACTCCTGGGAAACTGGAGCTGAGGTCAGATGGTCACCTAACTCCTTGCAGGCACAGGAACCAAAGCGAAGATGAGAAGAGGGGAGTGAGAACAGCCCCAGAGGGTCAGATCAGATTCTTACTGAGTGGGCTGAACATGTCCTAGGCGCACTAATGGTGTGTGTGTCTCTGCTAAAGCCCGAGTGCCACCTCAAGTCCACCACTGGCCAGCGATTCAGGGACTTCATTTATAATGACACGTTTATTCCTCAGCTAATTGGTTGTTTATTTAAGTGATAACCACTGTCCTCATTAGGACACTTCAAAGACTGTGTGGAGCCTGCCGAGTAATAAACAGAGGTACTGCCCACTGCCGTGGTGCTCACAGTACTGGCGGAAGCCCGAGATCCTATCATGCACCATGAGCTGCGTATTTATTATATGGCATAGTTGTATAATCTTATCTTGTATATTCCAAGATGAAATCTACGTATGAAAAGAGGTCTGACAATTTCATCAGCTTCCTCTCTGGTCTTCCTGCTTCTTGGTCCTGCCTCTGAAAGAAGGGTGGGGGCTGGGTGGCTCCTTCGGCGAACCGTCCGCCTTCAGTTCAGGTCACAGTCTCAGGGTGTTGGGATCGAGCCCTGCGTCAGGCTCCCTGCTCAGCGGGGAATCTGCTTCTCCCTCTCCCAATGTCCCAATCTAAAAAAATAAAATAAAATAAAAGTCACTCTTGGGTTAACTTTCCTGGTATGCTGCTCCCTTGCCCATATACCTTCAGTGGCTCCCTATTACCTTACCCAAGACATGTGTTTTACCCTTGAGGTATTTCCTCCCTCTGCTTCTCATATAACCCACTTGTACCCTGAATGCAGCTATCATTCCTGTTCACGTGTTTGCTCGTGGAAAACCTTTCTGCTGGTGCTGCTCCCGTGTGCTCAGCTGAACCCCTCAGCTGAAATCCCACCCTCTCCATGAAGCTGCGTCTGAGAACCCTGGCCCACCATTGACTCTTCTTTCTTAGAAGTCCTATGGTGTGAATAATTTTCTGTAGAACTCATTTGATACTTGCATGTAGGACAAGGTTCAAAACCCAGCTCTTCTGCTATTGTCTGTGTGCCCTTGGAAAGTACTTCGATCTCCCTGACCCTGACTTTCCTCCTCTATAAATGACGTGAGAATAGCAAAGCGGTGTTTGAACATTCAGTTAGACAAGGTATAGATACAGCGAGGAATACAGCAGGTGCTCAATAAATGTTAACTTTTTTTTAATCAGAAGAAAATCGGTGGTTGTTGTGAAGTGGTTGAATTTCCTCAGTTAATTCCTTGTTTATTTAAGTGATAACCACTTAAATTAAGTATTTTTTATGTCAGAATTCCAGGATTTCAGGGCTAGGTTGTGCATTCGAGGCCCTGCAGATGGTGAAAGGGAGGTCGGTGCCCCACTGGCTGGAGGCAGAGCCCAGGGGCTGGATCCCCTGAGATATCATCTTTCCTTGCCCATTGGAACTCAAAATGCCAGGAACACATCTTACCCATCACATTTGGGGTAGCTGCTGGATGGCCAGAGAAGAAGCCAGGCTTCTTCCTCCCTCAAATGCAACAGCCTCAGTCCCTTCACTCAAAGGGACTGCCACCCCTAAATGGCCCTCTAGCTCCTAAGATCTGGATCAGTCCTCTGTGGGGCGTATCTGTGAGTCGCTATTGCTAACTCTGCACTTAGGTGTCCTTTGCTAACTAGAGAGAAAGCTCATTGGGTTGGGGCCTGCTCTCTAGAGCTGTTCAGGAATTTTGCCAGCCAGTTGTTATGTTGGTAGCTTGAAATTGGCCATAATGAGACTATTTAAACCACAGAAATCATCAAATGCAGCCCATCAGGGCTTCGCCCAGGCCCTGAGCGGGTTTACCTGCCATGCCTGATCTTAGGTTTCTTTGAATGAACCCCCAGTCCCCACCCAAAGGCCTGGATACATTGTTTCCCATATGTAAGTGCACACGGCTAACTGAAATACATATGAAGCATAATCATTTTTTTAAGAATTTTTTTTATTTTTAAGGAATCTCTACACCCAATGTGGGGCTCAAACTCACAACCCCAAGATCAAGAGTTGCATGCTCTGACTGAGCCAGCCAGGTGCCCCAAAAAATAATCATTTTTCTTTCTTTTTTTTTTTTTAAAGATTTTTATTTATTTATTTGAGAAAAAGAGACCGTGAGAGACAGAATGTGTGTGAGTCGGGGAGGGGCAGAGGCAGAAGGGAGAGCGAGAGAGCACTATTATTCTTGCCATTTCCTGGCCGGGGAAACCGAAGCTCCCTCAACAAGGCGTGGGGAGCAGGGGCTTGCCTGAGGTTCATCCGAGTCCGAAGCCCCTGGTCTTCCCCACAGCCTGCCCGTCCTACCAGCTCACATGGGAAACCTGTCCCAGCGCCAGGCCTGCTGGTCCCCAAGCCAGCAGCGTGGTTCTGTCTGCAGAGACACCCGTAATAAAGCGCAATGCATGGGGCCCTCCCTCCAGCCCCACCCCTGCCTTGCCTCCCTCCATATTTAATCTGTCTTCCTTATCCGACCCACTTCCTTCTACATCTTCTCCTTATCTGAATCAGGACCTTTTTTTTTTTTTTTCTCCCTTGAGGACCATTTTTCAACAAGCTCTTTGACACTCCATGTCCTCTTGCCTCTAGAAATCATTTTTGGCCTTAAACGTCTCTCCAAGAGCTCCGGCAGATGTTCTCTGTGGACCCTGTGCTCCGTAACTGCCTTCGGACCCGGACAGACGCCGCGTCTCCTGAAGCAGTCCCTTCTGATGCCTGGGCTCCAGACACAGTCTGGTCAGTGGGGCAGCTCTGGTCTGGAGGCTCCCGAAGGGCAGGACCTGGGATTTTCTCTGACTGCTCTCGGGCCCCAGGGGCATGCTAGGCCCGGGGGGCCGCTGGTGATGAGGCACATCTGGTGGTTTCCCAATTCTGTTGTGTACAACCCAGTGCTCTCGTTCTCGGTAAATACTTCCTTCCTCTTTATGCAGACACTGCCCTGTGTTTATTTACAGCACCCGTGCTTGGTCCAAAAAATGATCTGTGTGGCTTGGGCTTTTGGGGTCAGGAAATAGCACACATCCAACCTCCCCCCCAAGGTGCCCTGTGTTCCTAGAGGAGAAGGGCACCTATCACTGCCAAACTTGCCAAAAAATAAATAAATAAATAAGATCAGGGACTTTATTTTAACCACACGCGTCTCTTCCAGGACTTGCCCTGACTTCCTGTGTTCCTGAAAATTCCAGAAACCTCAAGCAGCATCTCATCAGAAACTCCAGACCTCTTCAGCATTGCCCCTCTGCTCTGCTGAGTCCTAGGCCATGTCAATTCCCTTTGCGTCTCTGGGATTTAGAGATAAGCAGGGGAAAACAGGCTCATCCTCATTGCCCGGCAGCCTGGTGCCTGCGGAAGAGCCACATGGCGGTGTTTTAGAAGGTACTAAAGCTCATCGATACCCTGGTCTGCTCTATTTCTTGCTTCCCTCTGGGTTGGGAGAGGCCATGTGATTCTTCTGGATAAGGAACCGTGAACAGAGGTGTGTTACATTTGGGCTAAAACACCTAATTGCCAAGCCTCGACTCTCCAGCACTCTCATTACCTGCTGGAATGTTCCATGTAGGGCAAAGGACAGATAGGAAACCTTTTAGGCTCCGTGACGCATACCGCAACTACTCAGCTCTGCTGTCGTACAAAAGCAGTCATAGGTAATACATAAACAAACAAGGGTAACTGAGTTCCAATAAAACTTTATTTATAGGGGTGCCTGGGTGGCACAGCGGTTAAGCGTCTGCCTTCGGCTCAGGGCGTGATCCCGGCGTTGCGGGATCGAGCCCCACATCAGGCTCCTCCGCTATGAGCCTGCTTCTTCCTCTCCCACTCCCCCTGCTTGTGTTCCCTCTCTCGCTGGCTGTCTCTATCTCTGTTGAATAAATAAATAAAATCTTTAAAAAAAACAAAAACAAAAACAAAAAAAACTTTATTTATAAAAACAGGCAGCCACCCAAGGGCTCGAGTTTACCAACTGGGGCCTGCAAGATCGTGGACACTCCCACAGTCTGGGTCATCACGTCATTGCCCAGAGGGCCGTTCTTCCTGAGAGTCACCAACCGCAGCAAACTTTGTATCGGTGAGAAGTGAAACTTCAGGATTGTACTTCCCCGAACGTAGCTTAGCCCAACCTGATGAATTTGAGGAGTCTCTGCACCACCTTGAGAAAGCCTGTGTCATTTTTCGGGAATAAAAGGAAGGATACTAACCACCCCCTCCCACCCCACTGCCCAGAGAAGGTCCACTCTAACCCTTGCCTACCCAAGCTTAGCGTCTCCCCCACCCCACTGTCTCCCAACAGATGCCTTGAATACTCCTTGTTAGGAACTTGCTTTCAGAGTAACTCTGTGCCTTGGTTGGCACTGTTCCCTCTTCTGAAAATTCCTTTCATTCTCCTTTCTATCTACCTGAATCCTTCCCAGCTTCACTTCTTCCTCCCCGGAGGAGCCTTCCTATCTCCTTGCCACCTACAATTGCTAGTTTGGATCAGAGTTGCTGTCCGGGGTCATGGAAGAGAGAACAAGAGAGCACAAGAGAGCCAGCCCTGTTTGCGAGAGACCCATGTTGGTAAGGGGGTGGCCCAGGGAGCTTACCCAGCAGAGTTAATGAAGAGCGGGACGGAGGACAGAAGGGGTGAACCATGTACGCCAAGGAGTCAATCTGTCACACCCACAGTGCATTGTTTGGAGAGACATACCTACCAGAGTAAAGGACGAAGAAAAGCAAGGGAATGATTAATGATTAATTCAAATTTGAGGATTATGTGTCTGGGGAAGAAAGGAAGGTATGCTTTTGGGGAGGCTCATGTGTGTTTTCAAAGGCGCTGGCCTTGGACATCTTAGGGTCTGTGTCATTGATTGGTCATTATTCCTCAAACCGCTCATAGGTTGTACACAAACTCTTGGTGTGATATATTTCACACACACACACACACACACACACACACACACACACACACAAAGGGGCGGGTCAGGTAAGAAAGCTGCTTCAAAACTTGACGTCAGCAGCTCCCACAGCAACGGACCTCGCATGTCTCGAATGCAAGGGTGAGGCTACAGAGACCCAGCTCCAGGCCAGTCAACTCCTAGACCATCGAGAGAATGTGGCTGGGAGCCTGAGTCCAAGCAGACGACTGGAGGCCCCTGAGGAGGAGAACCTTCCTTAGAAAGTTGTCTCTCTACCCGGCCTTTCTCTCCCCGTTGGCAAAGACCCAGCCTCTGGTGTCCCTTCGAAAGGTTGCCAGAGACTCATCTACCATGAGACACACCCGGCGACGGGAGGCGGGGCCACCTTATCACCCGGCTGGTGCAGGACAGAGCCTGCAGGCCACTAGTGCAGCTTTTAGGAAATGCCAGTAACTGTGTTGGGAGTGCTATGGCCTTTGTCCCCTGGGAGACGTGTGACATTTGGTGAAAATGTAATCTGGTGTAAACCAGCATGAACTCATCACTGGCGGAATGGCTTTGACCTTCCTGCTACTTCCAACAACCCAGACATGCTTTTCTACCTTTCTAGTAACACTGAGGGAGAAGATAAGGTGGATGCCACGGGGCAGGCAGGGATAGAAAGTACATTATGATATTTAAGTGCACCAGCTTTGGGGGCAAACACACGTAGCTGAGTTCACAGCTCAGTTCCACCCCGAGCTAGCTGAGTGACCTTGAATAAGTCACTTAACCTCTCTGACCCCGCTTTTCTCACTTGCTAATTGGGGCTAGGCACAGTCCCCACTTCCCTGGGTTGTTAAATAAGGTAATTACCTTATTAAATAAGGTAATTCAAACCAAGGATTTAGCGCAGAGCTGGGTTCATAGTACATCCTCACTAGCCATAAATCTCAATTATCACAGAGGTGAGCTGGGATTTGCCTGGAGTAGAGGGAGCGTTTCTGCACGAGGCCCCATCCTCTTCAAGGAGAAAGACTAGAAAAAAAAAATTAATGCTTCGAAGTGCAAGGTCTACCCAGCCCACTATACATAGTAGAAATAGCATCAGTTTTCACGGAGAAGAGGTAGACAACATAGGCTGTGGGAAGCAAGCGAAAGCCAGCAGTAGCAATGCAAGTCCAAGACCGGGAAAGCGAGCCATCCCATCCGTCAGCACCTGAGCCCCCCTTCCTGGGCCGGACCTCCCAGCCTCAGCCAGCTGCCCGCCCGGTGGGCCTTGGTGCTGCTGCCTTCCTGCTGCCTTCTCATCCTGGCACGGGCATCCTTCCCATCTTCCCTTGCCTTCCCCCAACTTCTTTCTGCTTCTCCTGGCCACCTCCCTGTCCCCCTGTCCTGGCAACTTGAAGCAGCCGTAGAGAAACAAGAAATACGAAGATACCAAGTCAGCTGGTGCCCCCTTTTCCCCATCGGGGACTTGCTCATGTTCAAGTCCCCCCAGCGGAAATCCCAGTACCCTGACAGCCCTTGTGTGCAAAAGGCAATTACTCCAGCACAAAGGAAGGCGGCGCGCCCCACGGGGTAACCATGAGCGAGGTTCTGGAACCAGACCCGAGCCCATGCCTCACTCCACCACTTACTACTCTGACCTTGGGGAGGCTTCTCCCCTCCTGTGTGCCTTACCTGCCTGGTGTGTGAAAGGGGACTCTGGATTGTTGTGAAGATCGAAATGAGTTCACTGACATTTAACTCTTAGAAAGGTGCGTGGCTCACAGGAAGCGCTTGGCAGGCGTTGGTGGTTTGTTGTGGTCCCGCGTTGTTGGCTGTCTCAGCACCCACTCCCCGATGTACATTCACAACATCCTCGGGGGGGGCCCCAAGGAAATACGGGCTGAGACCGCCTCTCTTCCTGGTCTCGGCTCGCTCTGTAGCTCAGACCATTGATGGAACGAAGATTCTCTTCCTTCTGAGGCTACTGCTGTTTGACTTGTTATTAATGGGCATGTTTTTATTGCTCTGTTTTACCTGCCGCACATTGTCCTCTCAGATGAAAATAATGATACCTTCTGTTAATAATACCTCGCACTTGGAGAGCTGCTTTAAGCCCTCTACAAACATGACCTCATTCATTCTCCCTGCGCTCCCAGGACAGGGACACTCCTGTGTTAACCGGCCTGGGAAGAGGAAGCCCTACCTCCATTCATCTCCAACCAGATTCTCAGAAGCCGAAGTATTGACCGAACATTTCCACCTCTCATGGCCACAGATCTGAGACAGAGCTCTGTTGCTCTCCCTCTCTGCCCAGAGTCACCTTATGCCCACAGAGCTGGAGTCCTTCTGGCTTGGGGGCCTGGTCCTCTATGCCTTGCCCAGGTGCCCACAGCTGTGATCATGGTAAACCTGCAAATGGTAAAAATTAAAGAAACCTTCAGAATAAACTGCCTTGATAGCCAGCAGGGTGGGGGGGAAGGGTTTGGCAATTGTGGTGTTTTCAGGACGCTGGTCTTCCTGGAGAACTTCTTAATTAAGACCCAAGGGCTCCTGCAGGCTGAAATGCCTCTGCTCAGGTCTATTCATGGTTGTGGCATGCTTGACACCTGTATGTACTTGTGAAAACTGGAGCCCCACAATGACAGTACTTCCTTGTTCTGGGGCTGCTTGTGGCCAGAGCTCCCTGGCAGTACGAGCTGCCGTCTGCTCACTTTTGTTTTCACCTTGCAATTACTGGAAGGGAAGGGCTGCAAGCTGTACTTGACTCTCCAGCCGCCCTCGGGCTCAGCCCCATGTGCACTTCATTAGGGCAAAAGAAGCAGTCAAAACGCTGACTCCTTCCCCTTCAAAATAAACAAACAAACAAGCAAGCAAACAAACAAAAAGACTAACTAAATGGGACAAGCTCCTTATAATGCCCAAGGCTGTTTTTCATCAGTACATAAACATCGGGTGTAATTTTTTCCTTATTTACATTTTATTTTTTATATGGTCAAGTCTTCTTAGAGACATTCACTTTAGGCAAAGTCAAAATAGAACCGTGGCTTGTTTTCTTCTAGCCTCCTATTCTGCAGACCCTTGACTAATTTCAATATACTGTGTGATTGGCATTTCAGATCCAACACTTACTAAGTTTTTCAGAAACAGAAATTCTAACAGTGAATCCCTAGCAATATTTGCCTTCCTAACCTTTCTGCCCCTTCCTCAGTCTGCTTAAACTCCTAGTTCTTTCCTCACCCTTACAATTCCCAGACACAGCCCTGTAGGTCAAATCCTCTTTTTTTTTTTTGTTTAAAGATTTTAGTTTTAAGTAATCTCTACACCCAAGGTGGGACTCGAACTCACAACCCCCATCAAGAGTCACATGCTCTTCCTACTGAGCAGGACAGGCGCCCCTGAAGGTCACATCCTTACCCAGAAGATGGAAGCTGAGCACACATAAACAAATCTTGTTTTTAAATGGCTAGGGTTGAGAGCCAATGCTGGTACAGAAACACTATCTTTTTTTTGAAGATTTTATTTATTTGGGTGGGGGAGGGGCAGAGGGAGAAGCTGACTCCCCACTGAGCAGGACCCCGGGGATCACCCGAACTGAAGGCAGATACTTAACCAAATGACCTACCCAGGAGCCCCAAGAAACACTATTTTTAAAAAGACGGTAGAAATTAAAACTTCAGCTAGGTCAAACGATTTAAGAAAAAGAGAAGTTCCCAGCTTGGGATATTAATGACTGAGAAAGTCACCAATCTTTCCCCCTTGCAACTACACCTAGTGGATGTTAACATTGGTTTATATCTTCGAAGAGCAAAGTTTTTGGTCTAAAAACTAGGAAGAGACTGTTCGGCTTTGGGGGGGTGGTGGTGACTGAAAGGAAGCAGAAAGCGGGTACCTTATATTTCAATAAAAGCCTTAAAAAAAAGTGGAGCTGCTTGAAAGTTTAAAAAAAATAAACAATTTTGAGACTTGAGCAGCTGCAAAGCCTCTGTTTTCTATTTTGATCATTCTGTTTCTCGAGATGACCACATCTTTCAGAGGAAATGAGTCAAAGCCACTCTGTCTTGCTTTTCCAGCTGAGCATGTTGGGTTTCAATGAAGTAATGAATGAACTTGGCCGCACCACCCCCAAGCCTACAACAGCAAACACAGGGCCCTCGGCCAATCAGCAGACACTCAAGGTTTTCAAGTTGAGTTCAAACGGGCCCACGGGAGGCCAATCAGCGCGCGCGACTCCGCCCCAAACTCCCGGCCGTGGCCAACCAGGAGCCCGGACGAGCCAAAACACAGCGGCCGACCAATGCCGAGCAGCCCCACGGCGCCGACCTCCGCCAATGGGCGCGGCCGGGCGAAAAGAGAAACAGTGCGGGCCGCAGGCCGCAGGATTCGAATCGAACGTCCTCACCGGAGCCGGGCGCAGGCCGAGCGGCGCGGGCCAATCAGCGGCGGCGGCTCGCGGCCCCCGAACGTTGGACACCGGCCCCGCCCCGCGCCGTTGTTTGTGGTGTCGGCGGCCGCGGGAGCCGGACCGGGACACTCGCCGGGCGGGCGGCGGGCGGCGAGGGTCCGGAGGCCGCG
>NC_048230.1:40528890-40532996 GCF_002007445.2 Ailuropoda melanoleuca
GGGCGGGCGGGCAGCAGGGGCGTCCTCCCCGGCAGCCCACGGGGGGCCGAGGGCGCCGGCCGGGGGCCGCTGTCAGCCGCCGGCGGTGACAGCCATGTTGCCGGGGAGCGCCGCGCCGCGATGTAAACAAAGAGCCAAAATGTCTTCCAGGAAAGAGCGGCTCCCGGGGCCGGCTGGCTCGGCCAACTTCGTGGCCCGGTCTCCGGGGCTGCCGTACCCTCGACCTCAGGCCGGTGCCGGGCGCGCTCCCCGGGGCAAGCGGGCGCGAGGGCGGGGTGGCCGGGAGGTAGCCGGTGGCCGGGAGTGGGGATGGGGCTCGGATGGTAACTACTCGTCTGGGGGACCTGGGAGCCCGAGTGAAGGGCCCTGAGGGCGCTGGGAGCTGGGTCGTCTGGGTTTACCGGGGGCCCCCTCCTGCTGTTGGAGTGGTAGCCCCCCGTCCAAACCACCCAGCTCTGCAGGGAACAGGAAAGGGATAAATCCACCCTGGCTCAGGGAGCCAGGCTCTACCGAGAGAGCTATGTTCACTCTTCCTGTTGTTGGAAAAGGGACGTGCCCTGAGTGTGGAGGACGGCGGGATTTTGACAAGATAAGGACAAGAATTTGCATTTAATCTCAGTATGTAAAGACACAGAAAGTACATGAAACAGCGGTTCAGGTCTGAATTTGCTTTCTTTTTTCAAAGCTGGCCCCCTGGGCCTGAGCCTTTGCCCTCCTGGCCAGTGGGGTGTCCTGCTTTCCAGGGGCACAGAACAGCGCTTTCACTTTAGAGGCTTGAACGCCTTCCTCTCCCCACCCCCCACCCCCTAGTTACCTATTAGCTCTGCTGGGGGAGGAGGGGCTGGGCTCCACCATAGGGACTGTAAAACATTATTCCCCAGAAGATCTGTTGTGGCTTTCTGAGTGCATTTTTGGCATTTTAACACTTGGTGTCCTTGCCCATGGCTCCCTTCTCAGAGCTGCTGCCTTTCCTGGAGGAGCTGCAAATGGTTCCTCGGCTGTGTCTTGTCCTTGGTGCCCTGTTTTCATCTAGTTGCAAAAGACAAGTAGAAGGGTCTGTCCGGACCTTTTAACCAGCGTTTCGCTTGGAATGGCTCATGCTGTATATAAATCAGAAGAGAAAAACGTTTTGGAATACGGTGGGAGAATTGGGGGAGGTGCAGGGCTGTGGCGGCTAAGGCCAGGTTCCTTGTAAACCAAGAGGGGTCATCCCTAGGAGACCCTTCCTTGCACTTGACCATGGGAAAGCTCTGGCTCCCAGCTTGCGGCAGAGCTGGGAGCACCCTGCCTCCTATCTCTCAAAAGAGCCTTGAGGTTTGCTCCACCAACTTGTGGCCATTCGCAAAAGCCCAGGGGCTTCCAGCACAGCCGTTCTGTGATGCTGTGAACTTGGACTAGTGGACCCTTTAGACCTTGTTGTTCCTTCTCTGGAAATCCCAAGGGATTATAATTTTTTTTTAAATTTAATTTCTGTACCCCACATGGGGCTGGAACTCAGGACCCCGAGATCCAGAGTTGCATGCTCTTCCGAGCTAGCCAGGTGCGCAGGGATTATAATCTCCTAAAGCTTCCCTCAAGGCAGGTTTTGTAACAGACATCATAATCGGCGTATCCATCAGTACACCCCGTATTGAGTTCTTCAGTGGAGAATGCCATTCCTGCCCTCAAGGAGTCTGTAATTTTTTGAGAGAGAATAAATCAAAGGAAAAAGTTAAATAAAAACGAGATAACAGTAATGGCATAATAGCAATACCAGAAGTGACCCCAGGGCACGAGTAACTGATAAATGATTGTCCGGTAAATTACTGTACATTCACACAGTTGGGGGGGCCCGGGTTGAATTGGGGGGCGCTGAGGAATGAGGCACTGGATTGGAAGCAGGGTGCAGTGGGCACTGGGTATGCTTCAAGGCAGGCAAGCTCTGTCCATAGTTGTTAGAAGCCAGGAGCTGGAGGGTCTTTGCAAGCATCTGGTCCAAACCCCTGCTTTTTACCAAAGTAGAGTGAACCTCGGAGAGGTTAAGGAACTTGCCCGAGCTCACACAGCTTGGTGGGCACGGGGCGCTCCCGGTCCCGGCGAGCCGGGCCATTCTCTGCAGCAGGGTGGGTGTTGAGACAGGCTTCGCTGGCTTGGTCAACTGGGGAAGTCACGATGCTATGATGCAATTGGCCTCTCCCCCCACCCCCCATTCATTGTTTCTTGCTGCCGAGAAGTCAGCCCTGGGGTGGGGGGCGGGGAAGAGTGGAGGGAGGAGGGAAGTGGTCTGGGTGGGGCCAGGCCTGCTGGGACTCCTGTGGCCGCCCCTGAGGAAGACAATGGTTGGAGCTCCCTAGCTGCCGATGGGGTGCTGGCCCAGTTAACCGGACACATTCGCCTCCCTCCCTGTTTCTGGCTGGGATTTAACTGCAGAGCTGTGAAAAGCTCCCTCTGCGAGGTGAAGAGCCCAGAACCTTGCTCCCCCAGCCCCGTGCTTGGGGGAGGGGCTGATGTTGCTAAAATTAGGAGAAATTCAAAGAAGGACTCCCGTGGCTTCCTGGGAAAGGGAGAAGCCGCTGTGAGGTCAGAACAGGCTTTGTGTAGGCCTTGCTCTCTGCTGCCTCTTCCCCATGGTCCTGTGAGACTTCTGGGTGCACCCTCTGGCCCCGCCGTGCTGCTGGGGGGTGGGTGGCGCTGTCCCTGTGTACACGGGGAGCACCAGTCCCAGTACAGCACCCTACCCCAGCCCTTGCCCTTCCCTGCTGGGGTCCCTGATCAGAACGGGTGGGGGATACCGGAGGGTTTGGGGAGTTTCCCTCCCAGGGTAGTAGCAGAAAACAGCAGATGGTGGGGTGTCTCTAAGTACCCCCGGGAGGAGGGCCCAGGGGACGGAACAGGCCCAGACTGTGCCAGCATCCCGCCAACACATGGGGGAGATGCTGGAGACACAGAAAACCCAAATCCCTGGTTTTTGTCCTCGGGGAGCCCAGGCGTGAAGTGTAGACGGAGTCCGAGGTGGCTGGAGATTGCAGGGCTGGGGCAATCTCCGCCCTGGGAATCCAAGCCCAGGGATCCCGTCTTCGCAGCCTGTAGTCTGCAGCGGGTTTATTTCAGTCCTTTGACTTGAGCTGCGGGCCTCAGTTTCCTCCTCTGTGCCCGGGCTTTGGGACAAGTGAGCTCAGGAAGACGGGCTCTGCCGGCTGGGGCCGAGTGTGGGTTGGGTCCAGACGCTGGGAAGGCGCAGCTCCGCCTCCGTCGGCAGAGGAGGGAGACCCCGCGCCTGGCTGCCTTCCTCTGACCAACCAGCTCGGAACATCTGAGGGCGGATTATTGAGGGAGCCAGCTGGTTCCTGACCCAGGCCGAGGCGCTAAGCGCTGGTGTCCCTGGCTGCTCTCCTGTCCTCACTTGAATCTGACACCCCTGGCTTCTGGTTGGAATTAACCCTTTGCTGCAGACACGCCCCTGGGCATCCCTGCCTGGCATTCAGGAAACACGCTTTGGTTTTGATAAAAATTGTCAGGGTTTGTCCTTATTTTTTGTTGGTATTGGCTCAGGGCGAGAAGGATGCTTCTGTCCTGTTGAAGCTGCCCCTGGACTGGAAAATGGCAATGGAGGAGGGGCCGGCCTGGGTGAGCCCCACCGGAGGCTCTGCGGGCCCAGCGGACATGGCTCAAAGTTGGGGGGGGCGTGTGCCTGTAACCTTCCCGACACCTGTGTTCTCTCCCCGCAGATGTGCACCCCCAGCAACACACCTGCCACGCCACCCAACTTCCCTGACGCACTGGCCATGTTCTCCAAGCTTCGTGCCTCCGAGGGCTTGCAGAGCAGCAATAGCCCCATGACAGCCGTGGCCTGCTCCCCCCCTGCAAACTTCAGCCCCTTCTGGGCCTCGTCCCCACCCAGCCACCAGGCCGCTTGGATCCCACCCTCCTCCCCCACGGCCCACAGCTTCCACCACCTCCACCACCCGCAGCCCACGTGGCCCCCCGGAGCACAGCAAGGGGGCTCCCAGCAGAAAGCCATGGCTGCCATGGATGGCCAGAGATGAGACTTGGATGCCGCCAGGCACTGGGCTGGAGCTGGGGGGCAGTCCAGGCTTGTGGGGACACAGGAGGGCCGGGGTGGGGGG
>NC_048230.1:40533061-40551735 GCF_002007445.2 Ailuropoda melanoleuca
GGTTTCCTGAAGATCGCACTGGAAGATTTTATAAAAGAATTTTTGTGGGTGGGGGGGATAGTAAACTTCCTGAGCCACTTGGGTCCTTCAGGAGTTTCTCTTCAGACAAGTTTTTTTCTCTTTTTAATATATAACTATAATATATATGAATATATAAATATAACTAATGTTATGTGAGAATGGGGCTGGCTGACTGAGCTGTTGGGGTCAGCAGGGAAGAGCCAGAGCGTCCCCTTGGGCCAGCACCCCTTCCTCCACCCCTCGTCCCAGGGCAGGTGCTTGGAAGCCAGGTGGGGTGATCCTGCAGTCACAAGGGGTCTGCTAGCTGCCCCTCAGAGGTCACGCCTTCTGGAATCGAGAGGACCATCGCGGATCCACTCCAAGGAGTTCCAAAGCACGGGCTCCCAGAAGCGCTCGGTGGCCGAAGGTGTGGAAGCCCCTTGCCATCAGAAGCTCTCCCCACCCGGCCTTGGTGGCCGGCTCCTCAGTGGCCCTGTGGCTCCGTGTCACTCCTGGTGTCGCCCGTCGCCAGCCAGATGTGCAGAACTAAAGAGCCTGCTTGGGTCAGAGGCTCAGGCTCTGCCTGGCAGGCGTCCTGATTCTCCACGGCCACCCTGCCTCTCCCACTGTGTGTCCCGCCTGAGTGGATGACAGAGTGGAGAGCTTGCCTTTGGATTTAGTTCCCAAATCAGTCATCTCACCAGGGTGAAATTTTAATTTAAAAACGTAAAAGAGACTTTTCTAACTTCCCTAGTTTGCAGTGCCTTTATTTGTCTTGGTAGGAAACGCGTGCTCCTTGGGGGACGGTGGGGCTTCATGGCCATGGGGCTGGGCTGGGTATTCTGACGGGGGGGTGTCTAGACCAGGGGGTTGGTAGGACCGGCTGGGTCCAGTTGAGTATGGGAGGGAGAGGGGGGCCTGGGCCTGACTGATTTCTGTGACCCTCTCCCCTCCTTGGCCATTGCAGTGTGGCCTATCACAGGCTGGAGCTTAGCCCTGGAGCCTTTGTCTTGTCTGCAGTGGGGGGAGCTAGTCCTATACTTCGCAGCCCATGGCAGCCCCCCTCCCCGGTGCCCAGGCCCCCCAGGCATCTTCCCACTGTGTCCATCCCTTCTGTTCCTATCCTCAGCCTTTTGGGGTAGCCTGGCCTTGAATGTGTGTTGAGCGGCCCTCCCCCAGAGGTCAACCAAGGCTGTCCAGAATCCACAGAGACAGGGTGGGTCCCCAAAGGGACTGGCTTCCTTTCCCTTTCCACCTTCCCCACATCTCCAGCCATTAGAACGGAGGCAGTGTTGGCGATTCTTGGCCCAGTGGGGCCTTTCTCAAATGATATGCAGTGCGGGTGGTGAGGTGGGGCTGGGGGGGGGGTTGGTGGCTGGCCCCAGGGTTGGGATTCCTCCAGCCTCATGCTGGAGGTATGCTACTCTGCACCCCCTGCCCCCCAAGACCCCTTCAAATGGGGGGGCTTGTTTTCTCCCCTCTCAGCAGTCAGAGCCCTGTAAACGGACCCGGCTGTGATCGGAGCTGGAGGGGCTGGAGGTTTGTACCCAAAGTGGGAGTGACACCTGAGAAGGGCCCTGTGTGGTAAGCCAGGCCACCTCCTCCAGCTTGCCCGCCGGGCGGCCCCTGCAGAGCCAAGCAGAACGGGCCCCAGTTGCCCTCAGCCTCTCCGCATGGGATGGTTTACTTTGAGGCTGGGTTAGTCCTTTCAGTTTTGTTTCCTGGTTGGAAACCCCTGGGCCTCCTCCAGGCCTCACCCCTTAGCCAGCCCACCTGTGCTTTCCGGGGCTGCAAGGGGAAGTCCCTGGAGGGCACGTGGGCGGCCACGCTGGGACCACAGCTTGCGGACAGTGGGCGGCACGGCCCAGGTGCCAGGATGGGGGTTAGCTTGTGCTGCCTGGGGAATGTCCTCCACTCCCCGTCCTTTTCTGGGCGTGGGGGAGGCCTGGGTGTGGAGGGCTGGGCTGTCCTGCTTCTCCTCCCTGCCAAGCTGGTGAGTTCGGATTCTGGGCCAGGGACAGTGAGCCAGCAACCTTCTGACATTTCTCAGGCAGCGTGAGAAATTGAAGCCCGAGCAGGAGCAGAGGGGCTGGAGCTGGCTCTGCTCCTGCCCGGGGAGAAAAGGGCGCCCGGTGAGAGGCCTGCCTATCGGCTCCCAGGTTCAAGCTACTCCCCTCCTTGTCTAGCCAGAGCATTAGATCATTGTATGAAGATGGATGGGATCTGAGCCCATGGGGAAAGTAGGGGGGAAGCCCCCCCCCCGTAGGGAGCACCTGCCCTACCCCTTGACACCCCAGCCAACCCTACCCTCCTTTGCCCACACGGGACTGGGGAGAAACCCTTTGCTGGGCAGTTTCCTGCCACACTTTCCTTTCGTGTGTGATTTGTCACCCCATCCCCTCACACCTTAAAGCAGGCCTCTTGCGTGAGACATCCCTTTCCCATGTTGGGGTGATGGGGACTGGGGGTGGGGGCCCCCCATGAGAACAGACCTGAAGACAGAAAAGCTGCTTCTGTGACTTCAGAGGCCTCAGGGGGAGGGCAGTTCTCCCTTGTCCCTAGGGCTCTAGTGGGGCATGAGGGCTCACCCCATACAGTTGCTCTACCCACTGAGCTCAGTCCCCGCCCTCGCTCCTCTGTCCCCTCAAACCCGCCAAGACCTTTAGCACAAAGGACTCAGGACAGCAGTGAGCCCTCTTGCCTGTTTGGGGCTAGTGGAGCCAAGAGGGCTGGGGCAGAACAAAGACTAGGCCTCCAGGCCCCTGGGCAAATGGCAGTCACCTGGCTAACCCCCTCCCGACATACTTCTGCTCTTTCTGGGGAGGGGGGAGGGGAGCAGGGTACCAGCCCGGGGGGAGGCAGCCCCTCTTTGCCTGCTCAAGGGTAAGGTGCAGAGGACAGCAAACAGAAACCTTCCCAGGTGGCGGTGGGCCCTGCTCCCCCTGGACGTCGTGCCAGGAGCCCGGCGCTGCCCGAGCCGGTGGCAGAACTGTGGGGAGCTGCTGCCCTCATCTCTGCTTCACGACACAGCTGATGCATGGACGCCACGAACCCCAGCCTCTCCAGAACACCCCAGTCGGCCAGGCCACCCTCCCCAGATGGGAAGGCAGCACCCTTGGGGTCCCACTGAGGTCAGGAGAGAGCCGGCAGGGGTGAGAGCAGGTCCTATCCCCGCCCGCCGGCGCCCAGATCTGGGGTCCGGCCTCTGCTGCTTCTCCGGAAGGCCCGCACCCTTGGAGGGTAGCTTCACCCGTTTGCGAGGGCGGGGGTCCAGATCTCGTTCTCAGGCTACAAGTCCGACCTGTTCTCCAACTGCAGGCCGGCCTCCTGGCCCTGGGGCTGGGCTGGCGGTGTGGGCCCACAGGGGCCTTCCCCTTCCACTCCATCTTCCCGAGCCAGGACCACAGAAGCCTCGCTGCCCCAAGCTTCTTCCTAAACGTTTATTAATAACGTTGCTCACTGAGCAGTGGCGGACCGGGGGCCCCGGGTGGGCTCCTCGAGCCCCTCCCCAGGAGGCACGTCCATATGCATCTCCATCTCGCTGGGGCTGGGCGGGTGGGCCGCATTCGGCTGCGCGAGGTGCCCCTCGGAGGACATGGGTCTGTCTTTCCGCGGACGAGGAGGAGCTGCAAGACACGGGGGGCTGAGGTGGCTCTGTCCCTCCTCTCGCACCCACCGCAGCCCGCCAGGCCTTCCCCAGCCTGCCCAAAGCGCAGGCAGAGCGGGGGCAGAATGCCGGAGAGGGGGTCCGCAGGGCTGTGGTGGGCAGTGTGAGCCTGCGCGGGAGCTCCTGAGCAGAGCTCCTTACTAATCTTTGGGAGTTAAAAATAATCAAGCCCTCGGTCGGTGGCTAAGAGCCCGCCTCTTAAGTAACGTGCCCTCTAATAACACAGGGGCTACTGAGGCACTGTATACACCAACAGGTGCGGGAATTGTTCCTAAGCCTGCCCTCTCTCTCTCCTGCTCCCCTAACATTTTAGACACCCTTGGAGTAGACAGAGTGCCAGGGAGGAGGAAGCCGAGTGCCCCCAAGAGCGCAGTCACAGCCCCGCACTCTGTCCACCACTGAATCGTCTGTCCCAGCCTGCTACCCGTTGTGAGCAGCGTAGCTTCCGGAGGCAGACAACTTAGGTCTGAATTCCACTCCTGCTTCTTCCTAGCTGTGTGACCTTGGGCAAGTATCTTAACCTCTCTGTGNGGCAGCCCCTCTTTGCCTGCTCAAGGGTAAGGTGCAGAGGACAGCAAACAGAAACCTTCCCAGGTGGCGGTGGGCCCTGCTCCCCCTGGACGTCGTGCCAGGAGCCCGGCGCTGCCCGAGCCGGTGGCAGAACTGTGGGGAGCTGCTGCCCTCATCTCTGCTTCACGGCACAGCTGATGCACGGACGCCACGAACCCCAGCCTCTCCAGAACACCCCAGTCGGCCAGGCCACCCTCCCCAGATGGGAAGGCAGCACCCTTGGGGTCCCACTGAGGTCAGGAGAGAGCCGGCAGGGGTGAGAGCAGGTCCTATCCCCGCCCGCCGGCGCCCAGATCTGGGGTCCGGCCTCTGCTGCTTCTCCGGAAGGCCCGCACCCTTGGAGGGTAGCTTCACCCGTTTGCGAGGGCGGGGGTCCAGATCTCGTTCTCAGGCTACAAGTCCGACCTGTTCTCCAACTGCAGGCCGGCCTCCTGGCCCTGGGGCTGGGCTGGCGGTGTGGGCCCACAGGGGCCTTCCCCTTCCACTCCATCTTCCCGAGCCAGGACCACAGAAGCCTCGCTGCCCCAAGCTTCTTCCTAAACGTTTATTAATAACGTTGCTCACTGAGCAGTGGCGGACCGGGGGCCCCGGGTGGGCTCCTCGAGCCCCTCCCCAGGAGGCACGTCCATATGCATCTCCATCTCGCTGGGGCTGGGCGGGTGGGCCGCATTCGGCTGCGCGAGGTGCCCCTCGGAGGACATGGGTCTGTCTTTCCGCGGACGAGGAGGAGCTGCAAGACACGGGGGGCTGAGGTGGCTCTGTCCCTCCTCTTGCACCCACCGCAGCCCGCCAGGCCTTCCCCAGCCTGCCCAAAGCGCAGGCAGAGCGGGGGCAGAATGCCGGAGAGGGGGTCCGCAGGGCTGTGGTGGGCAGTGTGAGCCTGCGCGGGAGCTCCTGAGCAGAGCTCCTTACTAATCTTTGGGAGTTAAAAATAATCAAGCCCTAGGTCGGTGGCTAAGAGCCCGCCTCTTAAGTAACGTGCCCTCTAGTAACACAGGGGCTACTGAGGCACTGTATACACCAACAGGTGCGGGAATTGTTCCTAAGCCTGCCCTCTCTCTCTCCTCTTCCCCTAACATTTTAGACACCCTTGGAGTAGACAGAGTGCCAGGGAGGAGGAAGCCGAGTGCCCCCAAGAGCGCAGTCACAGCCCCGCACTCTGTCCACCACTGAATCGTCTGTCCCAGCCTGCTACCCGTTGTGAGCAGCGTAGCTTCCGGAGGCAGACAACTTAGGTCTGAATTCCACTCCTGCTTNCGGAAGGCCCGCACCCTTGGAGGGTAGCTTCACCCGTTTGCGAGGGCGGGGGTCCAGATCTCGTTCTCAGGCTACAAGTCCGACCTGTTCTCCAACTGCAGGCCGGCCTCCTGGCCCTGGGGCTGGGCTGGCGGTGTGGGCCCACAGGGGCCTTCCCCTTCCACTCCATCTTCCCGAGCCAGGACCACAGAAGCCTCGCTGCCCCAAGCTTCTTCCTAAACGTTTATTAATAACGTTGCTCACTGAGCAGTGGCGGACCGGGGGCCCCGGGTGGGCTCCTCGAGCCCCTCCCCAGGAGGCACGTCCATATGCATCTCCATCTCGCTGGGGCTGGGCGGGTGGGCCGCATTCGGCTGCGCGAGGTGCCCCTCGGAGGACATGGGTCTGTCTTTCCGCGGACGAGGAGGAGCTGCAAGACACGGGGGGCTGAGGTGGCTCTGTCCCTCCTCTCGCACCCACCGCAGCCCGCCAGGCCTTCCCCAGCCTGCCCAAAGCGCAGGCAGAGCGGGGGCAGAATGCCGGAGAGGGGGTCCGCAGGGCTGTGGTGGGCAGTGTGAGCCTGCGCGGGAGCTCCTGAGCAGAGCTCCTTACTAATCTTTGGGAGTTAAAAATAATCAAGCCCTAGGTCGGTGGCTAAGAGCCCGCCTCTTAAGTAACGTGCCCTCTAGTAACACAGGGGCTACTGAGGCACTGTATACACCAACAGGTGCGGGAATTGTTCCTAAGCCTGCCCTCTCTCTCTCCTCTTCCCCTAACATTTTAGACACCCTTGGAGTAGACAGAGTGCCAGGGAGGAGGAAGCCGAGTGCCCCCAAGAGCGCAGTCACAGCCCCGCACTCTGTCCACCACTGAATCGTCTGTCCCAGCCTGCTACCCGTTGTGAGCAGCGTAGCTTCCGGAGGCAGACAACTTAGGTCTGAATTCCACTCCTGCTTCTTCCTAGCTGTGTGACCTTGGGCAAGTATCTTAACCTCTCTGTGTCTCAGTTTTCCCAGCCATAAGTGAGGCTCACAGCGGTCCCTACCTCTTAATGTTGGTGTGAGGATTAGTTCATGCATGTAAAGCCCCTCACAGTGCCTGGCTGGTGNGCTTCCTAGCTGTGTGACCTTGGGCAAGTATCTTAACCTCTCTGTGCCTCAGTTTTCCCAGCCATAAGTGAGGCTCACAGTGGTCCCTACCTCTTAATGTTGGTGTGAGGATTAGTTCATGCATGTAAAGCCCCTCGCAGTGCCTGGCTGGTGAGAACCCACAGTAAAGGCGAGGTGTCATGACCAGTGCAATCACTTCTCTCTGTTTCTGCTTCCTCTGGGCACTCACCGAGCGCTGTCACTGGAATGGGTGGTAAAGGGCATCTGGGGCTGGGCCTTTAACTGGGGTGGGGAAAACCGGGGGTGGGGGCGGCCCTTGAACCTCCTGCAGGCATCTGCAAAGTGTTGTGCGAACATAACTTTTTATAGGCAGGAGGTCAGCCCCTTTCGTTAGATCCCCTTTCGTGGGGGCCCTGACTCAGAGTGGCACCAATCCAGCAACCCTTCATGGGCAGCTGAGGAAACACATCTGGAGAAGAGGGGAGACTTGCTCAAAGTCACCTGAAGGGGATCTGACCTCGTGGCTCCAGGCCAGTGTCACTCTCCGGCCCCCACATATGGCTGGACCCTGGNCGGTCGGTGGCTAAGAGCCCGCCTCTTAAGTAACGTGCCCTCTAATAACACAGGGGCTACTGAGGCACTGTATACACCAACAGGTGCGGGAATTGTTCCTAAGCCTGCCCTCTCTCTCTCCTCTTCCCCTAACATTTTAGACACCCTTGGAGTAGACAGAGTGCCAGGGAGGAGGAAGCCGAGTGCCCCCAAGAGCGCAGTCACAGCCCCGCACTCTGTCCACCACTGAATCGTCTGTCCCAGCCTGCTACCCGTTGTGAGCAGCGTAGCTTCCGGAGGCAGACAACTTAGGTCTGAATTCCACTCCTGCTTCTTCCTAGCTGTGTGACCTTGGGCAAGTATCTTAACCTCTCTGTGTCTCAGTTTTCCCAGCCATAAGTGAGGCTCACAGCGGTCCCTACCTCTTAATGTTGGTGTGAGGATTAGTTCATGCATGTAAAGCCCCTCACAGTGCCTGGCTGGTGAGAACCCACAGTAAAGGCGAGGTGTCATGACCAGTGCAATCACTTCTCTCTGTTTCTGCTTCCTCTGGGCACTCACCGAGCGCTGTCACTGGAATGGGTGGTAAAGGGCATCTGGGGCTGGGCCTTTAACTGGGGTGGGGAAAACCGGGGGTGGGGGCGGCCCTTGAACCTCCTGCAGGCATCTGCAAAGTGTTGTGCGAACATAACTTTTTATAGGCAGGAGGTCAGCCCCTTTCGTTAGATCCCCTTTCGTGGGGGCCCTGACTCAGAGTGGCACCAATCCAGCAACCCTTCATGGACAGCTGAGGAAACACATCTGGAGAAGAGGGGAGACTTGCTCAAAGTCACCTGAAGGGGATCTGACCTCGTGGCTCCAGGCCAGTGTCACTCTCCGGCCCCCACATATGGCTGGACCCTGGGGGACAATTAGCCCCCAGGCTTTCAGGCAGGGTTTAGCCCCTCAGGGGAGAACAGGGACTGGAGGGACCGTCTAGGCCTGGGCGTGAGGAGAAGCTCCTCTGCAGACAAGGTCGGACTGAAGGGTTCTCGGGGGGCCGTGTTGCGGCCCCGTGCCCACCAGCTGCCGCACAGAGCTGAGCACAAGCCCCAGGACAGGGAGCACCCGAGAGCTGGGGGAGGACTCAGGCCTGGAGCCAGAGCCTTGGGCTGCAACCCTGCCCCTATTCCCCCTTCTGGGAGGTGGGGACAGTAACGGCACCTACCCCCCAGCGCTGGCACATAACAAGAACTCAGGAAAGATGGATTTTTCTCTCTTCTCCCTCCCATCCCATCTCCCGGCTCCCAGGCGCTTCCTCTCTCCAGGGAAATAAGGGCAGAGACCAGCCATGGGCAGGAAAGGGGACTGGCGGGGCAAGCAGCAGAGGCCCGGTGGCAGTGGGGAGACCACCTGGAAGCCTGCTCCAGCCAAAGGGAAGCTACCTGGACTGTTGCCAGCCAGCATCTGAGCACTCTGAGGCCGCGAGGGCAGCTGGCCGTTGTTGCTGAGGGACTGCTGCCTGTGCACGTGGGGCCGGGACTGCTTGGCCTTGTGCTTGGACATCCCGGAGACGGAGGCTGGTGGGGGACAGTGAAGGGGAGGGTCAGTTCTGAGAGGCCGAGTGAGAGCTCTGTGGGGGCCCATGGGGATGGGGAGAGGGCTGCAGGGCCGCTGGTCACAGCCAGCCTCTGCTGAGGTCCTTCCCGGTCTGAACAAATGGATATGCCCCTTCTAAGCACTCCGTTCATTCCCATGTCCGTCCGTCCACCCACCCACCCACTCAGATATGCTCTGAGGACCTACGCCCATGAGCCCTGGGCCTGGTGCTGGGTGAGTTCTGACCCGGGCTCACAGTTCAGGTGGCTGGACAGGTGCACAGAGAACTCTAAGAGCAGGAGGGGACTGATAAACGGTGCAGTCTGGCTCACTGGAGGTGGGCATCAGGGGGTGGGAAATTCACCAAGTGGTGGGGGGCTCAGGAGGAACATTTTGAGTTTCAAAAGAGGGGTGGGACTCAGCCCCAGTGGTGCTGGGAGCAGAGGCTGAGGCAGGCAAGCCAAGGACGCAGCACGAGGAGGAAGACTGACAAGAAAGACGTGGCCATGAAGTCCTGGCTCACTGGCTGAGACCGGATGGCTGTTCCCGAACTGCAAACACCCACCTGGGACTTTCAGAACGCTTGGAATCAGGGAGGTAGCAGAGGAAGACTGCATCCAGGGTCCAGGGGCCCCATGGCCTTCCAGGACCTGACAGACCCCCGGGGACTCTTGAGCAAGGAGCCTGAGGAGTCTCTGGGCCCCCAGGACACTCACTGTCTTTGGTCAGGATGCCCGGCAGCCTTGTATCCATCCGTCCCTTGTAGATATGTCCATCCAGGCCCAAGATATCTACCTCATGATGCTGTGGCGGGGGGGGACACCCATTACCACGCGGCCCCTAGAGTGTGCCCTCTGGTCCTTCCTCCACGAGGGCCGGGGGCACCGAGTGACGTCCTCTCCTGACTCCCAGAACCCAACGGTGCTCAGAATCCTCCGGGGGCTCTGGCGGTGCCAGGGTGAAGCGTGCCCCGCGGTGGGGGTGGGGGTGCTGGATGGGCAAGTGGCCAGGATGGCATTCTTCCCAACAAAGCCTGAGAACCAGAGGCTTTAACTGCGACAGAAACAGCCTCCAGGCAGAGGGCTGGTCATCCGCCCTTCTGGCGACTCATGTGGTTTTTCAAGAATGACCTGAGAATGTGGGGTCCTGTCAGGGCCCTCGCTCTTTACTCCCAGGCAGCACCCCCAACCTTCATGGCGATCTGGACCTCCTCGGTGGGGTACAGGCCCTGGGACAGGTGCTGCAGACGGCTGCGGCGGTAGGGGTAGGTGAGCGTATGGCTGCCCCCACAGCGCCGGGGCACGCTCGAGTATGTGTAGTCGGCCGTCTCCGGCATCCTGCGATGAAGACGGCAGAGTCACTGGGAGCCGGCGTCACCTGGGGCCCACTACGGCGGGGGCCAGCCAGCCAGAGATGGGACGGCTGTGTCGGGGGTCTCCGGGAGCCAGGGCAGGAGCAAGGGAACGCGTGAGCAGAGCAACCACACCGCCGGGCCGTCCTGAAGACCCCTGATACACACCCCCGCCCGCCTCCCTCTTTGGCAGGGCTTTCCCCAGCACGGGATGAGACATTCACGGGGCTGTGGCTGGGCAGAAGCTGAGCCCCGTGGCCAGGGGCCCAGTCTGTGTCCGACCGTTTGTAGCAGGGGGAGCTCAGGCACTGTGCCTGCAGCAGCTCCCGGATCATCTGGCTGCTGGCCTTGATCGAGCCTCCGAAGTGGATCTGCACCTTCTCAATGTCCATCAGCATCTTGGAGTGCATGGTGCGCAGACGCCCCACGCTCCGCTCCATGTGTGCCAAGTCGCTCCGAGCGAAGGCACTACTGCCCAGCTTGAGGCTGTGGGGCGCAGGCAGATGGAGGGGTAAGGTGGCCCCACCAGCTTGAGCCCACACTCGGACCCTGGCCCGCTCCACCCCTTTATCTGCACCTTTTTAAGTAGGACCCTGTGTGGGCAGGAGCCCTTCCCATAGTGCCCAGGAGGACCACAGATGGGGCAGGGCAGAAGCTGAAATGGGGAGAAGAAGCCCTGCACGCTTAGCCTTGCCCATCTGGAACCCTGAGGGCTCCAACCGGCAGCTTGAAACCATCCTTACTGCCGAACCCCATCCTTGGGAGATGGAAATGCAGCGGGGAAGAGGGCAGGAGTCCGAGGGAGTGTGCAACATGTCCCCACCTTCTCCCCCCACATTCACTGAGCCCACCCTCTGGCTGGGTGATGTCGTACCCCTCCCTTCCCCCCATGCTGGGGCTGCTGACACAGTTGAAGCATCCGGGGGTGTGAGGAGGTAAAGAGGAGCTCCCCCAGCCAGCCAGCACCCTCGGCAATGTCCCACTGGGTCCCCCAACGGGGACTCAAAGGCAGACGATTACTAACTAGGTCTCCACTCTTCCTCTTCCTCGGAAGAACTGGGGGCCTAGCCCAGAAATCACTCCGTGCCCCCTACTGTCCAGCCAGGAGGAGGAACCCCCCACACTTGTCCTCCAGCCTCTTCCCATCTCCCCTGCGAGGCCCTGCCCGGGAGCCCGCTGCCCCGTACTTGCGGCTCTGCTGCCGGACCTGCTCCAGCTCAAAGACAGTGTAGGGGCGGATGGAACGGTGCCCAGGCAGGGCTGGGCCCACAGGAGTCACAGGGATAAACCTGGGAAGGGACAGAGAGAGGAGGAGGAGGGTTGGAGAGTGAGAAATCCCATTTTCAAATCCAGGACCCCACAGTCTACGTGCCTGAGGAGCCTTGCTGTCCAGGGTGTGGCGGAGGCGAGGACGGAGGGCTTGCAAGCGGCCAGGCACACAGGGATGGACCCCGGGGAGAGGAGACGAGGAAGGACAAGAGTTGGAGGCAGGGAGGGAATGGGGGAGATACAGCCCTGCTGTGCCCGCCCCCATGATGGCCACCAGCCAGGGTTGGCCAGGTGTGAACTCACTGTCCAGTCACAGTCGTCTCCAAGGGACGGTCACAAGAGAGGCAGTGGAAATGTGCCAAGAGCTGCCTGTGAGGAGTGGGATACACGCAGAGGGTGAGTGCCCTGCCCCGAGGGTTGGGAACGGGAGAGAGGGCGAACACAGAAGGCCTTGGCCCCTCTGCCCGCCAGGCAGCTTTGGGGGGCCCATCCAGCACCACCTGTCCTAACCCAAAGCCAGCGGGGTTTCAAAGGGCCCCTGACGGATGCCCTGTATAAACCTTGGGGGCCCTCTGGCGGCCAATAATGGAAACCCTGGGATTCAAGCCGGCCATGGACTAGCCCCCCAGGAGCAGGCTCCGCACGGGGCACTGTGGGCGCATCCCCGTCACGGTGGTCCCCCTCCCCACCCTTTCTCCGTCATAGGAGGAACCGGCCTAAGCTGGAAGGGCTTTTTTTTTTTTTAAAGATTTTATTTATTTATTTGACAGAGAGAGACAGCCCGTGAGGCAGGGGGAGTGGGAGAGGAAGAAGCAGGCTCATAGCGGAGGAGCCTGATGTGGGGCTCGATCCCATACGAGCCCCGGTTTGGGCTCCCTGTTTAGTGGGGAACCTGCTTCTCCCTCTCCTGCTGCTGCTTCCCCGTTCCTGCACGTGCCCTCCCTCCCTCTCTTTCTCTCTCTCTCTCTCTCTCTCTCGCTCAAATAAATAAAATTTTTTTAAAAATCACCCAGCAGGTAGGCCAACTTTGGACCCCATTCTGGCTCTCTCCAAGTTCCCCCGATAGTGGGGAGGCTCTCTGCTCTTTCTGTGTGTTCACCTAACGAGATGTGAGCTTCAGTCCCCCACCTGCCCATGGTCTAGCCTTGAGGGACCTGGCCCACCCGGGAGGGTGACCAGTAGAGGAAATTGGGCTCCAGAGTGGTGAGCTGCCCTGTGGCTCCCAAGAGCTGGGATGTGGGCTGCAGTCTTCCCACCTGCCCTGGACCGGATCTGAACTCCAGAGTCCAAGAGGCAGGACTCAGGGACTTGTGACTCTCCCTGCCCCTACCAGCAAGCCTGCCCTTTGGTGGGGAATCGAGAAGAGGGCCGGCACTCTGGTGTGAAGGGGAGTCAATGAACCCTAAAGCTATGCCAGTGTCCCCCGAGGCACACGAGTGCATGGCTCCACCCCTCAGCCAGCTGTGCTGTCCCACCCGCAGGAAGCCAGCTTTTCCCCATGGTCTCTTGTTCCCAGAGCTAGCTCTGGTGCTGCCCTCGCTGTGGCCCAGTGAAAGGACCAGGGACTTTTGTGGGGTCAGTAAAGGGCTCCACCATGGAAAACTGGCCCTTAGGCTCATGAGTTAAAGCTCACCAGCTGCCCCCCGCTCTGTGGGCCTCTGGGCTGTGGCTCCCCGCGGTGGGGCATGGGTGGCCACACCAGGAGAGGGGCCAGTGGGAGTCACCTGGCTCTGGAGCTTGGCTTTCTTGGAGGGCCGGGAGGCAGCCAGATTGTTGACCATGTCCTGCAGCTGCTCGTAGCGCTGCACCAGCGTGCTGACCTGATGGCTCAGGTCCAGGCTGCAGGCGGGGCACGTGGCCTCAGGGTCAATCTGGCCAGGTTCCAAGGTTGCCAGGGTCTTGTGAGGAGCCATGCTCATGGACAGCAGCGTGGAAGACGAGGCCAGCATGCTCTCGATGATCGTCCTGAGCTTGTCAAGCTGGGGGTGGGCAAGAAGGCTGGTGCAGGGCACTGAACAAGGCATGGCCACGTTTTGTTCACACTGTCAGCGCCTACGTGATTCGGGCAGTCGCTGCACCCCCAGTGCCTCATAGAATGTAGGGCATGTAGGAGGCGCCCAGAGCCCATCTGTTAAATAGCGAACAGAGTTCTCAGCGAGTATAGCCTCGATGCTGAAAAAAACCCTTACAGGACAGAGGTTTCTAGACCTTTCTCCGGCCAGCTCACTGATTCAATGAGAGGTCACATCTCCTCTAGCTAAACCCTTGAGTGGTGATGTCCATTGGTCCACAAACACTTAGAGGAGTCTGACGACACCCAGACACAGCTCTGGGCCCTGGGGATGGGAGGGGCGGGCTCACACGTGCTCCCCCACCCAGCACGTCAGTAACAAGAAACCAGTGGGATGGGTGCTACTCCTGTTACAGGGGCCTCTCCCGGTCTGGGCAGGAGCAGATGCCTTCCACTGGCTCTCCCGTCCTCTTCTGTTTCCCACAGTCCCCGTGTGTCACCACACATGACTGGTCCTCGGTCGACACCCGGTTCTGGGGCAGCCAGTCTCACAGCCGTGTGACCTCTTGCCTGGCTCAGAGAGGGGCCGGGCCAACCAAACCCCCTCTCTTGGAAGCATGTGACATCGCGGGGCCTAGGCAGCCCTTTGGGCCATGCGCGAGAGAAAGGAAAGCTGACTGGGAGCACGGTGGGAAGGAGATGGGGTAGTATTGCAGAGAAATGGATAAGGACAGGACACAGAGGCACAGGGACACACAGAAACCGACGCGGAGAGGCAGAGAAGGAGCGGTGCCGCCCAGACCGCCCCCTTGGCCTGGAAGTTCTGCCTTTTCCAGCTCCGGCACACCCATGCACTTTCAACCGAGCTCCCTTCTGCCTGAGCTCAGTGAGGCTCTTGCTCGTACCCGGAAGAGCCCACTCTTCTGAAGAGCCCATAAGAGCCTGTCAGAGGGCCCATGGGATACAAAGGATGGATTAATTCTCTCTAGAAGAAAGCAAGGTGCCTCTCCAAACCACGGGCATTTCAGTGGAGTTGTGAGGGGTAAGTAGGAGCCCACTGGGTAAGTGGGGGTGACAGGGACATTCCAGAACAAGCAGCAGCATGGGAAAGCAGCAGTGTGTTCAGAGGCAGGAAGCTGAGGTGGCGGGGGAATCAGGAGAGAGGAGGCTGGTGCCTTGAAGAGGCTGTGGCAGGAGCCCGGGCCTGCCGCGTGGGGAGTGTGGCCCTGGGACAGCCCTGGAGGTTGCTAAGCTTAGACATGAGCTGTGGACACAGCATCTGCTGCTCTTCAAGCCCCACACTGGACAGTTGGCTTTGTCGTCAAGAAATGGTATACGTCAGTGTCCCGGCCAAAATGGGGCCTCTATCACCAAGGGGTTCCTGACATGAGTCCCCTTAGCCCAGTGGCTTTTCCTATCCAATCCTTCTGCAAGCACTCAGGGCTGTTCCTGGTCCAGATGCTCTTCCACGGGAACATTCTGGGATGGCCGATGATAGCATCACTCAAGATTTAAAGGCAGACACTATCGGGTGCCTGGGTGGCTCAGTCAGTTAAACGTCTGATTCTTGATTTCGCCTCAGGTCACGAGCTCAGGGTCGTGGGATCGAGCCCCACGTCCGGTTTCACACTTGGCACAGAGTCTGCTTGTCCCTCTCCCTCTGATCCTCCCCCACTTGGGCTCACACACTCTCTCTCTCAAATAAATAAATAAAATCTTAAAGGCAGACACTAATAAGAGAGCAGAAAGACAACGCACAGAATGGGCACAAATATTAGCAAACTGTATGTCAGCTAAGAGCCTAGTAGCCCCACCATCCACGGCTGACTCTGAGAAGAGCCCTGGTCTCACCTGGTCCTGCAGGTAGAGGGAGGCTTCGGAGACGGAATGTTCCATGCTGACCTTGCCCCGCTCTTGGCTCTCCCTCAGCTCGGCCAGTTCCTTCTCAATGTCAGCCACGGTAACTCTGAGAGATGCGCAGAAGAGATCGCCTGGCCCCGCCGCCCACCCCGGGGCCCAGGCCCACCAGTCCCATCACGGACAGAGGAAGATGCACACCATGGCTCTCTGGCCGGCCCTGCAACAGGCTCTGTCTAGGGGGTCCCAGGCGCTGCTTGTCCAGGAAGTGGGTGCCCACGTGCTGGCCTGAGAGGTTTCTAGGGGGTGAGACCTGGCACCACCAAGAGAGGGCTCTGAGGGGCTCTGGCAAGTGCTCTCCTCCAGCCTCCAACTGGGGACAGAGACTGGCAGCTGTTTTCCTTCCAAGCCCTGGTGCTGAGCTGTTCGAAGAAATTGAGAAACTCCCACCAGCCACTTGAACTACATACGGACCCCCTGAAAGGCAGACACAACTTGGGTCAAAGACGGGGGCCAGTTCAGCCTGGGAGTGAACTGAAGGCTGCCATCACCTCCCGGGCTGGGGATAGGAGATGCCCAGACACAAGCTGCCCTTGGCAGGGGCATTTCACCTGAGGATTCCCAGCTGCAAGCCCAGCTGGCCATTCTTCATGTCTTCTCCTAGTCCTTGCTCCCCGTTGCCTTCCAGGACCCTCTGCATCCTGTCCAGCTACAAACCCAGCGGAAGAGGAAGGTCAGGTAGGCTTGAGTTCTTTGCCTTCTGCATATGTGTCCGCAGCCCGAGCAAGCCCCTTTCCCGAGTCCTCGTCCTAATCCAAGCCTCTAACGAGAACCATGTGTCAATGTGTCCCTTCTGGACATCCATCCATCCATCTGTCCGTCCGTCCGTCCGTCCATCCCGTGGGTGTGGACAGTGGGCATTAAGAGAACAGCTGAAGGCCTAGTAGCCCCCTGCCGTGGCCACTGGCTCCAGAGAGTCCCACAAACTTGGCTCCCAAGGCTGCCGCGGTGCCAGTGAGCCCTGTCGGAAATGACCCCCACGTAACAAAAGGAGCGCTGGCCTCCCTGTTGGCCCAGCCCGATCTTAACAGCTTTGAGCATCGGGTTTTAGATCTGGGAAGTGAACACGATGCTACCCGAGGCACACTGCCTACCTGACAGGTGTGTACAGATCCAACGAGACGATAATGTCAGCGCAAGGCCAGCTGATCCATCAAAATGCAAATGGAAAGTGGGATTATTGGCACTCAAAGGCCAAGTGGGTGGACCCGCCCTTACTTACTTTTGCTTTTTCCTGCCGAACTTCTTTGGTCAAGGACTTTAAGGTCTTCAGCTGCTCCTCCAGGTCAGCGGGTACGCTCTTTTTGACTGTGAAAAATGGAGGCCTTATTAGTCAGAAGGCTTAGATCTCCAGCAGGCTCCCAATCCCCGTTCCCAGTGAACTTCTCACAGTGAAGCTACCCCAACAAGCAGCAGGACTTCTCACTTCTGCTTTTCCTGGTGACTGGAGAGAGGGGGATGGGAAGAAAGGAAAGAGGGGTGTCCTTACCTTCTAAAAAATCCACCTCATGCTTACTACCCTAAAGGGCTTTGGGACTCCTGACCCACACTTCCCACTCATCTCTCAAATCTTAATTATTCTCTGGGCCCACAGCTGTGCATGGACCAAGGCAAAGTTGAAATCTTTGGCGTCCTCCCTCCCTGCCCACCGTCCTCAGCTGCTGTCCAGAGAGTCTGCCAGGGCACCGGAACCGCCTCACTCCTCTCCTGAGGCGCCTTTGCTCCGACTGGTTTAATTCCATCTCTCGGACCCCAAAGGCTAGAGTAGAGCCCACAATGGCTAAGAAGGGACACGCTCTTTGCGGCGACTCAGGAGGAAGCCCAGCCGCCAGATGAGGCCTGGGGACGCTGAATCCCTCCTCCACACCAGTGGAACCCACCCATGAGCCCAAGCAGGTGCTGGATCTTCTCCAAGTCGCTCTGGCCAGCCTGCACCTCATCCAGCTCTTTCATGTTCTCCTTGAGCTCCACATAGAGGCCAATGAGCTCTCCCATCAGACGAAATGTTTCCACTGCCATGGGGAAGCTCGGGGCCAGTTTATCCAGGGAATCATGTCTTTCGCTCTGGAAATCACTCTTTTCTGATGAGACTCGGTAGAGATAGTTAAGAGAGTCTGTGCTCCTGGCAAAGGTGGCTGCTTGGCTTGGAGCAGTCCGGACAGAAATTCCAGGTTGGCCTGAGGCATATATTTGTTTTGGATCCAAACCTGTCTGGACATACGGATCTACCCCCAGGACGCCCGGGCCATGAGGGCCTGGATACAATAGGTCACGGGATTCTGGGATCGAGGATGCACGGTCATGCTGGTCTGTACCTGCTTGTACCTGGCCGTGCTGATCGGGGCCAGGTGATATCAAATGCTGTTGGTCTTGCTGTGCAGATCCCACACGGGTGCTTAATGGTGTTAGGCCACGCTGGTCTGTGCCATGAGGTGACAAACCTTGCTGGTAAGCTTCTGATAAACCCTCCTGGCCAATACCTGGTGCTGCCAAACCTTCATTGATTAGGAGTGGGGACACCTGACCATGTTGATATCTGCCAGGATGTATTACACCATGCTGATCCGGATGCGATAAAAATCTTGGAAACTCTGGGTGGAAAGTTGGAAAGCCACGAAGCTCTGTGCCTGGTGGTATCAAGCCTCGTTGTTCTGTACCAGGTTGCCTCAAGCCATGCTGATCTATTCCAGGTTGAACCAAACCACGCTGATCAGTACTAGGCTGCACGAAACTGTGTGGATATGTACCAGGCTGGACAAAAGCCTGAGGGTAGGCACTAGGTGGAACCAAACCACGTGGATAGGCACTAGATTGGACCAAACCAGGTGGATATGCACCAGGCTGTACCAAACCAGGTGGATAGGCACCAGGTTGAAAAAAGCCACGTGGATCTGTGCCAGCCTGTACCAAACCACGCTGATCCACTCCACGTTGCCCCAAACCAAGCTGCTCTGCACCGGGTGGGACCAAACTACCCTGACCTGCACTAAGCTGGACCAAAGCAGGCTGACCTGCACCAGGTTGTACCAACACACGCTGATCCATTCTAGGTTGGGCCAAACCACGCTGACCTGCACCAGGTTGTACCAAACCAGGCTGTGCTGCACCACGTTGGCCCAGACCACGTTGATCCATTCCAGGCTGCACCAAATCAGGCTGACCTGCACCAGGTGGGACCAAGCCACGCTGATCCATTCCAGGTTGCACCGAATCAGGGTGAGCTGCACCACGTTGGGCCAAACCATGCTGTTCTATTCCAGGCTGCACCAAACCAGGCTGACCTGTACCAGAAGGTACCAAACCAGGCTGGCCTGCACCAGGTTGCACCAAACCAGGCTGACCTGCACCAGGTTGCACCAAACTACGCTGATCCATTCCAGGCTGCGCCAAGCCAGGCTGACCTGTACCAGGTTT
>NC_048230.1:40551835-40623304 GCF_002007445.2 Ailuropoda melanoleuca
GCTGATCCATTCCAGGCTGCGCCAAGCCAGGCTGACCTGCACCAGATTGCACCAAACCACGCTGATCCATTCCAGGCTGTGCCAAACCATGTTGATCCATTCCAGCCTGGACCAAGACTGGCTGAATTGCACTAGGTTGCACCAAACCATGCCAATCCATTCCAGGCTGCACCAAACCACGCTGATCCCTTCCAGGCTGTGCCAAGCCAGGCTGACCTGCGCCAGGCTGACCTGCACCACGCTGGACCAAACCACGCTGATCCATTCCAGGCTGCAACAAGCCAGGCTGACCTGCACCAGGTTGCACCAAAACAGGCTGACCCACCCCAGGTTGCACCAAACCACGCTGATCCATTCCAGGCTGCCCCAAACCACGCTGATCCATTCCAGGCTGCCCCAAACCACGCTGATCCATTCCAGGCTGCCCCAAACCATGTTGATCCATTCCAGGCTGCCCCAAACCACGTTGATCCATTCCAGGCTGCCCCAAACCACGCTGATCCATTCCAGGCTGCCCCAAACCACGCTGATCCATTCCAGGCTGCCCCAAACCACGCTGATCCATTCCAGGCTGCCCCAAACCACGCTGATCCATTCCAGGCTGCCCCAAACCACGCTGATCCATTCCAGGCTGCCCCAAACCACGCTGATCCATTCCAGGCTGCCCCAAACCACGCTGATCCATTCCAGGCTGCCCCAAACCACGCTGATCCATTCCAGGCTGCCCCAAACCACGCTGATCCATTCCAGGCTGCCCCAAACCACGCTGATCCATTCCAGGCTGCCCCAAACCACGCTGATCCATTCCAGGCTGCCCCAAACCACGCTGATCCATTCCAGGCTGCCCCAAACCACGCTGATCCATTCCAGGCTGCCCCAAACCACGCTGATCCATTCCAGGCTGCCCCAAACCACGCTGATCCATTCCAGGCTGCCCCAAACCACGCTGATCCATTCCAGGCTGCCCCAAACCACGCTGATCCATTCCAGGCTGCCCCAAACCACGCTGATCCATTCCAGGCTGCCCCAAACCACGCTGATCCATTCCAGGCTGCCCCAAACCACGCTGATCCATTCCAGGCTGCCCCAAACCACGCTGATCCATTCCAGGCTGCCCCAAACCACGCTGATCCATTCCAGGCTGCCCCAAACCACGCTGATCCATTCCAGGCTGCCCCAAACCACGCTGATCCATTCCAGGCTGCCCCAAACCACGCTGATCCATTCCAGGCTGCCCCAAACCACGCTGATCCATTCCAGGCTGCCCCAAACCACGTTGATCCATTCCAGGCTGCCCCAAACCACGTTGATCCATTCCAGGCTGACCTGCGCCAGGCTGACCTGCACCAGGTTGCACCAAACCACGCTGACCCATCCCAGGTTGCACCAAAAAACGCTGATCCATTCCAAGCTGCGCCAAGCCAGGCTGACCTGCACCAGGTTGCACCAAACCGCGCTGATCCATTCCGGGCTGTGCCACCACGCTGATCCATTCCAGGCTGCACCAAGCCAGGCTGACCTGCACGAGGTTGCACCAAACCACGCTGATCTATTCCAGGTTGAACTAAATCACGCTGACTTGTAACCGGTTGGACTAAACCACGATGACTCGCACCAGGCTGCGCTATAGCAGGCTGACCTGCACCAGGTTGAACCAAACTACGCTGATCCGTTCCAACTTGGACCAAACCATGTTGATCCATTTCAGGCTGCACCAAAGCATACTGATCCATTTTAAGTTGGGCTGAATCTTGCTGACCCATTCCAGATTGTCCCAAACCAGATGGATATACATCAGGTTGTACCAGACCAAAAGGATATGCAACAGGCTGTCCCCAGCCACTGGGAGATGCATCAGGTTGTACCCAATCAGGTAGATAAGCACCAGTTTGATCTACAACAGGCTGTACCAAACCGTGCCGACCTGCACCAGGCTGACCTGCACCAGGCCGGACCAAATCACGCTGACCTGCACCAGGCTGGACCAAACCAGGTTGACCTGCACCAGGCTGGACCAAACCAGGCTGAACTAAACCATGCTGACCTGCACCAGGCTGGACCAAACCAGGTTGACCTGTACCAGGCTGACCTGCACTACGCTGACCTGCACCAGGCTGGACCAAACCAGGCTGGACCAAACCAGGTTGACCTGTGCCAGGCTGACCTGCACCAGGCTGGACCAAACCAGACTGACCTGCGCCAGGCTGACCTGCACCAGGCTGGACCAAACCAGGCTGACCTGCACCACGCTGACCTGCACCAGGCTGGACCAGACCACGCTGACCTGCCCCAGTTTGGGCCAAAGCAGTCTGATCTGTACCAGTTAGTACCAAATCATGATGATCTGCCCCAGGCTGGATTACATCATGCTGCTCTGTACCCGGTTGAACGAACCCAGATGTTTCCAAGCTGGGCTGCACAAAACCTTGCTGATCTGCAGCAACTTGCATCAAACCAGGTGATACCAAACCATGTTGATCTGTAAGATGTGGAACCAATCCATGTTGATTCATGCCAGGCAGTACCAATCCTTGTTGATCCATGCCAGATATGAAAAATCCATGCTGATCTATACCGAAGGGTAGCAATCCATGCTGATCCACACCCAGCTGTTGGTCTATGCCGGGAAGTACTGTGCCATACCGATTTGTGCTAAGTGGAACCATACCAGGCTGCACTGTACTAGGTAGTTGCAATCCTCGCTGATCTGTGCCAGGTACTGATGGTGGCACCATACCATACCGATCCATGCCAGGTAGCAACAAGCCCTGCTCATCCATTCCAGGCGGCATCATAGCAAGCTGACCTGTGCTGAGGGGTACCACACCATGTGGGTAAGTGCTAGGAGGATGCAATGCAAGCAGATCTGTGCCAAGTGGTCCTAATCCATGCTGATCTGGCCTGGGATAGATTTGACTCTGGCTTGCATCCACCCCCCCGTGCTGATCTGGGTACACCTGATGATGCTGATCTCTGGCCACAGTGGCTGAGGGTAAGTCCTGTTGACCTGGACCAGGGTGTGCCTCTTGTTCATCTTTTCTTAGATGGGCTAAGCTGTGCGGTGGTAGCTCTCTCGTCCTGCGACGATCTGACTCTACTCTGAATCGGGACATAGATGGGTGATGGGACTTCGCCAGGCCAGCTTCATCACGGGCTCTTGGGTGCTGTTCTCTACCAGGGAAGGCAGTAGCAGAGACCCCTCTGCTTCGTTCCCTGGTAACCCCTTCAGAGGGGTTTCCTATGCCGCTGATTCCTGATAAGGTCTGATCTGAGCCATGACCACCGGGAGAATCCAGAGCCGGGTCAGCACTTGGGCGCCTGATGGGGACTCCACCTTGAAGCGTATCATCTGATGTTAAGGAAGGGTGCCCTTTGCGTTTAGGGAGTCCTGTTGTTGTCTCTGAGCCCTGGTGGAAGCGGAAGAAAGAAGTCAGGAGCTACAAGTAGAAAGGACTCTCTCACTATAAGACATGAAGGGAAGAAAATCTGGGACATCTGACCAGGATAACTTAGGGCTTTTTGAGAAAAACACCCTCTGGTCCCCAAAACTAGGCTGGACACAAAGACTCTGACATTCTTGAAGGACAGGTCTCCAAGGCTTTGAAAATCTGCACGTTAGCCAATGGCATCATAATATGTTAATTCCCTTCATAAAAGACAGCGGGAACACTACACAATACAAGCGATCTACTCCAACTATCGCTGGGCCTATAAATAAAGGACATGAGTAATTTATTAAGTTTAAAATATAAAGTCTGTCCCACCATTGGCCTATTGCCGATGGTGAAAGTATCTCCGCAGGGCAAGTAAGCCATATATCCAAAATGTAAATGCACAAACTCTTGGGCCCAGAAGTTCCACAGATAGGATTTTTCTCTACGGACCCGCACAAAGGGCTTCTAGGACATACATAGAGTCCGCAGCACTGTTTATGAACACAGGTTATCACCAGGGGGCTGATACATGTAGGGGGCACACCCACAAACAGAACCCTAAGAATCCGTTAAAAAATCATGGACTGTTTCCATTTCTAGCCCAAGCAGAATAACAGGAATTGGATTCACCTTCCCGTTTGTTAACAACCAAACCCCAAAACCAAAACAAAACAAAAGCCCCCAAACTATGAAATAGTGGTTTTCTAGACGCTGGATATCAGTTAGTGAAGGCTAGCCATCCCCAAGATGGGGAGACAAACTATGGGCGCCCTACTGTTGCCTCAGCTTACTGCCATTTCAACAGAGTTTCTAGGCTACAGTTCCAGGAGAGGGACTCCCTGACTTGGGACAGACCTGAGCACTCAGGGAGACTGAGGCAGCAAGAGCTCATAGGACAGAGGATCAGAAAGAAAGGAGATGCACAGGGACGCCTGGGTGGCTCAGTCGGTTGAGCGTCTGACTCTCGATTTTGGCTCAGGTCATGATTTCAGGGTCCTGGCATCGAGCCCCGTGTCAGGCTCCATGCTCAGCAGGGACGGGGAGTCTGCTTGAGAAGTCCCTCTCCCTCTCCCTCTGCTCCTTCCCTGGCTCATGTTCTCTCTCTCAAATAAATAAATCTTAATAAAAAAAAAAAAAAAAGGAGCTACACATAGAGAGGGTTCAGGAGTCCCGTAGAGGGTCCTCCTTGGGTGTTTAGCACAGAAATGATCAGCGTGTATATGTGAGGAAACTACCCAAGGTTGGGAAAAGAGCCATCTGCAAGGCTGGAGGGAACAGTGCCCAGACTCTCACAGGGTTGGGAACAGTGCCTGTTTCTATCAGCCGGTTTGGAAAAAACTCAATTCAGGGGAGAGTACTCAGAAAGGTGTTGCATCAGAAGCAGAGAATAGTTGGCTCTACACTGAACACTGCTATGGATCCACTAAAAAAAATCAACCACGGGCGCCTGGGTGGTCCAGTCAGTGAAGCATCTGCCTTCGGCTCAGGTCGTGATCCTGGGGTCCTGGGACAGAGCCCTGCATCAGGCTCCCTGCTCAGTGGGGAGTGTGTTTCTCCCTCTGCCCCTTCCCGTTTGTGCCTCTCCCCCTCCACCTCTCTCTCTCAAATAAATAAAAATCTTTTTTTTAAAAAATCAACCAAACAAAATATACAGTAAAAGAAACAAGGGAATTAAAATGGTACACTAGAATACACGTATTTAACACAAAAGAGACAAAACTGAGCAATGGAGGTACAGAAAAGACCTAAGACATAATAAAAAAGTAAGAGCAAATGGAAGATGTAAACCTACTTTATCAATAATTAAATACTCCAATCAGAAGACGGAAATTGGAAGAATGGATTTAAAAAACATGATCCAGGGGGCCCACTCTCACTGTGTGCAGCCTTTTCTTTTCGAGCCTGGAGGCGCATGAGCCCCTCTCCATGGACTAGGCAGCCATGGCCAGGGAGGGCACGGTAGCAAGCACCAGCATGTGTGTCCTGGTGGCAGGAGTGGTGCTGGCCCAGGACACAGTCACCTCGAAGAGACACGGGAGGCAGAAGCCCAAGATCACTGAGATGCCTGTATCCAAGCCTCACATCTCTGGGTGGTGCTTACGGTCTCTGCTGCTGTGCTGTTGTTCTAGGACAATCAAGAACAGAAGAACCTGGAGCGCCTTTAAGGACAATTGAATAACCAATAAGTGACTAAACCAAGAACCTGCTATATGTGTGAACGTGAGGTCAGGGATCCAAAGAGTTCAGTTCACGTCAAGAACCCTCTAAGAGAGGAAGTTATCTGTGGTCTTATCAGAGAAGGACCTGGCACCCTTCAGATAATAACAGAGTCAACATGACACTAAGTAGATTTTCCCTCAAAGGGAAAGGATGCCCAACATGTCATAATACCATTGACAACTATAAGCTGGTTACAAACGGAGGTCAAAAAGCATTACTGCAGCTACAGGGAAAAGGTTATGCTCCTAAAATTGACCCTGTCCCTAAAACAGAAGAGAAGCACCTTGCATGGTTAAACAGTACCCTCGATCACAGGGTTTGCTCGTTGAACAAGCTCTACGAAAAGCTAAACTGAAAGAAATTGTGGCAGAATCTGATGTATGTTCAAGGAAGGATATGAGAATGTCTTTGATAAGCTCCAACAACACAGTCTCCCTGTGTTCAAATTTTCAGCTGGTATGGGTCCCTCGGGCTGGTGTTGATGATCCAAACGTCAGAGTTGTGACCAACTTCATGGATTCTGATGAACATGGGGTGTTCAAAGGACTTAAAGGAGAACTATTCCATGAATTTAACAAACCTGGTGGGGCTTTGAGCAACACAGACCACCTCAATCAACTATAAGACAGTAACAAATTCTGCGGGGAGACTCCCAAGGAGGCTTAAGAATGGCAGACGGCCTAGCCAATGTTGAACGCATTCTGGAAACTGGATAGCAGAATAATAGAGTAGAGGAGCTTGTAGGAAAGTACATGGACCCTTAGGATATTGTTTTAGTAAAAGATGAATCATTGGAGGTAGCTAACACTGTCTTACAGGAGACTCTGTAAACAAGCATTCTTTAAGGCCTCTTTCCTGTGGGTACAACTGATGCACGAACTGCCTATCCATTCACCGTGCTCAAAAACTCTTATTTATAATATATTCTTGCCCTTGAAGTTTTCCTTTGCATTACTGAATACCTTCAGACACAATGAACCCATCAACTGGAAGCTCCTCTTTCTTCACCTCTCTCAATACACTCCTCACCATATTTTTTGACAGATTAAAAAGCCAAAAAACCCAAAAAACCTTAAAGCCAAAATGTGAAAAGTGACTCCTCTAACTTTTCCAAAAATGAATTTTGTAGTTTATGTTATCACAAAGTTTTGTTTTTTTTTAAGATTTTATTTATTTATTTGAGAGACTGAGTGAGTGAAAGAGAGCACAAGCCGGGGATGGGGGGGAGCAGCAAAGGGAGAAGGAGAAACAGGCTCCCTGCTGAGCAAGCAGCCCAATGTGGGACTCAATCCCAAGACCCTGAGATCATGACCTGAGCCAAAGGCAGATGCTTGACTGACTGAGCCCCCCAGGCGTCCCCACAACAAAGTTTTTCAGGGTCTTTTTTATACTGGCGAAGTCATAGAAGTTAAAAAGAAGTTTTATGAAATGGTGAAATGATGTGCGTGATTTCAAGTTTTGCTCTTTTTATAATTTGGGTGGATTATGCTGATGGCATAATCATCTCCTGATATTGTGTTATGTGTGATTATTTTGTTTTTGGAACATTAATATTTACCATAAAATACTGGCACTTGGTGGTTGAAAAAACTCTTGGTATCCCCATGTCACTAATCATCACAAAATGTTCTATAGTGAAGCACTGATAATAAACATGAAATGAAAAGCAAAACCAAAAAAACAAAACCCACACATGATCCAACTATATGCCATCTACAAGAGACATACGTCAGCGGCAATGAAAGAAACAGGTAGAAAGTGAAAGGATAGAAAAAATAAATTATGCAAATAGTAATTAAAAGAGAGCTGGGGGTGGTGCCTGGCTGGCTCATTGGGTGGAGCGAGTGACTCTTGATTTCAGGGTTTTCAGTTTGACCCCCACGTTGAATACAGCGATTACTCAAAAAAAAAGAAAAAAAAAAAAAAAAGAACAAGAGAGAAGTGGAGTGGCTGTACTAATATCAGGAAACATTGTTAACAGAGACACAGAAAGACATTTTATACCGACAAAAGAGTCAATTCATTAGGAAGATATCATAGTTTTAAAAACATATATGAACCGAACAACGGTGCCCTAACAAACGTAAAGAAAACCTGACAGAATTAAAGGGAGAAACAGTTCGACAATAATAGTTGCAGACTTTAATACCCCACTTTTGATAGGGATAGAACAAAGAGGCAGAAGATCAACAACAAAATAAAAGACTTGAACCATAGACCAACTAGACCAGCAGGCATCTGCAGAACACTCCACCCATCAAGATCTGAATAAACACTCTTGCGTACACACAGAACATTTTCCACAACAGACCGTATGTTAGGCCACTAGAAAACAAAATGAAACACAAAAGCACAGGAAAAATAAAGATGCTTTCGAACATATAAATACAAGCTGAAATTCATCAACAGCAAGACTCACACTACAAGTAATGTTAAGCGAAATCCTTCAGGCAGACAGAAAACGATACCAGATGGAAACCTGGATCTACACAAAGGGGTAACAAGCACTGGAAATGGTTTTCTTGACTCAAATCCCTTTGAAAGATAATTGACTGAACAAAACAAGCACAATGTATTGTAGGGTTTATAACAAACGTAAAAGTAAAATGCATGACAACAATAGCATAAAGCAGGCATTGGCAAACAATGGCCCATGGGCCAATCCAGCCCACCATCTGTTTTTGTAAATGACATGTTTTTGGGACACAGGCAAGTTCATTCATTTATGTATTGTTCATGGTTGCTTTCACACAATAACGACAGTGTTGAGCAATTGTGACAAAGACTGTATGATCCACAAAACCTAAAATATTTACTTGATTCCTTCACAAAAACTTTGCTGATTCCAGAAATAAAAGCCCCTGCAGATATTTTAAAGTCCTTATACTATTTGCAAAGTGGTATAATATCACTTGAAGATGGACTGTGGTAAGTTAAAGAGGTATAAATCTATAAACCCTAAAGCAACCACTCAGATAACAAAGGTGTACAGCTAATAAGCCAACAAAGGAGATTAAAAAACAAAAACACTCAAATAATACAAAAGAAGTAGAAAAAGAAGGAAAAAGGAACAAAAAGCAGATGGAACAAACAGAAAACTAATAGCAGGATGACAGACTCAACCCTAATTATATCAATAATCACATTAAACGTAATGATCAAAACAGCCTGATTAAAAAGCAGAGATTGTCACAGGTGCCTGGGTGGCTCAGCTGGTTTAGCATCTGACTTTAGCTCAGGTCATGATCTCAGGGTCCTGGGATTGAGCCCCATGTTGGGCTCCCTGCTCAGTGGGGAGTCTGCTTTTCCCTCTCCCTCTTCCTCTGCACGACCCCCACCTCCCACTTGTGCTCACACACACTCTCTCTCAAATAAATAAAATCTTTTTTTAAAAAATCAGAAATTGTCAGATGGGGTAAAAAAGCAAGACCAACTACATGCCACTTACAAGAAAAAAATTTTATGTAGCGAGACATAAATAGGTAAAAGAAAAAAGAATGGGACAAGATACACCATGCTCACACTTGCAAAAGAAAAAAAAGCTGGAATCACTATATTAATATTAGACAAGGTAGATTTCAGAGCTAAGAATATTACTAGGGATAAAAAGTTCATTTCTTGGGACACCTGGCTGACTCAGTCGGTTAAGCATCTGCCTTCGGCTCAGGTCATGATCCCAGGGTCCTGGGATTGACCCCACATCAGGCTCCCTGCTCAGCAGGGAGTCTGCTTCTCCTGCTTACAGCTTCCCCTGCTTGTGCTCTCTCTCTCTCTCTCTCCCTCTCACAGATAAATAAAATCTTTTTTTTAAAAGATTTTATTTATTTATTTGACAGAGACAGCCAGCGAGAGAGGGAACACAAGCAGGGGGAGTGGGAGAAGAAAAAGCAGGCTCATAGCGGAGGAGCCTGATGTGGGGCTCGATCCCATAACACCGGGATCACGCCCTGAGCCGAAGGCAGACGCTTAACCGCTGTGCCACCCAGGCGCCCCCAGATAAATAAAATCTTTTAAAAAAAAAGGTCATTTCTTAACATAAAGAGATCAATTCATCAAGAGGGCATAACAATCCTAAATGTCTCTGCACCTAGTAACGGGGCTTCAAAATATGTGAAGCAAAGCCTGACAGACCTACAAGGAGTTATGGACAAATCCCCAGTTAGAGTCAGAGATTTCAATACATTTCTCTTGCTAATTGACAAGTAGGCAGAAAATCGGCAAGGACACTGTATTCATTTTCTGGAGCTGCTATAACAAACAGAATGGGTGACTTAAAACAACAGAAATGTATTGTCTCCCAGCTCTCGAGGCCAGAAGTTTGGGATCCAGGTGTTGGCGGGGTTGGTTCCCTCTAAAGCTGGGAGGGAGAATCTACTCCATGCTCTCTCTGGCCTCTGGTGGCCTCAGGCATTTCCTGATGGCTGTCTTCGTCCAACCATCTACCGACGACAATCGTCTTCTCTCTGCACGTGTCTGTCTTTCTGTCTTTTTATAAAGACTCACTTATATTGGATTAGGGCCCACCCTAATGACCTCATCTTAACTTGATCATCTGCAAAGACACATTTCCAAATAAGGTCGCATTTACAGGTACTGGGATTTAGGAGTTCAACACCTTTTGGGAGGGGTGGGGAAATTAAAACAGTTAACAGTTAAAAACAGTTTCACGCTAACGATGCAGTAAACTTGAACAACACTCTAACCTACTTGACCCGAATGATAGGATACTTTCCCCAAGAGCAGAAGACACACTGTTCTCAAGGGCACACAAAACACTTACCAAGATAGACCACATTCTGGGCCATAAAATATACATCCATCAGTTTTAAAGGACTCAAGTTGTACAAATTATATTCTCTGATCACAGTGGAATTAAATTAGAAATCAGTGACAGAAAGATCCCTGGAAAAATCCCCAAATATTTAGAAACAAAATAACAGACTGCTAAATAGATCATGGATGAAAGAAGAAATCAAATGGGATATAGAAAGTATTTTGAACTATATACCAGAACTTGAGGGTTGCTGCTAGAGCAATACTTAGGGACATATTTATAGCACTAAATGCCAATACTGAAATAGAAAAGAGTCTCAGCTTGCACTTCAAGAAACTAGCAAAGAAGAGCAAATTAAACCCAAAGCAAGGAGAAGAAAGGAAATGATGAAGATCAGAGCAGACAGCAACGGACAGAAAACAACAAAGAAAATCAATAAAATGAAAAACAAGTTATTTGAGCAAATCAATATAATTGATAAACCTCTAGACAGACTGATGAGGAGTAAGAGAGAAGAGGCACAAATTACCAACATCAGGAATGTCATCAAGGAAATGCAAATTAAAACATGATACCACGCCACACCTATTAGTATGGTCAAAATCTGGAACACTGACAACAGCAAATGTTAACAGGGATCTGAAGCAACAGGAACTCTCATTCATCGCTGGTGGGAATGCAAAGTGGCACAGCCACTGTGGAAGACAGTTGGCAGTTTCTTACAAAACCAGACACACTCCACACACCAGCAGTCACAGTCCTTGGTATTTAGCCAAAGGAGGTGGAAACGTATGTCCGTCCAAAAACCTGCACACAGATGCCGACAGCAACCTTATCCATAACTGCCAAAACTTAGAGGCAACCAAGATGCCCCTCAAGTAGGTGAATGGATGAACAAATTGTGGTCCATCCCAAACCATGGAATCTTATACAGCGCTAAAAAGAAATGAGCTATATCGAAGCATGAAAGAACGTTGAGGAAACTTAAATGCACAGTGCTAAGTGAAAGAAGCCATCATACCGTAGGATTCCAAGTATAGGACATTCTGGAAAAGGCAAAACTATGGAGACAGGGAAGGGATCGGTGGCTGCCGGCGGGGAGGGAGAACGAAGAGGCGGAGCACAGAGGATTTTAGGGCCGCAGAACTACCGCGTATGGTAGGATCGTGGTGCATCCATGCCGTTACACATCTGTCCAAACCCATAAATTGTACAACACCAAGAGTGAACTTGGTTAAAACTATGGACTTGGAGCGACATTATGTGTCCACATAGGTTCACCAGTTGTAACAAAGGTACTGCTCTGGGTGGGGGATGTTGTTAGTGGCGAAGGTTACACATGGGAAGAAGGTATGTGGGAAACCTCTATACCTGCTACTCAATTTCTTTAAATTTCTTTATTTTTTATTTTTTTAAATTTTTATTTTTTTAAATTTTAAAATAAATTGAGAGAGAGAGACTGAAAGAGAGCACAAGCAGGGGGAGGGGCAGAGGGAGAAGCAGACTCCCCACTGGGCAGGGAGCTCCAATGTGGGGCTGGATCACAGGACCCTCACATCCTGACTTGAGCTGAAGGCAGATGCTTAACCCACTAAGGCACCCAGGCGCCCCTTTAAATTTATTTTTTATTTATTTAAGCAAGCTCCATGCCCAATGTGGGGCTTGAACTCACAACGCGGTGATCAATAGTCACTGCTCCACCGACTGAACCAGAGAGGCACTCCTATACCTTCTACTCAGTTTTGCTGTGAACCTAAAACTCTAAAAACAAAGTATCTTTTTTTTAAAGTCAATTTTTAAATGTGGGGGTAGAATGTCTCTCCATGAGCCACAGCTGGCAGTTTCCCCACTACCCCCTTTCAGGCATATCTAATTCTGCTGTGTTGTGACCCCCATCACATTCATTTTTTAGTCCGGATCCAGGTTCCAATGATTATCATCTTTTTTTTCCCTTGATTTTTTTTTTTTAAGTAATCTCTACCGTCAACATGGGACTCCAACTCACACCCCCAAGATCTAAGAGCTGTATATTCTACTGACTAAGCCAACAGGTGCCCCCCAGTGCTGCTAATCTGAAATGTCATCGGCAACTTGCTCTACACCTGTTGTCCAGCCTCTGTAAAGACGCAAACACACAGCTGTTGGTAGGGCACGCTGGCCAGGGTGCGGCTGGCGGCGCCCCAGGGTAAGCACGCACTCCCTGGACACCGGAAGACCTCGAAATGTCAGCAAAGCAATTTCCTACTACTCACAAAGAACTTACAAGATCCCAGGAAGCAGGAAAGATGTGCAACCTCTTCGGACCTCACCCAGAGTCTTCCCGGGTTGGGGGCACAGCACTTCCCTCTGAGGTTCGGAGCTGCCCCAAACCACTGAACAAGCATGCAAGTGCAGTGTCCTACATTCATTTTCTGCTGCTGCAGAACAAGTTAGCACAAATGTAGACATCGAAACAGCATGAGTTTATCGTCTCAGTTTCCGTGGGTCACGAGTCTGGTCATGGTTTATCTGGGTTCGCTGTCGGGGCCTCAGCCTGCAGTCCAGGCCAAGCTGTGGCCTTATCTGAGGCTCAGGGTTGTTGCCAGAACTCAGCTCCTCAAGGCTGGAGCTCTTAGCTTCTAGAGACCACTCGCAATCCCAGCCACGCGGCCCCCTCCATAGGGGCCGTCTTCTGGTTTCATTTTCTCCACTAGGGCTCGCCTGATTAGGTTGGGACCACCCGATCCCTCCTTTGATGAGCTCAAAATCAATTTATTAGCAACCTAATTAGGGGAGAGATGCCCCACCACGTCTGCGGGTTCTGCCCACAGCCGAGGGGATCCTATGTGAGCACGGCAGAGGTGGGAATCTTGGCAACCATCTTAGGGTTCTGACTATCACGCAGAAAGGTCTACTGGACTGGAAAATCAACCACTGCAAACAACCACCACCAAAAAAAGGAAGGAAGGAAGCTGACACCGTGCAGGATTCTGAAGGCAGGTCTGAAAAGACACCCCAGAAGCGACTGCTGTGGACTTGCTGTCCAGGTTACTCCCCAACGCTCAGAACCAAGAGGAACAGGAAATGGCAGGAGAGTGGGGCTAAACCTGGCAGACCAGCCCATCACTCACGAGGTGCTCCAAGGGTTGGAAGGGGACTGTGTGACTATGTTCCCAATGGCTATGTACCCACAGCTTAGTGGCTTCCAACACGAATTTGCCATCGTAACAGTTCAGAGGGTCAGAATTCCAGAGCTAGTTGCACTGGGCCGAAGTCAAGGTCACGGGCGGGGCTGGCGAAGGCGCAGGCTCTCGGCACACCTGCTCCCGCATCTCCTTCGGCTTCTTAGGGCGGCCGGCGTTCCTTGGCTTGTGCCCGTGTCGCTCCAGTCTCTGCTTCTGTGGCCGCATCGCCTTCCCCTCTTCTGCGGTGGCATCTTCTGCCTCCCTCTTACGGGTACCTTTGTGATCACACCACTGGGCCCACCCAGATGATCCAGAACCAGCCCCCATCTCACGATCCTTAACTACTTCACCTCCACAAGTCCCCTTCTCCGTGTAGACCGACATCGTTCAGCTTACCACGGTCACTAGAAGCAAAGTCATGGTTTTACAGAACACACGTTTGCAATCCTAGTGACACGGACATAACGGCTACAGGGGTGGGGGAGGGGCGGAATGGGGTTTTAGAAAAGTTGGCTGTTTCCGTTACTGGCATTAGAGAAGACCCACGTCGTTTCTGAGGATCATGGGAACCGAAGTCATGAGCGCCTGAGCTGACCTCCTAACAGGAACCGTGCTTCGGACGCAGCTGGATTTCTAAACAACAAACTCTAACTGCACGGCCCGCTTCCAGCTGGGAAAACCCAGAACACAGCCCTCTGTTGCTCTGTCCTCACACCCTGCACCAACAAGCCAGGGACTTGGGGGCGCAGCGATGCCAGGTGCTCGCTCCATGTTAAGACAACTTCCCAACTCTCGCACCTTCAAGATGGTCAACCTCGTAGGACTTTCCCCCGGGAACAGTGCCTCGTGCCAGCTTTCCTTCTTTCAGCAAGCCTAAGGTGGTGTCATTTAAAATGCGCCATCAATTTCTGAACCCGCAAGACAAGGAATATGCTGCCAATTAATTACAAAACACCGTCCACTCAAAGACACAACCTGATTTCACGCTAAAACGTGAGGGAAAACAACTGTTAAAAACAATGAAATGTGAGGGGAAATATGCATCTTTGAACCAACGGGTTTGAGTCAAAATACATTTAAGTCCCTCCTTTCCTAAGAACTTGGGAGGTTGTGATCTGAACAATGAGGCTGTGCGACCAGCTCCTGTCTACACAGGACGGATGGCCACTTGGTGGCGCCAAAAGGTCCACTCTTCCCACTGTTGCTGTGGGTACTGGGGGGGGGGTGAAACTTCTGGAGTAACCCGGAGGCACAAAGCCAGAAGGTGATTATCCAGACCAAAAGGGCAGCTGATCCTCGTCCCTGTCGGCCATTTGATAATACCCATTTTATTCAGATGGAGAAAGGGTGGGGATCTAAAAACGATTTGGGGGGCACCTGGGTGGCTCCGTTGGTGAAGCGTCTGCCTTTGGTTCAGGTCACAATCCTGGGGTCCTGGGATTGAGCCCTGCATGGAGCTCCTTGCTCAGCGGGGAGTCTGCTTCTCCCTGCCCCCTCCCCTGCTCATGCTCGTACTCTCTCTCCCTCCCTCTCACTCTCAAATACATAAATAAAATCTTAAAAAATAATAAATAACAATGATTTAGTTATCCTGTGCAGGGCCCCCTAAAGACATTTTATTTCTAAGGTTGGTCATCTTTGTCCACTAAGCATAAAGGGACTCAGGAATTTCAGACCAGACTGTAAAGGAACTTTGAAAAGCTACAAAAGCTAGGGGCGCCTGGGTGGCACAGCGGTTAAGCGTCTGCCTTCGGATCAGGGCGTGATCCCGGCGTAATGGGATCGAGCCCCACATTAGGCTCCTCCGATGGGAGCCTGCTTCTTCCTCTCCCACTCCCCCTGCTTGTGTTCCCTCTCTCGCTGGCTGTTTCTATCTCTGTCGAATAAATAAACAAAATCTTTAAGAAAAAAAAAAGCTACAAAAGCTAATCAAAACTACGCTCAGGTACCATTTCCATCCAACTGGAAAAAACTGGGTTCAGACAGACAGTGCTGGTGGGGACTCGAGAAACAAATTCTCTCCCACGTTGTTGGGGAGGGTCTAAATTGGAACCGTATCTGTGGAAGACAGTTTGGCAAAAGGGAGCCAAATCACAAACCCGCATTCCCTTTCTAGGAATGCACCCTACGGATACGTTTGCAAATGTGAATGCCACATTGGAGCATGGTTTGTTGTAAGACTGGAAAAAACACTTAGAACACCCATAATAGGAAGCCTGAAATTACGAACATCCACGTAATGGACTACTGTGCAGTAGCAAGGAGGGAGAGGTCCGGGGAGCCCCACCCGAAACCAGTGCCCAGGTCCCCAGTTTGTTCACCCCTTGTGAGGCCCTCCAGCCATCAGTAATCGCTTGCTCCAGCTCCTCCCAGGTGACCATGGTGACTTCTTCTCCAACAGGCATCAAACTCATCTTCCGGCTCACTAGATTCTGATGGTAATAGGCAACATGCAGGCAGACAGACAAACAGACACACACACACCCCAAGTTTAATCCCAGAAAGCTTTAGGAACAGAACTGCGCTAACAGAGTCCATTGCCCTAGTCCCGAGGAGAAGTCACCGCCCTTCAAATGACCCGTGAGTCTTGGGCAGCCACTTTCCTGTCCCATGTGGGCCCCTGGTGGGACACCGGGCAGGGATGGGAAGGATTTCCCCTCAATCCAGAGGCAGTGCCCAGAGGGGCAGAGGGTATCACCCTACCTCAGAGGGACAAAGACATCTGGGCCGGGAGTCTGGACATCCACCCCTACTGCCCCCTTGAGGGTCCTTTGTCAAAGAACTTGCCCGCATTACCAGGAATTCATCCCGATCTCTGACTATCTTCTCTAGTACATCAATCCGTTGGAGGACTTTCTGGAAGAAGAGTTCAGAGATGGAGGATCAAAACAGACCCTCCTATGGCCCCTACACACACATACACACACACACACACACACACACACACGCACACATACATGCACTCACAGGGGAGAAGAAGAAAGGAGGTGTGTGGATCTTACAGGAGCAGGGAGTAGAGGGGGGCTGCTAAATCAGCTAAATAGTTTTTTTTCCAGCCAACAAGAGGCAGGAAAATGAGGTGTGGTGTGGGGCGGTATTGGGGGACAGTGTGCCAAGAGCAAATGCTAACACAGGGGTGGGAACCTTTGGTCCTGGGATTCAATTCATCTTACCCACGAACGAAACATTCCAGCACTGCAGAATGAGGCTGGCTTCGCCTCTCAAGGACAAAAATGATCAGGTCCTTCAAGGCTCTGAATGGGTGTGTGGTTTAAAGAGAAAAGCATCCCAAAAGAAGCAAAACAAGGGGCGCCTGGGTGGCTTCCCTGGCCTTCCGCTCAGGTCATGATCCCAGAGTCCTGGGATCGAGTCCCACATCCGAGTCCCACATCCGGCTCCTTGCTCAGCGGGGAGCCTGCTTCTCTCTCTTCCTGCCACTTTCCCTGCTTGAGCGGGGCCCTTGTTCACACACACTCTCTCTCTCACAACTAACTAACTATCATCTTAAAAAAACAAAAACAAAAAAACAAATTGCTACAACTTAAGTTGTTCCATATGACTTCTGCAAACCTCCGAAAAGTAGGAATCTAAAGGTAAAACAAGCCTTTAGACCAAAAAAAAATCTAAAACCCCAAAACACACTTAGAAAAGAAAAGGTTCCCGGGCAAAAGTGAGTCCCGCTTGGGGCTCAAGGCCTGGGATGAGGGGCAGAATGGGGTCAGAGGCCCCCACGGCCTCCCTCAGCCTCTCCCTGGGCTTTTCTTCCTGACTGCCCCTCGTCCTCCTTCCAGAGCTGAGCCCCTGGGTGGCTCCCGGAGGGCCTGAGACAGGACCACTGCCTAGTGTTTTGGGACCCTACTGTTCACCTGAGGGGCCTTCTACACCTGTCTCCAAGAAAACAAAGATTCAAATGGCTGCCTGCGCACCTGCTGGGGTGACCACAGAGCTCTCTCCATCCCAGCCCCTCCTCCCGGGCTCTGCTTTGTCTTTCAAGACCCACCACCTCACTTCTTTATTCTTGTTTAAAGGAAATTCGCTCAAAGAATATTCTGAGAAGTCGTCAGCTCCCCCCTGGGCCGGTTCAGGATCCCTGGGGTGGGGTAAGAAGGGGCAGTGGAGTCGCGAGGACAGGCACTTCATGAGAAGGGGTGACTCCGCGTTCCACGAGGGGGGGGTCCCTGCCGTCCTCACCGCAAGGCTCGACTCGGGGAGCTCCTGCGCCTTTTCCTGGGCTTCTTTGAGGGTTTTCACGTCCTCCACTACCTCGCGCAGCAGCTCCATGGCCTGCAAGACGGAGACGGGGCCGTTGGCAGGCCCGGCGCGCCCACCACGCTGGCGCCTCCCCGGTCCCGCCGCCTCCCTTCCCGCCGCCGGAGCGGCCTGTGGGCTCCGCCCCCTCCCGCGCCCCGCCCCCCGCCCCGCGCTCACCTGGGAGACCTGGGAGACCTGGGCGACGGAGGCCCGCTCGCCCTTCGCGATTTTCAACGAGCTTGCTCGTGCCCCTGCCGGCGTCAGCTCGGCCGGCTCCTCCTCCAGCCAGTGCCGGGCGTCCAGCTCGCTGATGGGAGCCGTAAGGTGCTGCACGTGGCTCACGATGCCCTGCACCTGGCTCGTGACGGTCTTGAGCTGCCGGCTGAGGTCCTGGACCTGGCCGCCCAGGCCCTTCACCTGGCTCTCCAGCGCCGCCGCCTCCGTCGGCGGCTTGGTCAGGCTGGCGCGCGGCTTCTCTTTGGACACGGCCAGCTGCGGGGCGCTGAGCATGGCCTGCGGGGGCTCCAGGGTGCGGCTGGGCTCCGGCGACGGCGACTGGAAGTTGATGCGCACCTCCTGCAGGTTGAGGTTCCGGAGCATGGCCACGACGAGCGTGTGCAGGGCCGTGAAGTTGACGGCGCCCACCTCCGGGGTGCCGATGGCCAGGTCGGCCAGCTCCCGGAGGGAGACCGTGGTGGTGGCCGCCATCGCGGGCGGCATCGTGCGCCCTCTCAGCAGCGGTCCGCGCCCTCAGCCGGCCGGGCGCCCATGTCCCCCTCACTGCCCGCCACGCCTCTGGGCGCTCTCCGGGGCACCAGTCACTGTCTGCAGCCCGCCCGGAGGACGGAGTGGAGGCGCCCGGCCGCCGGGCTTCCCACTCTCTGCCTCTGGGGACCCGCGGCCGCTTTGCCGGCGGGGTCCGGACACCCGCCTACCCTCCGCCGTCCAGTCGTCCGGCCTCCGAGCTACAGCCCTGGGCCGCCCTCCCCTCCCACGGTGTAGCGGCCAGCGGACGTTTGGAACGGGAGGGACGGCCCCGTTCGCTGCCCGGTTGTGCGAGCCCCTGCGCGCCCCGAGGGTTCTGCGAAAGAACTGGCGCGGTCCAGAGGGGCACGGCGCTTTGCGGGACCGGCCCACACGCGAATCCACCCCCCCAACTCTCAAGGGGAGCCCATCCTGGCGGGGTCTTGGGAAGCCTGGCCATACCCCCAAGGCATCACAAATTGTTACTATCAGTAAACGCTCCTAAAGGGGCTATGGGGCTGTGTCAAGGCACTGCTATGGGAACACAGCAGTTTGGGGAGGGGAGGCCTCCTATGGCTCACCTAGATTCCAGACGCCCCTTAACCTAGGAAGGCCTCTCATTCACTCAGCCACTAAGGACGGCCAGATTTGAGACACCATGTGTGTCCTGAACTCAGTTCCATTATTTAGGGCAGTGGCACATATATCTAAGGGATGCAGTCCTGAGACCTTGGCCTTTTGAGGGCCGTTCGGATCTCATTTTACTTCATCAGAAAGGAGGGTAACTTGGAAAACACCCCTCACCACCCAGGCAGCTCCAGTCAGCCACCAGATGAAAGACCTTCACAGGGCCACCCTGGCCTAGTTTATCTCAAAACAGACTCATCTGGTCAAGTGCCAGCATTTCAGCTCATCACAAGGCAGGATTAGACAGGGCTAGAGGAATTTGGTGCTCTCAGCAATCGGGGCTTGACTTCCCTACACCAGATTCTTCCAGAAAATGTAAAATGTGTTTATAGTCAGGAAAGCTAAGGAAAACCTGTGCAAAACTCTGTACCATGGACTCCTATTTTAACCACTTCTCAAATGCAAATTTTTTGTCTGAGCCGGTAAAATGAAACTGAAACCCTTCATGCCCCTTGTCCCCAAGTGTTGCCTGGGAGTGGAGTTAAACACCAGTCTAGGACCTCCAGGAAGGTTAACACTTGAGGATTTCTGTTCACCATCATATTCCCAGCGCCTGACACTCAATGGGGCCTTCGCGTGCTTGCTGATACCATCAAAAGAACAAATTCTTTCCAGCCTTGTGCACTTAATGCTTTTGCCCTATAAAACAAAAGGCTGGATCACAAGGTTAAAGCCCTGTGATGGGGCTCCACTGTCCTAGAGGGTATGGAATGTGAGCTTCTTGATTCTCAGTTCAGTGACTTTCCAGAAGGATGTGACCCCATTACTGCTACTACTCCACTAGCCCTGGCCAGAATGTCGGCTCCCTGAGTCCTCACTTCATCTGCACAGCCCTGAGACTGGGCATCAAGCCAGGCATATATTAGGACCCACTAAATGCCAGTGGAAAGCGCGTATATGAATATATTCTAATAAGTGCATATAAACACCTCTGTTCTTATAGACACAGGAAAACATAAACTGGATGTATAAATGGAATTATGGAGTTGAAAAGGACCTCCCTCAGCTGTCAGTTCCAAACCTCCCTTTTTACAACTGATGAGAGGCCCAGAAAGAACTAGACATCTGCCCGACCCTATGAGTAAGAAACAGGTCTCCTGAGCAATAGTCCACAGCTCTTCCTCCACCACCATGCTATCTGATAATGAAGCTCTTGCTCAAAACTCCCCTACTTGGACTGTTAACAGAAGGCAACTTGTGTGCTTGAAAAAGCTAATGTGCCCAAAGTCTTGATTGTGGCTTGGGAACTTTTCAAGTCATTAGGCAAGGGATAAAAATGTCAAGGAAACGTCCCTGCAGAGAAATACAATTGTACAAAGAAGTGAATTGTCCTTTGCTATCCCTTAGGAACAGAACCAATTCCAGCTCCTTGCCCAACAGATGGGCTCTGCTCCTTCCCATTACATTCAGTCCTGTACAGACCAGGCTGAACATTTAAAAGGCCTACCTGACAAATGTGCTATAAACGAGAGTATTTTAGTTGCTGGGTAGAAAGGTCAAGTGCAGTCCTAAGCAATGGCATACACGTTGTCACCTATCACACAGGAAAAAGTATAATTTGTTCTGTTTTTTAAAAAGTTAGATTTCTAAATCCATTATTCCAAAAAGGATTTGACGTCGAAGCTTAGGAAGGGGATGGAACCTACAGACGGAGACTCATGTCCAAGGTTTGGGACCAGCCACGGACCTGGAACACCCTTTATTTTGTATCCGTTATCTTCTGCACTGTGTGATCAGAAGTCAGCCACCATGAAGGCAGGAGAGCGGGCGGTTCTGCAATGTAGCGAACAGACTTGCAAGACAACAAATTCTTTTATTTGCCATTGAAGAGCAACGCGGGTATCCAGAGGTAGGATGCTACTGTCTAATCTGACCTCCTCGCTGGGGCAATGCCACAAAGGCTTTGTTGTTCAGTGGCTGTAGCTACAGCAGCATCTCAAAGATAAAAATAGGGTTTTCTACAAAAGACTTACGTGAGGCTGACTGGGGAGAGGACAATTAGAATGGAAACAGTACCAGGGCACTCAGCTTCCCTAACCAAGTTCAACGCTGACACGCATCTCCCTGTGGTGGAAATACCCAAATATCAAAGAGTAAGATTATCTGCCTTTAACTCCTTTTCAGTATCAACAAAATTTAGGGATTCTTTTTAGGAAAGTGTCTAACTTTTGTTTAAGGAACAGGATGACAATGGCAGACATTTAAGGCCATTTATCTATCAGCTCTGTCTTCCCCTTGACTACCTCCCCAACGTGGTGAGACAGACTATCTGACTTCAGGCTATTTCCAGTCCTCCCTGGAGAGGAAACACTGTGCACACAAGTTGATGGCACTGCTCTCCACACGTTTTCCTCAGGAGTTCCACAGTCAGGGCAATGGTGACGGCTAGTCATCCACAGTGATGTTTCGGAAAAGGTATGCCATGGACTCCCCATTGTGGATTCTCCGAATCGCTTCAGAAAGAATCAGACTGATATCCACCGTCTTTATCTTGGGACACTGCAGCTTCTGCACCTCGTGAGGGACAGTGTTCGTCACCACCACCTAGTCGTTGCAGCAACGGAAGATAAACACCGTTACTGATGTGTCCCCAACGTGGTCACCCAGAAAAGTCTGTCACCCATTCAGTTTCCACAGCCCAAGTTCCAAACTACGAAACCTTATTCTACCGAGTACAGTTTTTACAAACTAAACTTAACTGACTTTATACAAGAAAAGGATTACATGGTTCAAAACATAAGACTCTGAAAGTCATGGTCTACTTATGCAGAAACGGTAAGAGCTGGAAGAACCCAAGAATCCCAGTCTGGACAGAAATGCTACCACAGTACCGAGCTGTACTGAAATACAAACCATCCCCAAGTACCTAAAGCTGAAAGATGAACACAGACATCTACTCATACATCTGTCCCAACACACTGCTAGCCACCAAGGCCACTTCAGAGATCCTCTAGAGAGGGGTGAGGCAACACTGATGGAGTCATTTTACTATTGACAGAAAAGAGAGCAGCAAATTCTAGGCCCATTAAACACAGACAGACCTCGTCAATGGAGGACTCCTCGATGAGGCGGGGGGCCTCCGCAGACAGGATACCATGAGTGGCCATGACGTAGATCTTGTAAGCACCTCTCTCTTTCAGGATCTCTGCAGCAGCAACAAAACTTTCCACATCATCAATAATGTCATCCTGTGGAGAGACCAGAGTTAGCAGTAAGGAGCTGCCTGCCATCTCTATACACACACACCGCTCTGCTCTTCTCTGCACTTCGTTTCAGAGGCTCTCCAGCTGGAGATCAGAGCTCCCCGCCTGGGCCCAAGAAAGAACACCAGGCAGTGGCAGCAGAACTGTCTGGACAGTTCTGCCTTGTGTGGCTGTAGGTACAAAGAGCTGCAGAGCCTGACGGTCACGCGTGACGTGCACAGCTAGAGTTCCGGACTGCCAAGACTCGTTTCCCTGTTCCACATTTCTGATTAATCAGACATAGCTGGTGTCCCATTTACTTTTTTTCAAGACAATGTGAGAGGACAAGAACACAGAAATAAAGCAAGCCATTGTAATCAGGCCCGGCAAAGGCATTTAGAGCTGGGAGCAAACAGGTCATGCTGAAGTATGAAGAATGAGACACCCGCTCTCATTTGTGAAAATGGAATCGCTCATCTTTAGTTCCTCTCGTGGCTCTAAAGCTAAGGTTGAGTAGGTCAGCTACTCTGATGGAACCTAGACCCCTCAAGACAAAGGTTATTTACTGGGGGTTGAATTTTCTTACGGGAGATCCTGTGCTCTTTTTACATCTGTAGGTTATAATAATCCCAAATTATGTTCAACTACATAAAAATTTCCTCTTGTCCTAAAGGAGTTTGGGTGAGAAAAGGTGAGAAAAGGATAGATGGATCCATTTAACTCCATCATCTTTACTAGAAATATAATCCCCAAGTGGACAACCTACAAAGAGCCAGCACTGTCACCTGTGCACACAAAGGACAACACATGACCGTACCACTATGATTGCGATGCGCCCGCCAACATCTCCGACTACAGTTATCGGTGGCTTCTCTTTGGCCATCATCACTAGCAAAACAAAACAAACCACAAGAGCCCAGTTAGTCATGTGTCACTAAATAAACATAATTGCAACCCCATTCCTGGAAGTGGTGGAAAAAAATTATTTTAAAAAACCAAAAAACAAGGAAAAACAAAGGGCAACCAGTCCCCTCCCTCCTCAGGAGCTTTGTACTATACTGTCATTCAATAAACCTTGCTTTGCTGCTCATCAATCAATCAATCAATCAATAAATAAGGGAAAAAGAAAATTCTCCTAAATGAACCTGGAGTCTCTCAGAAACAGGTTGTCTAGAGCAGTGCTGTTTGGAAACAGATGAACCATAAAATTTTACATTTCCAGAAGCCACATTAACAAGTAAAAAGAGGGGTGCCTGGCTGGCTCAGTCAGTGGACCAAGCGACTTTCGATCTCAGGTTGTAGGTTAGAGCCCCCTGTTGGGTGTAGACACTATTTAAAAATTTAAAAAAAATTTTTTTAAGATTTTATTTATTATTTGTCAGAGAGAGAGAGAGAAAGAGAGCGGGCACAAGCAGGGGGAGCAGCAGGCCGAGGGAGAAGCAGACTCCCCGCTGAGCCGGGAGCCAGATGCGGGGCTTGATCCCAGAACCCTGGGATCATGCCCCAAGCTGAAGGCAGACATTCGACTGAGACACCCAGGTGCCCCAAAAATAAAATCTTAAAAAAAAAAAAAAAAAGTAAGGAGGGCCGCCTCTTTGATGATGAACAGAATTTTATTACTCAATCAACATTTCCTGGTTTCCCATCCCAGAAACAAGGGCAATTTTTTTTAACTTGGTCAAACAGCTCTGCATGTAAATATCACCTAAAAGAGGGAGAAGATAAGCCACCAACATTAGAAAAGGCTTTCCTAAATTCTGTCTTAAATTAAGCCATGTGGGGGGCACCTGGGTGACTCAGTCAGTTAAGCGTCTGGCTTTGGCTCAGGTCATGATTCCAGGGTCCTGCGATCGAGCCCCAAGTCCTGCTCAGCGAGGAGCCTGCTTCTCCCTCTCTCCCCCTGCCCCCTTCCCCCCTGGCTCGTGCTCTCTTTCAAATAAATAAAATCTTTTAATTAATTAATTAAACCATGTGGGTAGATGGCTGTGTTGACCTACCCACTTCTCAAAGAGATGTGGTCCCTTTTCTTGACCATTACCCTTTGTAAAAAGAGAAAAAGACTGCAAGCCAGTATCCCTCAACAAAGACCAATAACAATTCAGCTCTAGTTTGATGAGGAAAACATGTCACGGTGCTCCTGTTGACTTTTCTGTAACTCTGCTTCTCCCAAAAAGCTTCTATCAGTTTGGCATGAAAAACCACAGGCATGGCTAGGATAGAGGCTTAAAAGGCTTTTAAAAAGAAAGCATCTCTCCCAGTATGTCCATTCTCTGCTCACTACGGGTTTTAGGATATGGATAAAACCAAACGTACAATTTCGTGGCTACTAAAAAACAGAAACAGACTTTATTAATAGGGTCGAGGGAATGAATAGTACCTCACAGGCTAAAAAGAAAAAAGTCCCCAATTTTCTAACAGGTTGCCCCCCAAATAAAACACTAGAAATTCACATTTTTCAGTAGAAGCAGGTATGTACTGGTGATAAAGAGTGCTAAAACTACCTCTGTTTAAGATTCTATTCCCTTTCTTCATTTTCTCAAACAAAACCCAATCTGTTTAAGAATAAAATGAATTAGGGGCGCCTGGGTGGCACAGCGGTTAAGCGTCTGCCTTCGGCTCAGGGCGTGATCCCGGCGTTCTGGGATCGAGCCCCACATCAGGCTCCTCCGATGGGAGCCTGCTTCTTCCTCTCCCATTCCCCCGCTTGTGTTCCCTCTCTCGCTGGCTGTCTCTATCTCTGTTGAATAAATAAATAAAATCTTTAAAAAAAAAAAAAGAATAAAATGAACTGTGCACCATTACTTACGGCCCGAAATCACAAACGACATCAACTTACTATAGTGAAAATGTCAATTTATCAAATGACCTCAAATCTTAAAGGAAGTAGGAAATTATTGTTTGCTTTTCAAGTTGGCATTTTCCACGTAAAATAATGCTGCATTCACAACCATACTTAAGTTTTACACACTCTTTCACTCTCTCCCCAGAGTGAATTAACCAAACCTTCCCCTCTTAGAATACAGGGCAAGAAAGGACCAAGAAGAATTACTCATTCCTTATCCATTTTGATTTTGGTCTGCTTTTAGTTCAATGGAAGGTCAAACTTTATCAAAAGACTGACATTAAAAAGAGAGAATAAAATAAAGCCGCCGGTAGGACTGGAACTGCAATTATTTTTAAGCTCATGACGCTATCCACATGCAAGCAAGTCAAAACTTACATTTAATAGATGCTCAAGGAGCTAATGTCTGTTTTCACTTTAGTGGTGAAAACCACACCTTTATTTGTAAAATTAACAAGCCAGGAAAATCAAGCCGAAGAAGGTGAGACTCTCTCCTTTTTGCGATCCAAACTCTTAATTTTCACCATGTGGCAAGCACTGAGCAGTGTTTAGAGAACCACTGACATGTAATCCTTTCAAGTTCATTAGATGCCCTTGCCATCAGGATGGAATGAATCTTATCTTATAGAACAGAAATAGTCATACAACTTCCCTTTCAATAAATGACTCTGAAACAGGGCTTCTCAACTTCGGCTCTCCTGACGTTCTGGACGAGGTAACTCTTTGTTACACTGGAAGGACATTCAGCAGCTTCTCTGGCGTCTACTCACAAGATGCCAGCGGCACCCTCCCTCCCGCCGGGTGGCCTTCGAACATGGTGGAAGACCCTCAGAGGGGTGGGGCGAAACTACCCTGGTTGCGACCCACTGCTGCTCTGAAAGAACGGGTTCCAGGAAGATAAAACAGCTTGTCTTTCTAAAAAAGGCCAAGATTCCGAGAGTGAATACTGTTGGTCCTGTCCTAGCCACTCCAGTATGTTCATCCTCATCACTATTTCATTTATTTTATTTGAGAGAAAGAGAGAGAGCGCGCACGTGTGCATGTGGGCAAGCAGGGGGAGGGGCAGAGGGAAAGAGAATCTCAAGCAGACTCTGTGCTGAGCTGGGAGACCAACTGGGAGCTTGATCCCACGACCTTGAGATCATGACCTGAGACAAAACTAAGAGTCGGTCACTTAACTGACTGAGCCACCCGGGCACCTCTTCAACCTCATTACTATTTTTGGGGGATTTTATTTATTTATTTGAGAGAGAGAGAGAGCACGCATGCGCACGCACGCATGTACAAGCACAAGCAGGGAGGGGGGGCAGAGGGAGAGGGAGAAGCAGGCTCCCCGCTGAGCAGGGAACCTGACGTGGGACTCGATCCCAGGACCCTGGGATCATGACCTGGGCTGAAGGCAGATGCTTAACCGATGAGCCCCCCAGGTGGCCCTCATCCTCATTACTATGAAGGAAACTATTAAACCATAGTGGAAGCATTAGCTGATATATAAACATAAAGCATATTTAATTTGGAAAATATAATTACACAAAACTAGCATTTTTAAAAAGCATTTCCTTGGCCAAATCTGTAAGAAGGAATCAGAGAATGATCCTACAGCAACTGTCAAAGTTGTAACGTAAACACACCGACACGTCTACGGGGGAACACACTGCTGTACACCACCACAGAAAATATTACAATAATTTGGCAATATCTACCAAAATAACCTTGGACCCAGTTATTTTATTTCTTAGTCTTTATCCTGTAAATTCACTGAGTCACTTACGAAAGAAAGTCAGTCAAGGTCAGTCACGGGGAGTAACGAGTGGTGACTGAGTGCACACTTCAAAGCCCACATTTTGGTCTGTAAATACCACTTTCCACTAAAGGAACTGGGGCCGCTTGCTGGAATGACTGATTCCAGGGCTAAGAAAGTACGAGATAAATATGGAACAGCTAGTTGGACCAGGAAATAAGGAAGTATCAAAAAATGATAGGAACATGTCAAAAGAACACAGGAGGAGCTTGAAGGGGCTCCCTTTGGCCAAGTCTAAGACAATGTGAACATTACAATAAATACCAGCAACGGATTAGAACACTCTGAATAAATTAAGACTCCATGAATCCATTCTGACGTAACTGAACGAATGAAGAGGGAAGAAGGGGAATTGGAAACAGCAGCACTTGATCACAATCACAGTAATAACTGATTCAACCCAATATGAAGAAATAAACAAGCCTCAATAAAGGGCTATTCTATAGAACAACTGGCCTGTACTCTTCAAAAGTATCAAGGTCGTAAGAGACCAAGAACAGAGGATCCGTTCCAGATTAAATGAGACTAAAGAGAAAGGTCAACCGAGTCCCATGTGTGATCTTTACTGGGTTCTGGGCCAGAAAGAAACGATTTTCCTTTGCTCTGAAGGACACAGTGGGACAACTGGTAAAATACGAATAAGGTCTGCAGATTAGGTAATAGTATTGTAACAATGTCAGTTTCCTGAGTCTGATAATTACACTGTGGTTATGTAAGAGAGTATGTTTTTTAAAATATTTACTGAAGCATTTAGGAATACTGGACATTACGTCTACAACTCATCTCAAACGGTTCAGAAGAAAAGACTCTGTATATAAATGTTAAATCTGGGGCCTCTGAAGAGTAGAGAGGAATTCTGTATTATTCTTTCAACTTTTCTCCAAGATAGCAATTTGTTCAAAATAAAAAGCTTCATTCCAAACCCCAGCTCCCCTGGCTTCCCCGGCTCCCGGCTGTGTCTCAGTTGCCTTGCTGGCAGAATAAGGAACAACACAAGTACCTACAAGATTGTGTGAAGACGAAGTCTGAAGTTCTGCTACAGAGCTTAGAAGACCCGTGACACATAACAAGGGCTCAAAAGATGCTTTCACTATTGGCGCTTTTTTACAGTCAAAGACCAGAAAAACTCTACATGCTCATCAACGGGGGACTGACTGAGAAAATTACTGTCTATCCATAAAACAGAACACTCACGAAACTGTAGAAGACTGAGAGATCTGAAAGACTGAAGACGAAGGAGTTCTTGACTGAGAAAAGGAAGGGGTAGAACAATGTGGTTTAATATACTACTGCTGTGTGAAAATGAGAGAAAGAGAAATACGTCATTTGCTTACATATGCATAGAGCCTCTAAGTGGATATAAGAAACCAACTACACTGGGGATCAGAGTAGCTGGGGGGTGGGCGGGGAGAGAAAAGTTTAGGCGGGGTAGGAAAGGTTTTCACTGTAAAGAATTTCATACTTTTTAAATTTTGAAATATGGGACTATATTGCCTATTCAAGAACTTTAATCATGAAATCCTCAAATAAAATAAAATGCTGCAACACCAAAAATTTAAATTAAAAGTTCATGACTTGTTTCTCTTGTAAAAAAACTCCGAAAAGAAGTGATGGAAATTTGGTAGGGTAAAAAGGCAGAATGTTTACACCTTAGACCAGGCGCCTATCTCAAGTAACCTGTCTGAGGTATATAACCATTCTGGTATTTTCCCAACCTATTAACCTCTATGATTCAGAGTTATGGCAAACAGATACAGATTTTAAAAAGAAATAATCTCCTTCCTCTAAAAAGCATCTTCCAGTATAGAATGCCAGTTGTCACCACTCAAACTCCATGGAAATAAACAGCCTCCACACTGCTGGATTAGGAACAACTTAGTCACGGGGCGCCTGGGGGGCTCCATCAGTGAAGCATCTGCCTTCGGCTTGGGTCATGATCCCAGAGTCCCAGGATAGAGCCCCACATGGAGGGGGGGGGCACGGAATCCCTGCTCAGTGGGGAGCCTGCTTCTCCTTCTGCCCCTCCCCCTGCTCCTTTGCTCACACTCTTTCTCCCTCTCTCTCTCGCTCTTTCTCTCTCTCAAATAAATAAAAAAAACCTTANGCCCCTCCCCCTGCTCCTTTGCTCACACTCTTTCTCCCTCTCTCTCTCGCTCTTTCTCTCTCTCAAATAAATTTAAAAAACCTTNCTTTCTCTCTCTCAAATAAATTTAAAAAACCTTAAAAAAATAAGAAAATAACTTAGCAAGGTACCAGGTCAAAGGGTTGTATTACTAAAAAAAGTGCTCAAAGTTACCTGGATCACCAAAGCCTGGTATACAATTGATGGTTACTATCGCCCAACTTACCAAAATATAAAAGCTTAAGATTTCACACCTACAACTTTTTCACTAAAGCTAAAATTATTTCATGCTCTCTGAATGCTAAGTCCTACCCAGATTAGTTCAATTGTCCTTAAACAGTCTGCGAATGTAACGCCATCTCCGTTTACAAAAGGGGAAATCAACGTAATACCATTCAGTTATCTAAAAATACCAAGATGGGGCGCCCGGCTGGCTCAGTTGGAAGGGCATGTGACTCTCGATCTCAGGGCTGTAAATTCAAGCTCCATGTTGGGTGTAGAGATTACTTAAATATAAAAATCTTTAAAAAAATAAAATTTTTTAAAAGATTTTATTTATTTATTTGGCGGAGAGACAGCCAGCGAGAGAGGAAACACAACCAGGGGGAATGGGAGAGGAAGACGCAAGCTCCCAGCAGAGCAGGGAGCGTGATGCGGAGCTTGATTCCTGAAATTTTAAAACCCTGGGATCACGCCCTGAGCTGAAGGCAGACGCTTAACGACTGAGCCAACCGGGAGCCCCAAAATAAAATAAATTTTAAAAAAATACCAAGGGGTGCCCGGGTGGCTCAGTTGGTTAAGTGCCTGCCTTCGGTTCAGGTCATGATCCCGGAGTCCTGGGATCGAGCCCCGAGTTGGGCTCCCTGCTTAGTGGGGAGTCTGCTTCTCCCTCTCCCTCTGTTCCTCCCCTTGCTCACGCTCTCTCTCGCTCGCCCACTCTCTCAAATAAATAAATAAGATCTTAAAAAAAAAAAAAAAACCCAAAACAACAACAAAAACACCCAAGATAGCATATATCCATATACGTATTAACTCCTAGCCATTCATATTATTCAAAACTTTCTTTGATTTACAAGTGAAATAAAAACAGAGCTCATCTTACACGGCAACTCCAGACCCGGGTGGACGGTAGCATTTTTGACCATTGGGGGAGAATGGCGACCGTCATCCATGTCTAGCTCCGTACACTGAGCTTCTCCGTGGATCACAGCTAACCCCAGACGGAGTCTCTCAGCATATGACTGGGCCCTGTGAGAAAGACACCGAGAAACAGGGAAATTCACGGGAAGAAAACCCAAGTGTCGCTATCTCATCACTATCAATCATCAAATGAAAACATCATTCAAACATCTAGGGACACGCAAATGATTTAGACAAATTAGAAGATGAGGCCCAGACCAGAATGTAAATGCCTCAAGAGGTACAGGAGTTGAGATGTGGGCCAGCATCTCATTCTAGATGATTTCGGTTCTACCCTTTGTCCAATACTGTTAACACTCATCTTCAGAAGATGGAACTTGGTTCAAAAAGGTCTCTTAAAAACCACTGCCTGAAAAACGCTCATACCCCTCTGTTTTCCTTTTCCTGAGAACCTGAAGGAAGAACTTCCTTTTCTCCCACAGGAAAACCAAGTAATTCAGGGACCGCCTTGTATTGTTTAGAGACTAGCGATAAAGCCCTGGTGGGGAACAGGACAATAACGTGGGGGGAAGCTGAAGCCAATGAGCTTTTCCAGGCCACATGACAACAGACCCTGAGATCCAAAACAGCTCATTTTGACTTGAGAAGCACCCAAAAGGAATTTTTATGAATGTCCAACTTACTTACCTTTTGGCAGCATCAGGAGACTTAGCCACAATGACTGCATTCCTGTAATTTGGAATCTAGATTTGAAGGGAAAATAAGAAAATACTGAGAAGTTATCACAAAGTAACACCTGGGTGCTGGTATGACACTTTTTCCTCTCATAACAACGATCCATACTAGCAAGCAAATAACGCTAGAATTTCATGGACACGTTTAAAACTTAATACTTAACAATTAACATCATTGCAAAAGTACTGCTACCTCAAGAAGACAAAAAATTACTTCTTAACACCGTCACTTAAGAAAACACAAGCAAATTGCTAAAGATACTTAGAAGGAAATCCATTCTTAATGTCTTTAAAAAAATATGATCCTCCAGGCCTACATGCTGACCCTATCTGGCTGCCTCAGGCATTGAGACTTAAGGGAAAGATCATCCGATGTGCCTTTCAATATTGAAATCTGATACCAGAGAAAAACTACATGGGGTCTCTTTTGAGGACAATGGGGTGTTTGCTGGTGGCTCCTCACTTCTTCCTGGATATACTGAAGCAGGAAAGGTGAGGCTCTAAGGTTGTCCACGGGAAAGCTGAAAAAGCCTTGTATTTCCTTTTGATGAAGATCCATAGTGATAATGTGAGTTAAACCTGAAATTTTAAAACAAAAAATTACAAAGTTCACCCCTACAAGTTAATGGCTACAGTGGACACAAACTAGACGCCCACTCCTGTTTCCTAACCGAAGACTGAAAGCAGGGGATGTACGGTGAACAAGCACACTAGCTGCAGACTTTATCCGTAACCTTCACAACACTTAATGAGCTAAAGAGTGTGGGCAAGCCTCATGTAAAAGAGCCTACAACCCTCTACATGGACAGAGAGCTGCAGCCAAGAGAAAAGTGCTCTCCCTACTATCATGACTAGCTTGGTCCTGAAAATCAAGAAAAATCAGGCAGAAGCAAAAGTATGAATATGGAATTAATAAACACTGAAGAAGTAATGGGTGTAAAATATGGTAAGGCCTTGATTAAAGAATCTAGGAAGAAATGTTAAAGGCCTGTGGCTGCAGCAGAAGAAATTAGAACACAAAAGCAAAGTAATACACATATTAGAAGAAAAATCCATATCGAAGAGTTTGGAACAATTTCTAAACGTCATAAAAGAATGAGTCAAGAAGTACTCTTATAGAACAATAAAGACATACTCTTATAATCAGTTGTGCTGAACAAAGAAAGGTACATATATAAAAACATTGTAAATGGACAAAGGTCACTGCAAACCTTCTAGAGCAAAGAACCAGTGCTACCTGTTCCTCCCCAAACACTGCACATTTTGAGAGAATGGAATCCACATGTTTCTCAGGACTTGAATATATATTAGAGTTTTCAAGTAAACATGCCAGGCAAATAAAATCCCAACTATTATCAAGTGTTATTACATTTGACTCATAGGCCAGAAAGTATGTTACCGCTACAAAAACACAGAATAAAAGCGATGAGAATGAGCTGCTCTACAGAAAGACATTCAGAGAAGGGGAAAAAGGAGGATTATATAAACTGGAGAAGCAGTTTTTAATAGAAAAACCCAGTTTTAATATTATGTACATCAATAGAATCTAGCTAATAACCAAGGCAAATACATACATAAATCTACACCTGAGGCTCAAAAGATCCCATACTGACTGACACCAGGATCGCAGCTAAAGTTTTCATGAGAAGATGAGATGGGACAGAATGATGACAAAGTCCAGGATTAGAGAAGAGACAACATCACTGTCAAGTAAGACAAAGAGGAAAGGAAAACGTAAGAGTTTACACCTTGGCTCACATATCCTAACCAGAACTATCAAAAGGAAACAGGAAGAAAGGGATTAGTGAACCACACTCAACAGAGGTCCCAAATGAGCTCTCTGAGGCAGGGACTTATCTCACGCGCAGAGTCCTAAGTGACAGGGCGGGAACCCCAGGGCCCGTGTCCACACTCACCTGCTTTCGCCAGCATGGACGCCAGGAGCTTGCACACGATGGAACCCCTCTTCCTCATCTTGCTTTGCTTGCTGTAGGGGAAGTACGGGATGACTCCGATTATGTTCCTGGCACAGGCCGTCTTCAGTGCGTAAGCCATGATCAGCAGCTCCATCACAGCTGTGTTCACATCCCTGAAACAGCAGAAATGTGTATTGGGGTTAGTTTCATTTATTCACCGCTAAAAAAAGATTAAAACGTCAGCATTTCAACCTGCGCTGCCAAGATGGGCGTCGTGGACCCTTTGTCATCACACTAGCTGGTGACGGCACCTCACAAATCCAGGGGAAAGCTTATCAGCTCTTCTTTTGAGCTGTGGTTTTCATCCGCAGTTATGTAAATCCGTAGTCCGGTTATCCACGCACATCTTTGCCTGGATCTTCTGTCAGGGACGCGGTCACTGGGGTGTCACGTGAAGCAGACGTCAGCCGCTGGCCCGGGCGAGCCAACGCCCGCTGACACCGTCGCCGGGACGTAGGCTCAGGCCAGCCCACTAGGCCCTCTCTTTCTGTGAATACCAAGAGAAACCCACCGCCCTCCTCCTGAGCTGCCAGGACCAGAAAGGATTTGTTCTCTTTATTCTTCATGGGGTAGAGGGTAGGGGGAGGATGGAGGGGTCTTGGGACTCAGTTTTCAAAAATCTCATCCCTTTTTTCTCAAGATACACAGATGCCCGACAAAGATTACCCAGAGAGACAAAGAAAGAAATATGAATCTGGAAGATCTTCCAAGGAAAGGCTACTTCCGGCGTTAATGAATGTGGACTGCTACCCTTTGCCACGGCTGATTGAGCCTAAGGTGGGCTCTGCCCTTAAAAAAGGCGAAAACTGTAGGGCGGAGGGAAGCTCATCAGTGAGGCCACGAGCTGAGTGCTTTGTGTCACTCTACCCCATGTCGCCTGCGAAGGTCTGAGACTAGAGCCAAAAGTGGCTCTAACAGGGTCCTCCCTGAGTTTCAAGGAGGTGAGTTTTCAGAGAATGCGGCTCTTCGCTCATGAGGGCAGACTGGGGAGGAGACGCAGTGGACCCCGCCTCAGGGACGGGCCTGGCAGATGGCCCCTTAGCCCAAGCTTGGAACAGATTCACCCAGCCAGTGACGTGAGTTCAATGACTGCAGTGAGGTACCCTGCCCGGGGGCCTCATAACCCAATTCAGACTACTCTCCCCTATCCTCCGAAGAAAAAGAAAGAAAACGGTGAGAGTCTTGACGTCCTTCAGGATGCTCTTCCAATGCTCAACCTTCCCTCTCTAGCCTCTTCCCCCTCCTCCTTGGATTATCCAAGAGTTCTCAAACACCCCCTCTTTTGGGCCAGGAGTGTATCTCCCTTGACTTCCTGAGAAAGAGGATCATTTCCCATGTCTTGGTGTCTACCTACGTGAGGGGCAGACTCTCACTGTCAGTTCTTGAATTGTCCGATACATAGCAGTGATGCTGCCCTCATTTACAGCAAAATGGAAAGCTTGCCATCAACACAGCAGAGACTTCATAATGCTTAAGTAGTTAAGTGAAATACTCATCATGAGATTGCTTTTTAACCTCAAGGACAGAGAGACCGTTTCCTCCCGGTCTCCTCCGGTTTGTTTTTCTCTCTCTCCTTAGCGCGCCTGGGAGTGAGACACTGCAAAGACCTCCTTGGCCTCTGATGGCGTTTTCCATGTCCAAATTCAACTCAGGGAACTCCCAACCTCACCTTTGTAATTTGGATTTTCTGTAAGTATTCAGGCTTCTGTCATAAAAGCATTTCTCCCAGGAGGTAGATAGAATTGATTCAGGACTTGACTTCAAAACAACTACGACATTTCTTTCGGACTGCTGACAGGTTACACTATTTTCCAGTTGTTTCCTTCCTCTGAAATACACTGGAGCATTTTTCCTCCTTACACTCTCAAATTAATAATGTCTCAAGTCTGGCATCAAAAGGTTAGAGGACACACAATCTTTTGGTAAAATCAGGGCAAAACACTTAGCAAACACTCTTAGGTACCTGGGAGTTCATTATGCCTGGTCAATTTTAGTCTAGTCATACATTCAACAAATATTTACTAAACAATGTGAATCAGGCACTGTGTTAAGTGGTGGAGATAAAATGGCAAACAAGGCTGACCACATCTGAAGAAAATGCCAGAGACCCACACTGGACCCCTGCAGTAATCATGTGTCCCAAGAAGGAGCACATCTAACTCAATGTTCTGCCTCCCAAAGACTTTCATTCTTGATCCCACAGAGGGGAGTGTGTCCCTTCCCCCATCACATCACCTAAAATGATGCCTTGTAGGTCCTGAATGTTAAGCTGGAAGGCTGCACAGTACTTGGAGGACAGTGGGTAAATAACTCAGGAGTCCATGTCTGGACTGAACACCGGGCATCATATACACTATAGCAAAAGTCCTCTTCTGCATACAGACTGTCTGAAGATGTTAGAAATACAATCAGCGGGGAGCCTGGGTGGCTCAGTCAGTTGGCGTCTGCCTTGGGCTTGGGTCATGATCCCAGGGTCCTGGGATAGAAACCCTGCATCACATCGGGCTCCCTGCTCAGTGTGGAGCCTGCTTCTTCCTCTTTCTTTGCCTGCTGCTCTGCCTACTGTGCTCTTTCTCTCTCTCTCTCCATCAAATAAAAAAATAAAGTATTAAAAAAAAAAAAGAAATACAGAGCTTTCTTAACCTTCCACTGGTGTGACAGTGTGTGGCAGTATAAAAGCTCCATTGGCCGTGGTTTCTTACGTCAGGTCTCAATGCAACAATATATTTAGAGTTGAAGTTAATTTCATAGATTCTGGAAGAGTATCTGTCCAGGTGGTGGGCTTTTAGCTGGCTTTGTGATAGCATTTGTAACACACAACCACAGGCTACAATGAGGTTTTGATAGCACACCGCAAGGTGGGCCCAGATAGTAAGATGTTATGTAACAAGATGAACGATTTCGGAAGGGCCTTGATTTCAGTGTAACTTTCCTTCCATTAATTACTAATTTCTGCCACATGAGGTTTCATTTTCTACTTTTTCCTCTTCCTAATGACCAATGCCAAGGGATTCAACATCCTCCAGCCCAAGGCTAAGGAAAGCCTCCCACACCCCACCCCTTTGGTCAGGAAGGCGACAAAAGAGTCTTTGTCATATTGGCTTTCTCCATTCACCGCCGGACACTAGACAAACTGGACACCAGGCAGTTAATCTGTGGGCTAGCAGGGTGAAGAGAAGTTGGCCAGCAGCCTCTGCTTTGTTCATCTGTTCCTGAAGACTGTTCCAAGTACATGCTGGCTAGTTCTTGTAGCCTTTGTATCTAAGCAGGACAATCTTAATTGTTTACCAACTGACTTGTTTTTCTTTCCCCTAAGATAAGGACATCCTATATTAAATTCGACCCTTACTGCGCTGTCATTTTTTTAAAAATATTTTTATTATATTATGTTAGTCACCATACAGTACATTCCTGGTTTTTGATGTAAAGTTCGATGATTCATTAGTTGCGTATAACACCCAGTGCACAATACGATGCGTGCCCTCCTTACTACCCATCACCAGCCTATCCCATTCCCCCACCCCCCTCCCCTCCAAAGCCCTCAGTTTGTTTCTCAGAGTCCATAGTCTCCCATGCTTCACTCCCCCCTCTGATTACCCCCCCTTTCTTTATCCCTTTCTTCTTCTACCGATCTTCCTAGTTCTTATGTTCCATAGATGAGAGAAACCATATTAGCGCTATCACTTTTGATAGACAAAGACAAATGTAAGGAAACAGACATGGTCTATATACATCAATTGAACTACGCAGGACAGCAAAGACAGGCCAACACCATAGATGGAAGTCCCAACCACACGGTGATGGTGTAGGATTTCCCCGACCCCCAACCCCAAGAATTAATCATCTGCCGCAAATATACATGTGCTTTTAGTGACCCTTCTTACGTTACATCAACACACTAGAGCTTGTAACATAAACAGGGAAATTGTCCTTCAAGAAACACTTGGTAAGCTTCATTATCTATTTCACTTCCTTCCCTTGCTCAGTATAATTGGAAGCTCCTCGGGTATCACACATTTCACTCATGCAACATAATCGCTTCCTTCAGAATGGCTTTTTGCCATTTCCAAATAACTAAATTCCACCCTCAACAATCAAAAATTTACCCTGACCTCAGCGGTCGAGAGACAGGCTGCAAGCTCTGAGTGGTTTCAGAAGGTGAGCCCGGCCCCCGGAGCTACTCGGGCAGCAAAGCAACAGGAGTGAGGACAATGCCAAGGACAAAAGCCAGGGTGATAAGCACAACACCAGAGGGCGGCCTCAAGGGAAATCCCAGCACCCTCACTACCCGCATTCTACTCCCAGGCAAGACCCTCAGGAGTCTAACTTCCCCTAACTTCCAAGATGTAGGATCAGACAAAGCATGAGGCAAGAAGAATGCCATGACCGGAAGGCAACCAGCACAAGACCCAAACTGCTGGAGGACTAGAGGGCGCCGCACCTACCCATACTACAAAGGCACGGATCCTTACACCCAGCAATTCCGTTTCCTGGAATCTTCCTACCGATCTCCGATCCGCTAAGCACAGACAAAGAGCACAAGCGTGCAGGTTTCGCCGCAGGCACCTCTGTATAGGCTACTGATGACCGATTTACCCCCGCCCGGGGTGGGGGGGAGGGAGGGGCTGAACTTTCCATCCCTTGTAACCGCTGGTTGGTCTGGTTGGTTCCTGGCAACAAGCCCCCATGTGGAGCCCCCTTCTCCCAGTTACCTAGGGGCTTTCCAAAAACCACCTCAGCGGCTGAAAAGGGGTTGTTAAATAACAAAAGACACCTTTATTGCTCTTATCCCTTAGGAAATTCCAAGGATTTTAGGAGCTCAGCACCAGGAAAGGAAAAGCAAATACATATTTTTCTTAATTAATTAATTAATAATTTAAATTTTATGTAGGCTCCACGCCCAAAGTGGGGATGAACTCACAATCAAGAGCTTCACGCTCTTCCAACCGCGCCAGCCAGGCTCCCCACATATACACTACCTCTTACAAGCCACATTGTCCCTGAGGCTCACGATAGCTTCCAAGCCCGATGTGGTCTACATCGAGAGCGGGCAGAGCGGGCGCACACTGCCGGCGTTCAGCGCCATTCTTATTACTGACAGTCTCAGGAACCTACATTAACCAAGGCATGAAGGTCTGCATTTTTCATAGATACACATAGCCTAACTACCCCATTCCCTGGGAGGGGATGAGAGGAGATAATCCCGAGTGGAAGGTCACCCTCAGGTAGGTTAGGATTTCCCCTAAGGGAAGCGGTGGCAGATGCTATCTACAATACAAACAGCTAGAAATGGGCCACGGTGCAAAAAAAATACAGTGCAATCAAAAGCTAATGATGTGCTATATGCTGGCTAACTGAACATAACAATAAATAAATAAAAGCATACATACAGTGCAAAACCTGTCTTGATGGGTACAAATCAGTAGCAGTTATGCACTGCATCATCTAAAGACAAAAAGCTTTTTAGCAGAGTGGAGCAGAGGTGGACTGAGTTCAGTGGGTCTGGAGGAAAGGAAGGTATTTTTCCCCTGGAGTGATCTAAGCTTGGAGGGGAAGATCAATAGTACAAATGTGACAGGCAGGGTAGGAATGTCAAAAGCCTACAACTGGATTCTGGCAAGGATTCAGTTTAACATGCAAACGCATTTATAGTGAAAGAAAACTCAGTTGTTCACATGATAACAAAGTGAATTACATCACTAAGATTTTTAGAGGAAAAGGGACACTAAGTAGAGCTCTTACCTGGGTATTGTCTGTATAATGAAAATATCTTGGCCACGAACAGATTCTTTTATTTCAACTCTTGTTTCTGAAAAATTAAAAAAGTTCTATAGTTTAAGAAAAGCACTTCATGATACAGTAATTAGGCAGCATTTCGAGGGAGTGGAGATTAATCTAAACCAACACTTCACCTAGTGCACCAAAACAAATTCTCAGTCGATCTCAGAATGACAAGTATGTATGCAACAAACGTGAAGCTAAAGGGGAAATAAACCAAAAATACACCAAAAGGCAAAAGTAATACCAACCGGTCCACAGAAAATCTCAAGGTTCAAAAAATAAAATCCATCACCAAAATAAAGATGACAGTCTTGGGGAAAAGTCTACAGCAAATAAAGAGGTCAAAGGTTAACATCCTTCTTTCAACAAATGCGGAGGTCTCCTGTGTGTCAGGCCCTGTCCTTGGGGTCCCAAAGGGGAGGATGTGGACCAAGTGGATGAAGGCTGATTCAGGAGAGACGACTCAATGCCAAAGGCTGGCAGACTTTCAGGCCAATGTGCCAGAAAAAGACCAGGAGATGGGGGCGCCTGCCTGGGTCAGCCGGGTGAGCAGGCAGCTCTTTATCTCAGGATCAAGAGTTCAAGCCCTGCGTTGGGTGGTCGCACAGCCTACTTAAAAAAAAAAACAAAAAGAGGGGTGCCTGGGTGGCTCAGTCGGTTGAACGTCTGACTCTTGGTGTCAGCTCAGGTTGTGATCTCATGGGTCGTGGGATCAAGCCCTGCACTGGGCTTCCTGCTCGGTGTGGAATATGCTTGAGGATTCTCTCCTTTTGCCCCTCACTCCACTCGTGCACACTCTTGCGCATTCTCTCTCTCTCTCAAATAAATACATCTTAAAAAAAGAAAAAAGAAAAAGACCAGGAGAGAAAACAATGGGGTGGGAACAACGGCCTCATTGCAAGCTGGAATGTGTACGAGGAAGGGAGCATGGAACATGAAGAGATATTGGGAGCAGAGCATGCCACACGGGGGGGCTACCCAGTTACCTGCTCGGAAAGCGCAGTGAATGAGGAGGAGAGAGGTCAGGTAGCCAGCAGGGGCCAGACCATGTAGGAGTCTGGACTTCATTCTAAGGGTGACAGGAGAGCCACTGGAGGAATCAAGGATGGGAGGGGGTGTGATCTCTGGCTGCTGAGTGAAGAAAACCGAAGGACGACAGTGGTAGCAGGAGGCTGCCCTAGTTGGTTTTGAAGGAGTCCCGACAAGCAAGGACAGTAAGCCGGAAGAGGGCAGCATCGGAGGTGTGAAAAGCAGTCAGACTGAAGGCGTATTCGTGAGTCACAGCACACATGCAAGACAGGACGGACGATAAGCAGTGAGTGGGCAGAGTTCAGATCCCAGAGGGCCCGTGTGAATGCTAAGGCTGCAGGATTTCGGCAGTGGAAGTCAAAAACATTTCCATTTTGGAAACACCCTGGCGGAGGTGAGTAGGATGACCTAGGAAGACTGAAAATGGAGGTAGGAAGGCCTGTTAGCAAGCTACAGCAACAGCTGGGGGGTGTGGGGAGAAGAGACCTAGAGCAGTGATGGAAGGATTGAGAAAAAGGTCATTTTTTTTAAAAATAAAGATTTATTTATTTATTTTAGAGAGAGAGCATGTGTCTAGATAGGGAGAGAAGAGAGAGAATCTCAAGCAGACCCCCAGCTGAGCACGGAGCCAGAGGCAGGGTTCAATCCCAGGACCCTGAGATCATGACCTGAGCCAAAACCAAGAGTCGGGAGGCTTAACTGACTGAGTCACCCAGGCGTCCTGATAAAGGTCTTCATTAAACCACCTTCTCCTCTAGTGCTTATTTTCAGGAGATTCCCAAACTATCACAATAAATTAAGTTTGTTATTGCTAAATAGACTAGCTACCTATCTGCATTCACCTTTAGGGTTTTTGTTTTGTTTTTTGTTTTTAAAGATTTATTTGAGTGAGAGAGAGCTCGTGAGCGAGCAGAGGGAGGGGCAGAGAGAGAGGGAGAGAGAATCTCAAGCAGACCCCACCCACCGAACACGAGTCGGGGCTAAATCTCACCACCCCTGAGATCATGACCTGAGCAGAAATCAAGAGTGGATACCTGATTGCCTGAGCCACCCAGGTGCCCCCACCGTTAGGTTTTTAAATACCAACACCTCCTGTCTTGGCAGTAAAGTTTCTAACGTCACCAAGTAAAAATTACTAAGTATGGGGATACCTGGCTGGCTCAGTCAGAGGAGCATGGGACTCTTGATCTTGGGGTCGTGAGTTCGAGCCTCACATGGGGTGTAGAGATTACTTAAAAAAAATAAAACGTGAGGGGCGCCTGGGTGGCTCAGTCGTTAGGCGTCTGCCTTTGGCTCAGAGCGTGATCCCGGGGTCCTGGGATCGAGTCCCACATCGGGCTCCTCTGCTGGGGGCCTGCTTCTTCCTCTCCCACTCCCCCTGCCTGTGTTCCCTCTCTCGCTGGCTGTCTCTCTCTCTATCAAATAAATAAATAAAATCTTTAAAAAAAAAAAAAGAAAGAAAGAAAGAAAACTTGAAAGAAAAAAAAAACAACCAAAAACCTAGTTACTAAGTGTGGAAGCTGGCTGAAGGATATCTGGGGGCGACTTATAACACGCATGGAATGTGTAACTTCCTGGGCTTAAGTGCTTTCCACTAAACTATCCATTAAATTATCTTTCCCTTTTCAAATACCTTGTTTTTTTTAGATCCCTGGACATCATTGTCTTACTAATTTATCATAGTTGTATCTCAGAAAGAAAAAAGGAAGCACAGAATCATAAACCTAGGCTTTCAACTTTGCAAAAATAGCTCCAAATTATTTTCTATTAAGTTGTCTTCACAGGGCACTCTAATGGGAAGTACGTGGCCCCACTAGGGAGACTGATGATGCAGCATTCCCAGGACACTGGCCATCAACAAAGTGCTTTCCAGCATTATCGTTAATGTTACAATTTTCCACAGAAATGCAGATGGCAGCAAAAATGGGTTATCAACCCAGGATGAGAGTCTACAAGAGACTTGAGAGAAAAATTTGCAGATGAAAGAACTCAAAGATGGTTTTTCAATAAGTCATTACTACCAGGTACCAGACTGCTCTTGAAGCCAGCTGAGGACCTAATGAGACAGATAAATGTAAAAGGTATTTATCAAGTGTCACCCAATATAGAAGAAAAAACATATTCTCTACATCTCTCCTTTTTTCATTGTAAAATGACAGGACGTTTGCATTATCTTGGGAAAAGGGGAAGGGGACTAAGAAAGAGAACAAAGAAAGAAATCAAGACTTGGAGGAAGTAGAGAGAAATGACTTATACCTGATGTTAAAGAGAAAAATGTTTCTGTGTTGCATGTAATGTCTGCCTTTTAAAAACATGTCTGCTGACTAAACATAGTTAGAGAACAAAAAATATTTAAGAAACCATTTTAACTCACCTCCATTGGTCTCTTGATAGACCGCAGATTTCCCCAATTCAGCACCAAGACGCCTATGGGGGGAAAAAGGCAATTAAGAATGTTCTTTTTAAAAAAAACCCTCCAGTTCATATGTATATGTTTAACAAACAACTAGACCAGCATTCTTTCCCAAAAAAAACAGAAAGTTCAGAAAGTTTAACGCGTTAAGAACTATGTATCGGCTACCGCGCCACAAGCGGCTTCAAGTGCCCAGCATTTTGTGACACACTGCTCTTCCGGGGTCCGTGGCCAAAGCTTCATGTCTAGTTCACTGTTTTCTGAATCATAACAGTCTTGCAAAATCATTCCCAAACAAACATGTGGTTATTACCACTAGTTCCAAAACCACAAGCCAGAGGTAAAGGCCTCAATGGTCAGAAGCATATAGACTTCAGTGCCATTAACCAAATGCAGTGTGAATCTTGTTTGGATCCTGAACAAACCAAGTATAAAAAGCCCTTTCTGAGAGAGTGAGGGAAATATGAACAAGGACTTGATACTAAATGATATTAAGGAATTAACGGCATCAAAGATTTTTGTTTTGTTTTAAAGATTTTATTTTTAAGTCAGCTCTACACCCAACATGGGCCTTGAACTCATGACCTGGAGATCAAGCGCTGCATGATCCAGGGACTGAGCCAGCCAGGTAGCCCTGTGGTAGGTTTTTTAGTTATCAGCTAGCATTACCACTTTCATGAGTGGAATCTGTTTAGAAATACTCCAGGGGCGCCTGAGTGGCACAGTGGTTAAGCATCTGCCTTCGGCTCAGGGTGCGATCCCGGCGTTGTGGGATCAAGCCCCACATCAAGCCCCACATCAGGCTCCTCTGCTATGAGCCTGCTTCTTCCTCTCCCACTCCCCCTGCTTGTGTTCCCTCTCTCGCTGGCTGTCTCTATCTCTGTCAAATAAATAAAAAAAATCTTAAAAAAAAAAAAAAAAAAAGAAATACTCCAGCCAGGTGTCCAGTGGAGCAGCGAGCAAGGACTTGGGGTTTGAGGCTCGTATGGAGGACTACCGCGGCTTTCACTGAGGCTTTGACAGCACCTCAGATGCAAGGCCTTCTGGCCAAGCATCTGCCATTTCAGACTGTTGAGCATTCTTGTACCCCAGTGGGTTGCAGCTTTCTCTTGAGTCTGCTGTGGCTGAACCAAAAAAAGAGACATGCAGATTTCTACAGAAATCACAATTCCATGGTAGATTTTGAGATGAAGAAGGCTAGTATTGGGGCACCTGGATAGCTCAGCTGGTTAAGCATCTGCCTTCAGCTCAGGTCATGATCCTAGGGTCCTGGGATCAAGCCCCGCATCAGGTTCCCTGCTCAGGCGAGAGCCTGCTTCTCCCTCTCCCTCTGCTGCTCCCCCTGCTTGTGCTTTCTCTGTGTCTGTCTCTCTGTCAAATAAATAAATAAAATCTTAAAAACAACAACAATAACAACAAACAAAAGAAGGCTAGTGTCTTTTGGAGTGCAAAGTGATGTTAGAACGTAAAGAACTTCTTTGGGTTGCGTTCCATGGAAGTTTGCCACTGACCTGTGTTCCCCAACTATGAAACATGAATCCTAGGGTATGAAATATTTCTCTTGATATATAAACAATTAACAAATAGTGTGCACAATATAAACAAACAAACAAACTTATTCCAGTCAGGCCTACAACGGAATACTATTCAGCCTCAGAAAGGAATTAAATTCTGATACATGCTATAATACGAACCCTGAAAAAATTATTCTAAATAAAATAAGTCAGACACAAAAAAAACAAATATTGCATGATTCCACTTATAAGAGGTACTTAGAATAGGCAAATTCAGACACAGAAAGTCGAACAGAAATTACCAGACACTGGGAGGGAAGGGATTGGGGAGTTAGTTGGATATGGAGTTTCTGTTCGGCGTGATGAAAAAGTTCTGGAAATGGATCCCGGTGACAGTTACACAACACTATAGATGTACTTAATGCCACTGAATTATACACTTAAACATGGTTAAATGGTACATTTTATGTTATGTATATTTTACCATAATTTAAAAAAATACTCCTTAGGGTGCCTGGCTGGCTCAGTCAGTGCAGCATGTAACTCTTGATCTCCTGGTCATGAGTTCAAGCCCCGTGGTGGGTATAAAGCTTACTTAGAAAAACAAAACTACAGCCAAAAGAGGTGAGAGATGGTTAAAGTAAATGAAATAAGATTAACAAAAAGCTGCTAAATTGAAGCTGGATGAAGGATAGTAGAGGTTAATTCTAACACACGTGTAACTGGGAATGGAACCCCCTAACTTTTTTATTGATTAAAGTGCATAACCAAAAAAGCCTGAAAGTCCCTGCTTGGAAATGCAGATCCAAAAACAATCATGGAAATAAAATATCATAACCTCAGGAACCTTCAAAATTTGCCTAGTGGTAAGGGCCTTTTTTAAAATAAAATCTTACTCAGGAACTCCAGATATGAAACAGATAAAGGAAGTATTTACAAATATTATTTACAGTAATTTAAAACATTTCTGGAACAAGGTAGGGAAGAACCTAATATTTAAAAAAGCAAAACCATTGACCTTTTAAATGTGCTCTCCTCCCTCAGCAAGGTCACTGTGGTAAAAATTTGACCCAAAATAAACAAATATGAGCTTTATATTTAAAGTTAGCATTTTAGTTGGCCTCCAAAAGCCAGACATTTATCAGGGGTTAGAAACAGAAACTAGGCAGTAGATTGCAAAAGGATTTACTCCTCTGATCTCACTTAAAACTCCAACCGAAGAGAACATAGGTATTACTAAGAAAATATGACCAAACTTTCTCTTCTACATTTCCAGCTAGAATCTAGAAACAGATACTTCCAATTATTTATCAACTCTGAAAAATCCAGAGGAACTCTAATTGTTTAAGATACAAAAATGACTTTGGGGCGCCTGGGTGGCTCAGTCAGTTAAGCGGCTGCCTTTGCCTCAGGTCATGATGTCAGGGTCCTGGGATGAGCCCTGCTCACCAGGCTCTCCGCTCAGCCGGGAGTCTGCTTCTCCCTCTCCCTGCTCGTGCACTCTCTCTCTCTGTCAAATAAGCAAATAAAATCTTTTTTTAAAAAAAGACTTTAAATGTTAAAAAAACCAAGCTATTCATTTTGTATCTTACATTTGTCCCAAGTTTATCTGGAAAGGGCTCCTAAGGCCCTTCCTTTACATCAGAGCTCTGGGACTCTCCAACAGAGCCAACTAGAAAGGAGGTATTCTTCAGAGGGCCACTGTGAGCCTCTGCTCTGTTACACGCTTTATCTACATTATTTTGTTCATGTTCACGATGTTCCTGCACAGTAGATAGCACTGTCCTTATCTTACCAATGAAATGCAGGAAAATCAAAGTACTCTTGCCCAGTGCCACAGGGTAGTAAGGGGCAAGACTGGGAAGGCATCTCAAAGCTGTCAGACCCCAGAAGCCACTTGAGATCACAGGCTTCCTTGGGTTAAAAACACACGGAAAGGCAAAGACTTTACTTCAAATGATGGAATCGAAAGCCGACTTAGGAAATACGGTTAGACTTACCATTTCCACCAACTGAGACCAATCTGTTCCCCTGAAGCTGCCTTGTTCTACGGCCCTCCCCTCCACCTCTGCTTCGTTAGTGCCTCCTGCACCTTCCGCCGGCAAGGCCCTGCAGCCGCCCCCCCCCCAGTGCCGCCGCCCCCCAACTGTAGTAGCCCCCTGGCGCCGCCAGGCCCGGTCGTGCGTGTCACAGCTCCTGGACCTGCGGGCCTCGGGCCCACCGGGGAGACCTGGGAGTAGCGACGACCGGTCTCCGAGGTCAACTCCCACCGTGGGACAAGGAGCCGCACCCAGAGCCCCCCNCCCCCCCCCCCCCGTCCAGGCGTTCCCTCCGGGGGTGACGGCAGCCTTCCCTCCACTCGGGAAGTGGGAGTGGGGCGAGGGAGGACGAGCGGTGCAAGGAACCCGGCGCGGGGAGAGGTCAGAGAGTCGGCCGAACGCGTCCTCGCTGGAGAAGGGCCACCCGCAAGGGTCGGTCCGGCCCAGAACCCGCAGGACGCGGCCCGGGTGCAGGGCGACGCGGAGGGAAGGGGCGCCGGGACGCCCCCCGGCCAGGACCCCGCCCCCGCCCTCTTACTCGGTGATGCGCTTGGCCAGCTCGGTGCAGGCGGCCGTGGAGTTGGCCGAGAAGACTCGGTAGCCGGTGCGGGCGGCGTTCATGGCCGGGCGGGCGGCGGGGCGGGCTCGCGGGGCGCGGAGGGTCGAGGACGCGGAGAGCGGGGGCAGTAGCAGCAGCTTCTTGGGCATCGTCCGGCCCGAGGCGCGGTTACGGCCGACGGGCGCCCGGAGCGGCTCTGACCGAGGCGGCCGCGAGGCGGGGGGGTCCGTCTAGGGAAGGCGCCGAGACCCCAGGAACGGGAGGGGAGAGGCCCGAGACCCTCACGGTCCCCGTACCCGAGGCCGCCAAGAGCTGGGGCGGAACCCACGTTCGCTGCGACCAGCGTATCAGCCACCTCAGGGCCAGCGGCGAGGACACCGCCCCCCTCTGGAACTCTGCGAGGCGCCGGCTAGAGCGTCCCCGGAGCCGCCATCTCAGATGAGGGCAGGGTGGTGGGCAACTCTATAAAGTTTGTCCTGCCCAGGGAAGCCTCACGAATCTCTCCGCCGCTTGCTTTTGTCGCTCCCACAGGAGCTCTTTGGCTCTCATGTTCTTGGACGGTGCGACCTGACTCGATAGCGGTCCCAACCGTTGCCAGTTTTTCTGCCAGGATCCAAAATGTCTGCGTCCTGGGAGGCTGACGCTCTAGTTCTGCGCCTCTATGGTGACACAGCCCAAGCGCCCTACGAGACTGGAGGAGCGCCCAGCTGGGATTGATTTGAAAAGTGGAGGCGGGGTTGTTTTCCGCGGGTTCCTTGCCATGCCCCACAGGTGGTGTGTAGACCCGAGTCTGATCTTTATTCCCCAAACAGACTCTAACCTCGTGTCTGCACCTAAGGCAAAGTTCCTTGAACGGGTCAAAGGACTCCTGCCAGTTATTGCTTTGCTCTCAATCATGGAAGCCCTTCTTTCTCCTCTTCCTCGTGCTCCCGTCCCTCAAAGACTTCGGAGTAGCCTCTGCTCCGCAGAGCCTTGCGAGATCACCTCAATCACAGTACCCTCCGCCCCTGGACTGTACCATGTATGGTACCATGCGGAGTCGCTTGTGTTGTATTGACCGTTGGCAACCGTCTGTCTTCCCAACTAGGATGTAAACCCTCTTAAGGCAAGATTGTGTCTATTTTGGGGTTCAGATTTCCCAGGGTCTAGGGCAGTGTTATGGGTTCCAGAGGCACGCAATCAGTACACGTTGAATAAGACCCAAGAAGTGAAAGGAGGGGAAGCCTTTGGCTCACTAGTTATCAGCTGCCCCAGGATTGGGGGAGGGAGGCCGGTGTTGTGCTTCTCAACACACACAGTACCATCCTCTGAAAATATCTTTTAGGGACTCTGCCTGCTGTGACCTTGGGCCTGAGGGAACAATAGATTGTGACTCATCATTTCGGGAAGGCTCACAATCCTGAAGCTTCAGGGCTTGGAAACTGGACTACCCTGGGGCCCACAGCAGCCTGATCACATCTGCTGGCTTTCCAGAATCCAGAATGCCCCACCCACCCCCGCCCTCCCCTTGGACAGGTTAAATAAAAAAGTAATAATCATAAATAAATAATTTTAAAAAGCACATGAGCTAAATAGCCTAAGCCAAATTATTTTTTTATTTTTATTTTTAAGAGAGATTTTATTTATTTATTTTAGAGAGATAGAGTGCTCGAGTGGAGGGGGATGGCAAGGGGCAGAGGGAGAGAGAGAGAAAATCTTAAGCAGGCTCCATACCCAGTGCAGAGCCCAATGTGGGGCTCCGTCCCACATTCCTGAGATCATGACCTGAGCCAAAACCAAGAGTCAGACGCTTAACCGACTACACCACCCAGGTGCCCCCAAATTATTTAACCATAAGCGTTGTCACCTTTAAAAAAAAAAAAAGGCTTTTATTTTTAAGTGATCTCTACACCAAATGTGGAGCTCAAACTCACAACCCTGAGATCAAGAGTCACACAATCTACAGTCTGAGCCAGCCAGGCGCCTGCCCCACGACTTATTGCCTTCTGAAACAAAAGGAAACCACTTCCCTTCACATTTTCCTATCTGTATCCCCCAGAACCCCCATACCGTGTTCATTTTCTCAGGTCTCCTTGAACTGTCCCTCCTCCTCTATTCCCTCTGAGTGAACATGACCTCGAGGTTCCCAGCCAATAAATCCCATGATTTATCATCTTTCACTCTTTTCTTTCCCTCGCTTTCTACATCTATCCACGTACCCATGTGTTAACATTTACTCCGCACCTGCTATTTGCCAGGCCTGTTTTAGGTGTTTGGGATACTTTAGTAAAGGAAAAAAATAAAAAATAAAAAAGACAAAACTCCTACCCTGGAGGGGTTCAATCTAGCAAGGGGAAGAGAGATTAAAAAAAAAAAAAAAAAAGAACAAACATACTAAATGAATAACTTTTGTAGTATGTTAGCAGCTGTATTTTTCCCTCTTGCTGCGGGAACAAAGTACCCCAAACACAGTGGCCTAAAACGACACAAATCTGGAGGGCGGAAATCCTAAAATCAAGGCGTTGGCAGGGCTGCATTCCTCCTAGAGGTTCCGGAGTTGAGTCCGTTTCCTTGCCTTTTCCACTCTCTAGAGGTTATGTGCATTCGTTGCTCGTTGCTCGTGGCCCCCCTCTTGAAAACCAGCATCTTCAAATCTTTCTCTGTCTCTCTGATCTGTGCTTCCGTCGTCATGTCCTTCCCCACGCTGACACTCCTGCCTCCCTCTGATAAGGACCCTCATTGGCCCCGACGGGATATGCGGTATAATCCCCCCCTCGAGGACCTTCTCTTCACATCTGTGAAGTCCCTATCACCATAGAAAGTAACCTCTTTACAGGTTCTGGGGACAGGATGTCAGCATCTTTGGGGGCTATTATTCTGCTTAGTGCAGATGGCAAACAAACGAACAAACCATACACACCTACAAACGGAGAGCAGAGGAAGGGGGCTCTGGAAAGGGGTAACAAGCTTTGTCTTTTCCACCTTCTGAATACCTCCGGCGTCCCTCCCAGCCCCTTCATTCCCTGCAGGCCTGTCACTAGGGTCAGCAGGGCCTCCCTGGGGTTTCCTTCACAGTGATCTCTTTCTCATCCGGGACCTCCTCCACTTAACCTGTCACGAGAATCACCTGATGGATCAGAGTCTATGCTTCTTTCTGATGGTTGTGATTCAACAAGTTTGGAAAATACTTAGTAATGCATTCTCCACATAAGCAGGAGCGAGCTTTACAAATACGGATAGGTTAGTGACGCCCCCTCAAAACCTATCCGTGCCTCCTGTCACTTTTAGAATAAAGACAAAGCCCCTTGTGATCTCGCCCATGCCCGTGTCTTCAGTTTAATCCTCTTATTCTTCCAGTTGGCATCACCTGACTGGTGTCCTCTAGCTCTGCTCTGGCCTCGTCCCTGGCTGCCACAGGGCTTTGCGTGTGCTGTTCTCTCCCCGCCTTACCACCCACTCCGCTCTTATTCATCCTCAGCCCTGGAGAGCCTTCTCAGACCTCTCTGACCACATGAAAGTCCCCTGGTATTTGCTCTCCCAGCAATATGTTCTTCTCGCTTAGACACTGGTCACACTTGCAAAGTTATATTTTGTAAAGGCCACTAGTTGTGACCCTGTATCCTTTCTCCCTTCTTCCTTTTAGTGTTAGAACCAGCCCAGCTGGGGGCCTGGCCCAGCCTTCCTCGCAGCTAATACAGCCACATGCCCACATTTGGCCAGTCGGGGGAGAACAGAAGTGACTGTGCAGTGCCCAGGCCTCTCCTCCCCGTGATCTTCCACTGTCAGGAAATGACAACACCTGGAACATCCACTATGGATCCAGAGACGGAGGCCACATGTTGAGGATGGAAGATCCAACTCACCACCTGGGTGGCTGGCTAAACTCCGGAAGCCAAACTGACTGGGCCAGCCCTTGACCACCCACCTCTGCTCTGCTACACACGCAGGTAAGGTCGAGATCGGCTGGTAGAGCAGCTTAGCCTGTCCCCAACTGGTCCCCACTGGTTGGGTGATTATCTCCCCACCAGACTTAACTCCACACGGCAGGGACAGACCCTGTTCATCCTTGCATCCCTATCTCTGGACTGGATCTCTCTCTGGATCCATCAGGTGCAGCCAGCCCATCTCAACTGTAGGAGTCTCCGATAAGAAATTGCAAAACCTAACGTGGAAAGTATTCACCCTCCCAAAGCCCCAGTGCCAAAGTTCCTACAAACTTACCACCAAAGATGAATTTGAAATAACCATTTGGGAGCCCTGTCATGGTCACCCAAAACAGCGGCGCTCCGAGACTGTCCCAGGACGAAGCTGGGGTTTGGGTACCTGCTCTCACCAGAAGCACCCTCAGGCGAGGTGGTTAATCTCAGCTTGGGATCAAGAACAGCAGAGCCATGTTCTGTTATAAGGTGACGCTTGGTTAAAAACGAACATTTTGGGCTCCTGGGTGGCTCAGTTGGTTGAGCATCTGGCTCTTGATTTCAGCTTGGGTCGTGATCTCAGGGTCATGAGATCAAGCCCCGCATTGGGCTCCGTGCTCACTGGGGAGTCTGCTGGAGATTCTCTCTCTCCCTCTTCCTCTACCCCCCTCCTCATGCACGCTAGCGCACGCACTCTCTCTCTCTCTCAATAAATAAATAAATAAATAAAATCTTTTAAAAAATGAAAATAAAAACGAACATTTGGATTATACTGTTGAAAGTTTTTCCCAGATTATTTTCTTTTCCTTTAAGATTTTTTTTTTTTAAAGTAATCTCGGGGCCTGGGTGGCTCAGTTGGTTAAACATCTGACACTTGATTTCAGCTCAGGTCATGAGCTCAGGGTCATGAGATTGAGCCCCGTGTCAGGCTCCATGTTGGGCATGCAGCCTGCTTAATATTCTCTCTCCCCCTCTGCCCTTCCCCCCCACTGCAAGCATGCTCGCTCTCTCTTTAAAAAAAAGTTAAAAATTAAATTAAATTGAAACATAGGTAATCCCTATGCCCAACATGGGGCTTGAACTCATACCCCCAAGATCAAGAGTCACACATCCCACCAACTGAGCCAGCCAGGTGTCCCCCCCGAATTTATTTTCTATGTAAATAATTAATGTGGCATCTGGATGGCTCCCAAATTATATCTGGGAGCAGATATCCCTAGTGCCTGTCCCAGGGCCTGGCACAAAGTAGGTGTTCGACATGTATGTGTGGACTCTGTGAGTGAGAATGGCTAACAGCTGCCGGCCTCTTATTTTGGGCAGCGGTCCCCTTGCTTCCACCTTCCATCCTTCTTCTCCTCCAGTGTTTTTAGCCCACCCGCCACATCCGTGCCCAGATCCCCTGGTTAAAGGCCTCCAGGGTTTTCCACTGCCTAGGAGCCCAAACTCATCAGCCTGATCTGGCCTAAGTCTCCAGGCCCATCTCCTGCTTTCCCACCTGGGGCCACACTCTGGGTTTGTGGCTTTCTGAACAGTCTGCCATTTGTTGAAAATAACGTGGTTTTGTAGTTTCTTGTAGCTGAGAATCTTTGTAATTGCCACTGTGATTTCTTTTTTGTTCCGTTTGTAGGAGTGTGTTGCTTGATTTTGCTTGATTTTCAAACTTGGGGCAATTTCTAGTGATGTATTATTGACTTAGGCAATGCCCTTTGGTGAGAGACCTCCGAGTATTGAGTATGAGGTGCACGGAGTTCCCGGAGCCTATGATTTGATGTCTCATCAGATTTGAAAATTCTTGGCCAAGTTTCTTCAAAGATTGCTTCTGTCTCATTCTATCTTCTCCTTCCAAATCTCCCTTCCACATTCGATAGACCTTTCCACCCTGTCCCATTTATCTCATGCTATTCTCTGCTGGGTTACGCGGAGCCCGGCCAGGGACATGCACCACTTAGAAGTCAGTCAGCCCCTGGAGAAGAATTTGTTCATGGATTTGTGCAGCTCTGACCTCTCCAGGAACCTGCCCCCTAACCTCCCAGTCACTTTGGCCGCCCAGATTCTGATATCGGTGGTTTCAGTTAAAACCGCTGCTTTCTGCTTGGACAGGACTGCCCCCGGCGTCCAGTGTGGACGTGAAGACGCCCTCAGGGAAAAGGCCGGGGAACTAGAAACTTCCGTTTCTTTGCTCCCCTTACGGATCTTCACCGCGCTCAAGCCTGCCCTTCACTGGGTGGTCTCTAGGGCCGGTTAACTAACAGGAGTTTCACATGTACAGATTTGCCCAGCTTTCGTTCAGTGGAGGCTTGATACCAGCTTCTCTGTCCTGGGTGGACCCAGAAGTCCCGACTGTCTTTGGATGTGACATCTGGGCTTAAAAGGCCTATTCCTGGGATTATCCAACTGGAAAGCTCCTTCTTATGCTTGAACACTCTGCTTTGGCTTTTCCCTTCCTTCGCTGGCCCCGGCCTCGTGTCCCTACCCTCTGTAGGACTGCAGTGCCGACCCTCCAGGCTCCCGGGGCAGCTGGCTTCTGCCAGCTTTCAGCTAGTGGGAGGTGCTGGCAGGAGGTGGGGGTGGAAGGAAGGAAGAAGCCAGGTTACGCCTTTCCTTGCTCTTTGCTCCGCCAGGGTCCTCAGCGTCACATCCGCTGCACCTTCTCCAGGTCTCCAGGGCCTATTAGACTCGACCTCCATGCTTTTGGCACCAAGCCTATGCCTCGTGCCCGGGGCTCTGCCCTCATCCCCGGCGGCTGCTGCTTCGCACCAGGTTGCCCCCTGCCCCCGGGTTGGCTTCTCAGCCTCTTCCTGCGTCTCTGTCACCTATCGGTGACATGACACTCCCTCTATCTTGAACCTTCAGAGTGGTTTCTCTCTTCCCAATTGGACCGTAACACGTTCCGTTTTCCCCTCACCCTCCTCACTGTCCGGTGTGGCTCATCGTATCGAAACCGTTTGCCTGCCTGAGTCTTTACTAATGAAGGCAGAGGGTGAGCTGCAGCCATAGACGGACCCCCGAAGACAGGGACGGGGTTAAAGAACACTCGGGTTTCTAGTCTCTCGGGGAACATGCGGGAGGGTCAGGCCAGCTCTGCTCCACAAAGTCATCCAGGGATCCAGGTGAGCGGGTGGCCCTGCCAGTCTCAGCTCGTGGCTCCTCAGGTGCTCCCCGGCCCCCTCTCCCATCCCTCGGGAGGAGTGGGGGGAAGTCCAGGCCAAGGCAATTTCTTTTAGATAGATCGCTGTGAGGAAAGTTCCACATGTAAATCTTCTTCACATTCCATTTTTTTTTTTAAAGATTTTATTTATTTGAGAGAGAGCACAAGCAGGGGGCAGAGGGAGAGGGCGAAGCAGGCTCCCCGCTGAGCCGGGAGCCCCAACTCAGGACTCGATCCCAGGACCCTGAGATCATGACCGGAGCTGAAGGCAGACCCTTCACCGACTGAGCCACCCAGACGCCCCTTCTTCACGTTCCATTAGCAGAACTCAGTCGTGGGGTGAGCCCAGCTGCGAAGGAGGCCGGAGACAGTCATTTCAAGCTGGGCGGCCATGTGCTCAGCAAGAGGGGAGAGCAGGGCTCGGGTGTAACCAGTTAGTCCCTCTATGGTGCCCCTGCTGGTCCTGGAGCTCCTTGAGAGGTTGCTGCCCCATGGTCCCATTACTGGGTCCTGCCGGGTTGGCAGAGCCTCTGGTGCAAGTGTTTGATAAATGCTTTGTCGGAAAGGGGAGAACCAAGCACTCCGGCGGACCCATCTCCCAGCACCGCCTGGGCTTTGCAGCAATTCCAGGATGCCTCGGGGCAGCTAATGGTCAGGCCGAGCCCTCAGTCGGGTGTCAGGCCTCAGCGGCATGTCTGACGGGCGGGCTTGGCCTTGGTCTGGTTTGTCGTCCCCTCTTTCCCGGGTAGGAACGTTCCTGCTGAGGAGCGGTGATGCTCACATCACCTCACAGTACTCATCGTGTGTGGCTCCGGGGCCGATGCCCGCCCCGGCAGCGTTTCAGGGGCTTCCCTGAGGAGAGGAGTAAAGTGACCGCACGGCCCGCTCCTCGGTGCTCAGAGAGAGAAGCCAGAACCGAACAGCAGCTACTCCATTTAGCCGCAGGAAAGTGAGAGGCTCCCCAAATGGCCCTTCATCACACAACGGCTGCCTAAGTTACGGCACCTCCACGCGGTGGAATATTTGGCAGCTCTCAAAAAGGCGGCTTCTTAAGGAATCCCGGGTGAGTTGGGCGGTGCTCACATGCAACGTGGCTTGAACCATGCGGCAAGTAAACTGATTTAGAAACGATCTGTGTGGGGCCACCTGGGGGGCTCAGTCGATTGAGCGTCTGACTCAGGGTCTCAGGGTCGTGAGATGGAGCCTGGTGTCAGGGTGGAGCTCCGCACTCAGTGGGGAGTCGCTGGAGATTCTCTCTCTCCCTCTACCCCTCCCCCTGCTCGCTCTCTCTCTCCAAAATAAAATAATCTTAAAAAAAAAAAAAAGGAAAGAAAAGAAATGATCTGTGTGGGGGGTGCCTGTGTGGCTCAGTCAGTTAAGCATCTCGGCTCAGGTCTTGATCTTGGGTCGTGAGTTCAAGCCCCCCATTGGGCTCCATACTGGGTGTGGAGCCTACTTTTAAAAAAAGAAAAAAAGAAAAGAGAAGAGAAATGATCTGTGCGTATTTCTGCGGAGATGAAGTGAGAGCTAACAGATCTCCCCCGTGTTTCGAGCAGCAGTGCCAAGCGCTGCCCCGTCCCGGGCGCTCTGACGGCTCGCGCACCTGTCTCGGACTGTAGTCCCCGCAGGCCTTGATCCAGTGAGTCACAGGGCAGCCCAGAGAAGAGGCAGGGAGTGAAAGCCCAGCTCCTCGCCACTCCCTAGGACAACTCTGAGTCTCCCCGCTGTCCTGGGCCATAACCTGCTCGGTCACACGGCCCCCCACCCTGTGCCATCTTCCTTCTCTTCCTGTCTCCCCTATTGCTGCTCCCTGGTTTCCCTTCCCACAGAAACTACTCACACATTCTTGTCCCGGTGCCTGCTGCTGGGCGACCTCGAGCTGAGACGAGGTTATACCTACTAAACTTCTACTCATTTCTCTTTCGCTTGTGTAAATTCCTAGGGGTCTACAATGGTTCATTTGATGTATCAACTTGGCTGGGCCATGGTGCCCAGGTATTTGGTTAAACATCATTCTAGATAGTTCTATGAAGGGTTTGTTTTTGTTTTTTTAAGATTTTATTTTTAAGTAATCTTTACACCCAGCACGGGGCTCAAACTCACAACCCTGAGACCAAGAGTCACACGCTCCACCAACCAGGCCAGCCGGACACTTTGGATCAGATTAACATTTAAATTGGTGGATTTTGAGTAGGATTACCTTTCATAAGGTGGATGGGCCACTTCTAATTAGCGAAAGGCCTGAATAGAACAGAGATTGACCTCCTGGAGCAAGAAGGAATTCTGCTAGCAGACTGTCCACGGACTCAGACTGTATCTCTTCCCCGAGTCTCCAGTCGGCCAGCCGAAATCAAGAGTCCGATGCTTACCCCACTGAGCCACCCAGGTGCCCCCCTCTGCTCATTTTGTAAAGAATGTCCTCTTCAAAGTGGGAAGTGAGACTTCACCTGACCAGTTTCAATTTTTTGTTTCTCTGTAAGACCTGTCTAATCCTTGAGATTCCAGACCTGCTGAATGTTTCTTGCAAGAACGAAACCGCTCTGCTCAGCACAAGGTGACATTTTCCATATTCAACCTAATTTCGGTCTTCAAGTCTAAAGAAACAATGATACTGCTGTTAAATGCACTGCCTGTTCAGCCCGAACAGTAGAAACATGATCTCCTCCGTTCTAAAAACGTGAAGACGAGGGGTGGGGGGGGGGCAGGTTCAGATTGGGCAGGAAGACTTGTCCAAGAAGGGTCTGAATAAGACAAAGAGAGGTATGTTCAGGATTGCTCACCCTGTCCCCCAATGGATGAATTATTTGGAAGGCAAGGTCATCTTTGGAACAAAACAGAACAGTTCAGGCAATGATTCAGGAGTTTTGCCTCCACATTACACCACTCCAACTTGAACTTTGGAAAAATAGGAAGCCTTTGCCTGTTTTCTTCCTCTGAACAGGCCTCAGCAAGCTGAGATGGAATGATCTTTATTTCTAAAAATAATACCAACTTGGATCTCGGAGCTGATTCTCTCTATAGGACACCAGAAACCATGCTGGGGGCAAGAGCAGAATACTGAGCAGACAGAGCCAAGCACGCAGGGAGTGACCCTTCCCAAGTTCAGCAAGGACAGTGGTAGGGAGCAGCTGCTGGGATGGCCGCTGGAAAACCTGAAATGGAATCACAATGAGGAGTCCTCTGTAGGATAGAACCTGCCTCTCATGGGGTTTTCAGTCACTCTTGCTGGAGGTGTTTGGAGGCATTACAGGGTCTCACAGATATCCATACAAGTTCATGTAGAAACCTTCTGGTGCTTTCTAGTGCTTTCTAGAGCTTCTGCAGAAGCTCCTGCCAAAGAGGAGATGATTCCTTGCCCATATCACCAGATTTCCAGCAGCGCTGGCAAGATGAGATCAAAGAGAAAGACACGGAAGGAAGAAAAAGGCCAGGGGCAGAAGAGCCTGAGAAGGTAGGAGATGAACATTAAGGACACAGCGTATAACAAGTCATGGACCAAGTAATTGAGAAAGTCACAAGGTGCCTGGCTTAAGTGTGCCACGTTTCAGGTTCGAGAGGTCTTGGCTCTTCAACAGCAAAAACCCCCAAACACTACAAATATCCAGCAATGGCTGTGGTCCATTCATAAACTGGGACATCAGCGGGGTGGAGTCTCTTACTGCCCCAGGGACTCTCCGAGAGGCTGCAGGGTTCAGAGTGGGCGTGGTCTTGGGAGCCAGACTCTGGGAGCCAACTCTTATCAGCTGTGTGACCTTGAGCAAATAATTAGGTCTTCCTTTGCTTCCTTCTTCCTCCTATACAGCAGCAGTAATGATAATTCCTACCTAGAAGGGTATTGTGACAGGTAAACTTGTTAATACACGTCAGGCAGTTAGCACAGGGTCTGGCATATATGAGCCAGTGAAGGGAGGCGGGAAATGTTTATACATATTTATTTGTCAGAAGGCAATCGGGAAAAGGAATCATGTTTGTTACGTTATTTTTATTTATTTATTTTTAAGGATTTTATTTATTTTTTTGAGAAAGAGAGAGCACAAGCAGGGGGAGAGGCAGGGTCCCCACCGAGCAGATAGCCCAATGCGGGGCTCAATCCCAGGACCCCGGGATCATGACCTGAGCTGAAGACAGCCACCCAGGCACCCCAAAATAAGTAATTTTTAAAAAAGAAAGAAAGAAGGAAAGAAAGAAAAAGAAAAGGAAAGGAAAGGAAAAGAAAAGAAAAGAAAAGAAAAGAAAAGAAAAGAAAAGAAAAGAAAAGAAAAGAAAAGAAAAGAAAAGAAAAGAAAAGAAAAGAAAAAGAGGACACCTGGGTGGCTCAGTCGGTGAAGCGTCTATCTTCGGCTCAGGTCATGATCCCGGGGTCCCGGGATCAAGTCCCACATCGGGCCCCATGCTCAATGGGAGCCTGCTTCTCCCTCTGCCTGCCACTTTCCCTGCTTGTGCTCTCTCTGACAAATAAAACCTTAAAAAAAAAAAAAAAAAGATAGGCCAGGGGGTGCCTGGCTGGCTCAGTCGGTGGAAACATGCACCTCTTATCTCAGGGTTATGAGTTTGATCCCCACGCTGGGTGTAGAGATATTTAAAAGAAACAAAAGCTTTAAAAATAAATTAAAAAATAGGGGCGCCTGGGTGGCACAGCGGTTAAGCGTCTGCCTTCGGCTCAGGGCGTGATCCCGGCGTTCTGGGATCGAGCCCCACATCAGGCTCCTCCGCTGGGAGCCTGCTTCTTCCTCTCCCACTCCCCCTGCTTATGTTCCGTCTCTCGCTGGCTGTCTCTATCTCTGTCAAATAAATAAATAAAATCTTTAAAAAAAAAAATAAATTAAAAAATAAAGGTAGGCCTGAATGAAAGTGTGGCCATAGGAGGGAGAAAACAGGACAGATGGGCAAAATGGACTTCAGCATGTGAGAAGCCGTGTGGTCTAGCTGCAGCCATGAGAGTGGGGGCTGAGGTCAGCTGAGGACGCAGAATGTTGTAGGCCAGAGATTGTGGCAGGGGTCCAGTTCTCAGATCCCAAGGTCCTCCACGTTCTCAGAAGGAGTGGGAGCTGAGAAGATTGTGACTGGAGACCTGAGATGTCCCAGATGAGACAAGGGGGAGCGTCTCATGCCCACAGCACAGCATCAGAGCAGGGAGGGCGTTGCAGGAGGAAGACAGGTGTTTCTGGAGGCTGTGGGGGAGCTGGTGGGATGAGGACGCTGTGCCTATCAGGCCTGTGAGGGGGCAGCTCTGGGGTCCGAAGCACCTGCACTCAGCCCTGGTTCTGCGGCTTCACCTGGAGCGCTCCCTCGTCCTGCACCTGTGTTTCTTTATCTGTAAAGCAGTGACCATGACAACACCTGCCTCAGGGCTATAAGATGGTACGGGTATGACAAGGTGGAGGGAGGTGCCCGATGGGATCTTTCCTGTTTTCCAAGAATTACCAGACCCCAATGCCAAGAATAAAATGCATCCTACGTTTTAAGTTCAGAAGACTACCAGCTGGTGGGCTGGCTGGGAGATGTCCCTTGGCACTGACACTATAAACCCTTTGTGTAATCAAGAACTTGGCTGGCCTTTGTCCCCGGGTCCTGAGAGGTCACCTCTGGATCCTTGGAATTTCCCGAGTGATAGGAGTGTCTGCTATTCATGGTGTATGCTATTCATAAATGTATGCTATTCATAAATTATTAACCATTCAATCGATGGTTAATAATTTAATCAAGGTGACTACACAATGAAACCCCAATAAAACTCTTAGATCCCAAAGCTGGGGTGAGCCTTCCTGGTTGGCAAAGCTCTGCATATTGTCACACAACGATGTGCAAGAATGTGTAACTCAGGGGAGCCCTTTGGGAGAGAGTGTCTCGTGGGCAGGCCTGTGGGGGCCCCGCTTGTCCCATCACGTCTACAGGGCACTGGTTCTGAGCCAGGTCGGTTGGCCCCCAAGGGACATTTGGCAATGCCTATAGACATTTTTGGTTGCAAAGCTGGGGAGGAGCTACCAGCTTCTAGTGGGCAGAGGCCGGGGATATTGCTAAATTTTGCCCAGGCCAGGCCCCCATGACAAAGAATGATCCAACCCCAGAAATGTCAATAGCGCTGAGGACGGGCAACCCTGTCCTAGAGAATAAGCTAGAGCCCCAGTGAAGACCTGGAGCCTAGGACAACCACATCACAGCCACCCGCCAGTCACCATAGGGAACACAACTGGCTTCCATTTCTCTCCTCTTGGCCTCAGCCTCATAGAAGTAAGCACAGAAGAGGGGGACACAGCGATATGAGAGACAAACGTATCCCTGCTGCTTCCCGCTGGGGCCTCAGGCCTGGCCTGCGGAGGGGAAGGACAGGGGGTAATCTGAGGACACTTTCACTTTTTAAAAGAACAAGTGTTAAACCCCAGAGTGAGGCTGTGTTAACAACCAGAAATGTCTGGAAGGCAGACTGAGGCCGCAATGGGGAGCTCTCTGCCCATCGCGAAGGGGGATTTTGACAGAGCACATCTGGGCATGGCTGTTAGAAAAAAGAAATAAAACCTTTTGCTCACGTGCACGTCAACAAGACGCATTTCCTTAGTGAAAGTGGCTCCTTAGTGAAAGTTAGCACACACTGCCCGGCACAAATTAAGAGCTTAATAAAGGCTAACCACTTGTGTTAAGAGGGAAGTGGAAAGTCAGCAGCCTCCAGCAGAGAGAGCCGGCTTAGGGGATAAGCGTTCTCACGCAGAGACAGCTGGTTTCAGTTAAAGTAAAAAGATCAAGGATGTCGGGGCCTGGATTAACAGGGCACCCGGGTTCCTGAAAACATATTTGAAGGAGTCTATTCTTTTTTTTTTTTTTTAAGATTTTTAAAGATTTTTAAGGGATACCTGCATGGTTCAGTCGGTGAAGCATCTGCCTTCAGCTCAGGTCATGATCCCTGGGTCCTGGGTTGGAGCCCCGCATCAGGCTCCCTGCTCAGGGGGGAGCCTGCTTCTCCCTCTGCCTCTGCTGCTCCCCATGCTTGTGCTCTCTCTCGCTCTCTCTCTGGCAAAGAAATAAATAAAATCTTTAAAAAAAATTTTATTTTTAAGTAATCTCTACACCCAATTTGGGGCTTGAACTTACAACCCAAAGATCAAGAGTCCCAACCTCCACTGACTGAGCCTGCCAGGCACCTCTTAACAAGCCTGTTCTTTAGCTACAAACCAGTTTCCTTAAGGGCAAAGCAGTTCTCTAAAGTTGCACCAATTCTGGGGCGCCTGGCTGGCTCAGTCAGTGAAGCGTCTGCCTCGGGCTCAGGTCATGATCCCGGGGTTTTGGGATCGAGCCCCGCGTTGGGGCTCCCTGCCTGCTTCTCCCTCTCCCTCTGCCCCTCCCCCTGCTTGTGCTCCCTCCCTCCCTCTCTCTGTCTCTCAAATAAATAAAATCTTAAAAAAAAAAACAAAAAGTTGCACCAATTCTTACTTCCTGAGGCAAGACTCTCCAAGATGGCCGCCATCCGTTCCTTCCCTCTCTGGGAACCGATGCTGCTCCTCACGCCATGGGGCGGGGGCCCTAATCCCCTCCCCTGGAATCTGAGCAGGACTCAGTGATTTGCTTGGGCAGTAGAATGTGGTACACGTGAGGTTCTGGGACTTCTGAGGCTGGGGCACGAGAAGGCTCACAGCTTCTGCCTGGATCTCTTGGAATGATTGCTCCTGACGACCCCTCTTGTAACCCAGTGGCCATGTCACATGGAGAGACTGCAGGGAGCCGCTCTGGCTGACAGCCCCAGCTGGACACTTCGCTGATAGCCAGCCACAACTGTCACCACATGAGAGAGCCATCTCAGACATTTAGCCCACTGCCCCTGTAACCACATGAATCCCCAAGTGAGAACCACCCCTCTGAGCCTTGTCAACCCACAGTGAACCCAATAAATTATTGCTTCAAGCCACTAAGTTTTTGGGTGATTTATTGCTCAGACACAGATAACTGGAACACTTGCCCAGGGAATCAGTGCTTTCAGACACATATGCTCCTTTCTTGGATGAAAAATTAATTGTCTATCTAGTGATTGCCCAGGAAGGGTTCACGCACGTGGGATAGCAGGGCTGGTGGAAAGACAGGAGGCAAACACCCACACAAGCCCAAGTTCCAGCTTACCAACTCATAAGCCAAGTAACCTTTGATGTGAGAGCATTTCAGCACCTCCCTTCCCTTCCCCACAGACAAGGTCTTCCTCCTTTCCATTCCTCCGTAAATTTCAAACTGCTCTTCCAAAACATGGTCAGGTTGTTAGAAATCTGACTCATGTTGGAAAGTACTGTCCGGCCGGGGGGAGGGGGCTGGGAAATTCAAGGCTGGCATCGGAGGCTTAGCCAGAGGGGTGAAGTCTTCAAGTCCTCCTCCTTTATCTTTCATGGACACACAAGGGATAAGAGAATCCCCTGGTAATTAAATACCAATTAGACATGAAGAAAAAGCATTTATAAAATTGTATTACCATTCAACAGGGAAATAAGATTTAATTGAGCTTCTTAATGCACGGGCGCTCCTGCTTTGACACCACCTAGTGGGAGTGACTGTAATAGCTCCAGAGACCCCGTCCCCTTCTCCCGGAGCCTGGGCGGCAGCCAGCTTTATCACCCTCCCCACATTCCCACGCCAGCGTCTGGGAGGATGTGGAGAGACTGTGACAGTATGCAACATTTCGGCACTGCGCCTGATTCATCCCTAAACATGAGTAGTCACTGGGACCGTGACCGTTCATGATTCCCTTCAAGATTTCTGTGGCATTAACAGAAATGGGTGAGTTCTTTGAGCTTGCCCACCTGCTTGGAAAACAGGCTACAGATCCCCCTTTTATGCTGTCAGAGGTTCCCAACTTTGCCTACACGTTAGGAGGTCCCCAGGGGGGTTCCAATGTGCTGCCTCATTTGGGGGCCTCCATGCTAAGTGACCCAGGCGTGACCTGGGAATTAGCTCAGGCCATCAGCAGACCTGGTGGCTATAACCTCTTGCCTCCTCTCTGTTTTCCATTAGGAATATCCCAAGGCCAAACCCAGCTAGAAACCTCAGCACTTACCGCATCTGTGCCAGTTGGTAGAGCCTTCATGGATTTAAACAAAACAAAAACAAAAACAAAAAAAGGCTGGATTTAAAATTCTTCCATCTCTAGGGGTGCCTGAGCAAAAGGAGAGCTCAGGTGAGCCTGATTAGATCAGGGAGAGAGTCTTGGTCAGCGAGGAAGTGCGGCGACCCTGCTGTCTTCTCCAGCCAGTCCCTCCTGGGCACGGAGTCACTGGAGCCCAGTCCTTCAGGCTCATGTAACTGCCCGGGTACTTCCCTCTGCTTAGAAGGACAAGGGGTGCAGTCAGCACTGCGGTGATGTTAGTGGGAGGGATTTTACCTCGTGGAAAAAGCAGTGTCACCCGTGGAGGCCCTAAGTGCTGATCTTTGGTGGACCCTCAGTCCTATTTTCTTTTTACTTCTCTGTGCTTCTCCCAGTAGGTCTGCAATGCGTGTGCTGGGTTCCTTATTGAAGTACAAATACCTACAGGAAAGTGCACAGATCATAAACATTGAACTCATGAGCCAACACACCCATGTTAGTAAAAACAAATACATCCTAGAAACTCCTCGTGCCCCCTTCCAGCCGTGCTCCCTTCAAGGATAACCACGTACTTGGTGTATTTCTATATTTGGAAAAAAAATACTTAAAACTTAACCAAAGTAAAAATACATTAGAGAGGGGGAGAAAATTTTAAGTAGGCTCCACACGCAACATGGGGCTTGAACTCATGACCCCAAGATCAAGCATCACGTACTCTACTGACTGAGCCAGCCAGGCACCCCCGCCTCCCCTCCCACGGTGTTCCTTAACACAGCCAGCCGGCATCAGAATTTCAGCTGCAGCTTTAAAAATGGAGGTTTCGTGCATCACCCGAGAATGATCCTGAGAGGGGGCACTGCCCTTTCTTTCAAGTCTCTTATTTTTTTAAGAAAACTGGAGGTGAAATGCACAGAACACAGAATGGACAATTCGCTGGCATTCGGTGCAACCGCCACCTCCGTTTGGCTCCCCAAATCTTCTTCCCCCAAATAAAACCCACATCCGTCAGGCAGTTACTCCTGGGTCCCTCCTACCCCAGCCCTGGGCAGCCACCGTCTGCTTTCGGTCTCTACAGATTCACCCGTTCTGTGGGGCGCCTGGCTGGCTTGGTTGGTAGAACGTTTGACTCTTCATCTCATGGTCTTGAGCTCAAGCCCCACACACGGTTTGACCTCTACTTAGAATAAGATTCGGATTTGTGCGTTCTAAACATTCCAAATAAATGGAACGACACAAGAGGTGGCCTTTGCACCTGGCTTTTTTCATGTCATATTCTTTTTTTTTATTTAAGATTTTATGTATGTATGTATGTATGTATGTATGTGAGAGAGAGCACTTGAGCAGGAGTGGGGGGAAGAGCAGCGGGGGAGGGAGAGGGACAAGCAGACTTCACTCCTAGCGCAGAGAGAGGGCTCAATCTCAGGACCCTGAGATCATGAGATTGTGACCTCAGCTGAAACCAAGAGTCGGAGCTTAACCCACCGAGCCAGCCAGCTGCCCCGAGGAACCTCATTTTAAAAGATACTTTTCTCAAGGGTGGTGGGTAAACCCAGCTTTGTTTCCCACTTCTGTTACGTCCATTTTTTTCATGGTTGACCCGCTAGTCTTTATTGAGCACTTGCAACTTGTGGGTCTTGGTCAAGAATTAGAATTAGCCCCACCCGTTTCCCCTCAGGGTCTCCAGCATTTCAGAAATGCCTGATTCTGCAGGGTCATGGCCCTCGGTGTCCTGGGGTTCGCTGTGGCTCCCTGCTCCCACTCAGTCTTGCCCCAGCCCCTGTGGCTCCCGCAACGCTGAGGGCTGCAAATTGGAGTGAGCGAGCCACCCCTGAGGACTCAACATGCCTCTCCCCTTGGGAATATCACGGGTGCCTGCCAAGAGCAGAAGGAGGCAGACCCCGATCCCATGCTAATCAGATTTCGCAGATATCAAGTGTTTTCCCTCCTTAAGTGCTCTCCATCTGAGAACCGCGTCGTCACGGATACTTGTCACATGGCACCTGGAACTCAGCCTAAAATGGTAGGATCTTTGTGCTCGTTTGCAAATGCCAAGTTCCGAAGCTATGGATTTTCCTAGGCCATCCGAGTCGGGAAGACTGATGCACCCTTTTAACTCTGCATCGGAGCCATCTGTCCCTCCCTCCCGGGACCCATCAGCCTGCCGTGCCCAGCCAGGAGGAGGTGGGGTGTCAGACCGTGCCCTTCCGGCGCTCTGCATCAGCGCAGCGGCCACCTGGCACCCAGGGGTGGCTCCCCTTCTGGCTGTTCTGTTGCACCTGCCAGGGGGATGCGGTCAGAGAGGTCAGCCCGCAAGCACTTCTGGAGGACTTCCGTGTGCAGACCCGCGGGGACTGCAGTGCTAGGAAGGAGACAAGAAGACAAAAGACAAGAGGTGTTCTGCGGCTACCTATAAGCTCCCCACGGCTCAGGAGTGCTCGCCAGGCCCATTCCGGTTTTGGTTTGCTTTTAAGAAACAATGCCACTAACTAGCCTGTAAGCTTTGACAGGTTAGTTCCCCACTCCCTTTTGAAAGTGAGTTTCAGAGAAGGCTGCCAGGATCATCTGAGGCTGCCTTGAAGGAGAAATGACATCTTAACTCATTCTCAAGATGCTAGTCACGTGGCCGGGGCCAGGCCTTCAGGGCGGTGAGCAGAGAGAAGGAGGAACTCTGCTTCTGGAAATGGCTCTCCCGTCGGATCCGCCAAATCACTCCCCTTGACGCACAAAGGCTTAGGGGCACACGTGTGCAATTAGGTTACAGTGCCCCTTGCCCCCAGCGCCCCTCCTCAGCCCCAGCTGTCCAGCCCATCCCGTATAATCATTGCTTAGATTAGCAGGGCTGTGTCTGAAAAAGAATCGAAGGGTTTGACCTTCAAGAGGCGAGCCTCCAGGGAAGGGGCATTTCTATTTTCAGGATGTGGATAATGAGCAGTAGGGGTAGGCAAGCCCCGCTCCAGCATCCGTGTCTTTGTGCAGCTGGGTGAAGTAAGGCATCTGTGCCCCTCTTTTGCCCCCAAGCTACTACCCCCCCAAATGGCATCTACGGAGGAGGAAGCCTGAGTGAGTGGCTGCTGGGTTTGGATGTAAGAGGAGAGGGACGCATCCCCCGGGTGGCCACCAGGGGTCAGTGAGGTGCCTCCAGCAGGCATGCGCAGAGGTGGAGCGTGCTTCTGCGGGTCTGGGTGAGAAGGCACTTCACCTTCCCCCGGCAGACAGGGTCCACCCTCAGGTAGGAGGAACAGCCCCAGACCACTAGCGCAAACGCGATGTCCAGCTTGGGGCTGTGTCCAGCCCACTGTCTGTTTGCTTTGGGAACGACCCAAGGACACATCTCAGCGTTTGAGAGATGTGAAAGTGGAAAACATTGCACAGCGAAAAGCCCCCGGAAAGCTGTGGACACACCCATCCCCTTGGCCTGGATGCAGCTCGGGCGGTGTGCCTGCGCCCCTGCAGAGGTGCCGGGGCCCTCTTCCTGGTTCCCAGTTTCTTTTGGGGAACTGCCTAAGGCAGTTTGACACAGTTCTTCCCTTGGATGCCCGGGGGTCCCCAAACCGGGATAAATGAGCACGTGGGTGGGCATGGTCGGGTGGGGTGGAGGGCTGCCTGCGGCCTCAGAAAGGGACACTCTCTCCCCTTGCAAGTATCCAGGATGTGGGGTTGGGCACTGGAGACCAGGCCAGAGGCTGCTTTAGGCCCAGACCGGAGCTGATGTCAGCGACAGCCTGTGGAATGTTCCTAGCCACGATTTTCCATTTGGCTGGTCTGGTTCAGCCTTGCCACAGAGCAGCAGCAGTGGGACTGCCAGATCACATGATAGGAGCTGAGAGGGCCACACGCTTCCTTTCGGTACCCAGGGGGCCCGCGCCCTGGGGCAAACCCTTCCTGAAAAGCTGAGTGGGGAATTCTGCCAGGCCAAAAGAGGATGGGTTGGTATGCTTCCCAACCCCTCCTCAGGTGAAAAGTTGGGGTTTTGAAATCCTGGAATTACTGTGTTTCGCCAAGACGCCAATTTCTCTCGGGTAATTTTCAAAATGGGAAACCAGTTTTCTTTGTAGGGACCTCTACCCACAGAAGTCAACAGAATCACGTGTTGATACCATTAAAAAGGTTTTCACCCCCGCATGAGAGACGCTAATTGGGGGGAAAGCTCCTGGTTTGTGTTCACTTGGTAGTGCTGGGGAAGTGGGGAATGTCAGAAAGTTCTGTAGCCGGGATGCCTGGGTGGCTCAGTCGGTTAAGCACTTGCCTTCGGCTCCAGTCATGATCTCTGGGTTCCTGGGATCGTGTCTTTTAAAAAATAAAATTAAAAAAGTTAGTCCNGGGTAGTAGGGAGGGCACGTATTGCATGGTGCACTGGGTGTTATACGCAACTAATGAAGCATCAAATTACATCGGAATCTGGGGATGTACTGTATGGTGATTAACACAATATAATAAAATAAAATTAAAAAAAAAAAAAAGTTAGTCCTGTAGCCAAAAAAGGACACAGTTCCCAGACTTTCCCTCCTCCTCCTCCTCCGTGGTTGGCTGAGTAACCCCCCAAGTGTCCAGGTCATAATCCCTGGCACCAGTGAATATGTTACCTTATATGGCAAAAGGGATTTTGTGGGTGCTTAGGAAGGCCTACATTAAGGCTCTAGAAGGGTGACATTATCTTGGATCATCTGGGTGGGGCCAATGCAATCACAGGGTTCTTATGAGGAAGAGGGAGGTAGGAAAGTCAGTCAGAGATGTGACAACAGAAGGAGAGGTCAGACCGAGATCTGAGGCCCTGTGCAGCTGGCTTTGGAAGGAAGGGTCCTGAGCCAAACAATGCAGGTAGTCTCTAGAAACTGGAACAGGCGGGGCAAGGCAGCCCTGCTGATCCATTTGAAACTTGTGACCTCTGGAGCGGTCAGATACTAAATCTGGGCATCAGTGGGAACCTAATACGCTAACACACCACTCAGTTTTGTTCTTCCAAGGATTGGGGAACAAACCCATCTTCTCAGGGAGCCAAAGACGCCGTAAGTCAAGGTACGAGGCGAGATCTGAAAGTCGAGGGAGTGGTGTGCAAGCCTGGGCGTGCAAGGAAGTGTGGCAGCCCATGCAGATATAAACAACCCCTCCCAACAGATCGCACCCTGACGACGCAGGGAGGGGGGTAGTTCTGACTTCCACACACCCCTTTCTTCTAACACCCGCATGAGCACGTCCCATCCCTTTTTCAGGACACCTTGTATTTGCACATTTTTTGACTGAAAATGTGAAACATTAAAAAAAATTGTAATGCATTCGTTCACACTAGAGTCCTAAGGATTCCTCGGTTTTTCCTCCCAGAGCAATTTGCGTTTGCAAAAGAACATTCCCGCAGAAGATCGAGCAGACCTAAGGAAAAATTCAGCCAAATCTTCCACAGGGAGAGGGCCACGTGCTGATGAAGGCAGAGATACGGTGATGCATCATCTGCCCAAGAACAGCAAAGTTCGCCAGCCAACTACCAGCGCTGGGAGAGAGGCCGGGGACAGATCCTCCCCCACAGCCCCAGAAGGAACTGACCTCACCAACATACTGATCTCAGACTTGGGCCTCTTCGTGGCACTTTGTTACAACACCCCAAGAAACTATCAAAATGGCCTTCAGCGGCTGGGCAGGCATCGGAAGTGAGTGGGGTGGGCATGGGCCGCAGGCTGCCGCACTGAGGGGGCTCCACAGGCTAATGACCACGTCAGTGAACTGGAAGGCAGAGCCCAGACAAGACCCGTGCTCCCTGCTGCAGCGAGGAAACCCAGGAGGACGTGGAGGCCACGCAAAAGGTAGAGCGAGGCTGACCACCCCACACACCCAGAGTCGATGAGCCACAGCAGAAACAGAAACTCTGAACACTCCCTTCGAGCAGCCAAGAATCCTGCGTGACCAGTCTGCCCTCCTGGATCGCCCCATGTGGCACCCCCCCACCCCCAACGCCTGGCGCGGTCACCAGCATCTAGGAAACTCTCAGAAAGGAAAGCCGCATCTGGGGCTGACCTAGAACACGCGTCTGAAGAGTTTGCAGGGCCGGACGCCTCCCTTCCCTGCTCTTGCCGCCTCCCAGGCAGAAAGAACTCAAGGTCAAGGGAGGCCTGGGGGCTCCAATTCCGCGTGGGAGCTGAACCCTCAGGGAGGACTGCTTCAGGGAGCGCGGGATGGAGGGAACCTATCCTAATAAAAGCAAGTCATTTCCCATCTGGCGGCCTTGGCTCCAAGTTTCCAAAGAGCTGGAGCCAGGCCCAGTAAATCCCCGCTTGCTTTCTCTGAAGAAGAAAAGGGGCTCTCAGGTGTGTCTCCCTGGGGAGGGGCTGTCCACGAGGAGGAGGGGGGTGGCTGGGAGAGGCGGAAAGGCAGTCTCACCTGTGAGACAGGGATTAGCTTCAAGCGGAGCTGGCAAGCCTGAGGCCAGGCCCACGGTGGGCCGGTGGGCCCGCTGGGCACAGAGGCTAGTTGCTTCATCAGGACTTGGGGGAGGAAGCCTGGAGAGGGCTTCAAGATGTTTCCTCTTTCTCTGGGAGACCCTGCACAGTCGGGGCATTGGGGCAGCTCTGTGGCAAGCCACCTACCGGGTCAACGGCTACTCAAACATCAGTGAGAAGCCTGGGTCTCCCAGGCTGGGGGCAGGACTCCTGGGTCTGCTTCTTAGCCCGGTTGGGAACTCGTTCAGCAGCTTGGGCAAGGCCCTTGACCTCCCAGGATTTCAGTTCCCCAACGGTCAAAGGGCCACAGGCATCCTGTTCTTGCCCAATCCCGTCTCTTGGGCCTGAGACATCGACGGGTGAATTGCTGGAGATAGATACGGTTCTTTGGAGAGAGGCTGGAGGTCAGTCAGGGCGGCCCTGGAGACACAGAGGAGCCTGGGAACCAGGAGGTGAATGACAAGAATGAGGGGGGCAGAGCAGAGACCGTGGAGGTGAGGGGGGCAGGGGAAGAGGCAGCAGGGAGGACAGAGGAGCCATTGTGCGGACTGGAACCGGGGCCAGAGGGCTTTGCCCTTCACCTCCCTCCCACTAGGCCCCCGGAGGCCGGATAAAGAAGCCAGCAGGCTGCCCCGCCTTCCCTCGCCCGAAGGCTTTCTGGTCAATCCCGCCCCCGCCTGGCCCGGCGACTCCAGGGGCTCGGGCCTGGGGCCCTGGAAGTGAGGGACCCTGGAGCAGGCGAGCTTTCTCACCATGGACTCCTGCACAGCCAGGTCTTCCCTTCCCTGTGCCTCAGTTTCCCTCCAGACTCCAAGATTTAAAGCGGCGGCTCTTCAGGCCTGATTGAAGTGCCCTCCCGCGCGGGGGAGAGGGGGAGGCTGCCCTAGCCTTTTCCGCAGCCACCTCCCTCCAAGGCTGAGATCTCGGGGAGCACCGCCCCGCGTCCCGCATTTTCCAGGCGCCTAATCCAGGCTTCGACCATAGCCTTCACTGGACGGGAAGAGAGAAGGGGCGGCGGAGGAGGGGAGAGTGGGCTGGCTCCCGCCCTCTGGCTCCCGCACGGAGCCTCCTCCTCCCGCCGCCGCTCGCGTCCCCGCATCGCGTGACCACGGCACTGCGGCTGCAGCGCTGCCCTCCCCTCCGCGTGCCGGATTCCTGGGGAGTGGGGGTGGGGGGCCCGGAGGTTCAAGACCGCGGCCGCGGCGCTGCGAGAGGGTGATGACGCCCCAGCTCCTTCCCCTCGTTCTTAGGGAGTTTCTCAACCCTGGAGCGCGTCGCTGAGTCACCTTCCCGGAACGCGCTCGGGACGCTCAGGACCCAGCCAGGGCCGCCGGGGGGCCTCGCCAGGCGGAAGCGCGCACCACCGAGACGCGCGCCGAGCCGCGGGGCCCGGGGCCCGCGCGTCCCAGCCCGCGCCTCCCTCCCAGCCGGGGACCTCGGGCTCCGCCCCCCAGGTGCTGGGAAACCGGGCCGGGCCGCCCGCGTCCCCCGGAAGAGACCCCACGGAGGCATGCCCGACTTACGGGCGCCGCGGGACCTGCCTCCTCTCGGTTCTCAGGGGCGTTGCGAAGAGCGAGGTGTGTAGCGGCCGGTGGCGGCAGGTGTGGGCGCGTGCGCACGCAGAGGTCTGGGCCTGGACCGCCGCCGCCCCCTACAGGGGGTGAGGTCTTTTCTAACTTTGGCCCCACCTGGTCTGGTCACCGAGTCGGCTTTGGCAACTTCCTCCTCCGGGTCTCCTCAAACAACCCCCCAGGGACTTAACTCGAGTTGGTCGCGGACACGTTCAGGCCAGACCCTTGCCCCCGACACGTATCTCTCTCTCTCTCTCTCTCTCTCTCACACACACACACACACACACAGACACACGCGTCCCCATTTGCCTCCGTCGAAGTGAAGGCTCCCTCCTCCCGCTGAGCCAGTGGAGGCGGCGGGCCACTCCCCCGCGTGTGGCTCTCTAATCCCGACGGGGACCCCTAGACCAGGCTCCCCTCTGGCGGGTAAGGGGCGTGGGCCTGGACCGCCTGCTGCGGGGCAGCTTCTGTCGCCCAGGTGAGCCTCGACGGTTTCCTCTGAGGAAAAGATCCAGCTTTTAAGGTTCTTGACAAGGCCCCCCTCCTCTGGACCGCAGCACCCCCGGCGGGTCGCCTGCCCTCCCGGGGGTGGGGGCGCCTCGTTGCCTCGGGCTCGGTGGCTGCGCGGCTGAGCTGCGGCGCCAGGAAGCCAAAAATAATCCTTCGGGGGAGAACGCGCGCGGCAGGAGAGACGCCTCGGTACAGAGGAGGTGTCTCCAGACGGGTCTGGGCCTCGAATTCCGTTGGGCTGGGGCGGGGCGCGCGAAGGGGGAAGACCCCGAGGCGGGAGGTCGCAGCGTCCAGGGGCAGCAGAGGGTCTTCCCCGAGCTCTGAGCCGCGCGCGCCGGGCGCCCCACCCGGGACCTCCGACTCTGGGCGCCGCGGCGAGTTCGCGCGCGGCCTGCGCTGCGCGTTCACCCTCGCGCGCAGGGACGCTGAACTCGCGGCGCGCCGCTGGTGGCCAA
>NC_048230.1:40623404-40699589 GCF_002007445.2 Ailuropoda melanoleuca
GCGCGTGGCCGCGTCCCGGGACCCAGCCAAGCGTCTGCGCGTGGCCGAGCCGCGGTCGCTGGCGGTGCCGAAGGCGGCGCGGTGATGCCGGGGGCGGGCAGGCCCAGGCCACACCAGGCGCCGGTTCCACCCCCGCGAGCGCGGGGAGCGCGGGGTGTGGCCAGGCCGGGCGGAGAGGCACAGCGCCCTCCCCGCACCGCGGCTCCTGGCGGCGAAGTTGAGCTAAAAGTTTGAGGCCAGAGGTGGAGAGGCTGTGCAGTCAGCATTAGTCCGGCGCTCCGGCTGTCGCTCAGACGCGGGGCCGAGCCCGGGACGAGCCGAGTTCCGCCCTAGGCCACTGTAGGGAACCGAGGTGGCACCTCCCCAGCAAACCGGACCGACTGGGTAGGGCCGCCCGCCCTGCCTTCTCGCGGCTCATGGCTCCTAGGCGCCCACTCGGCGCTCCTCGGAGGGAGGCGGCTCGGGCTCAGCCCTCGCGCGACCCCGGCGCTGCTCCCACAAGCGAGGCGCGCGTCCCGGCAGCGCTGCCGGGCTTTGGGAGGCGCGTGCGGCGACCCCCGCCGCTCTGGAGCTCGGGGTAGTGGACCCAGCCACCGGGCCGGCTCTGGGCGGAGATCGCTCGCGCCGAACTTCGTGCCCTGCGATGTCAGCTCAAGTTCTGGCATTTTTACGCAACTGCCCCCCTCCCCCTGGCAGTCCCGGGGAGGGGGTGAGAAGCTGGTGCGACCGAGAGAGCCGCGGGGCTCTGACTCATCGTCGGGCCGGAACCCGACGCCCCTGAGAGGAGAGCCCCCAGGAAGAGACCCTTCGCCTCTGCGGGTGGGGCCTCAGTTCTAGGACAGGAGGGCTCGTGGTGGCACTAGACCTCGGCTCTCTGGACCTCTCGGAGGACTAGGCGATGCCCGAGCGCGCGGCTTCCCGCGCGTGGTCCGAGGATCTAGCTGGGCGCTCCCCACCTCAGGGGGCCGCTCCGGACTCCGCCAGCGCTGTTTCCTCTCCCTCAGATCCCGCAGCGGCAGGGGATGACTCGGGTGCCTCCACGGCCCCGGCTCCGGGCGGGGAGGGCGAGCCCCTCAGCCGGCACCGCGACGCCCGCCTGGGCAGCACCGATAAGGAGCTGAAGGCAGGAGCCGCCGCCGCGGGCAGCTCCGCGACAGCGCTGGGGACGCCCTGGCAGCGGGAGCCGCGGGTCGAGGTTATGGATCCAGGTTTGTGGTCTCCCGGTGGGGAAGGGCTGTGTGTGGGGGGCGGTTCTCTTCCTCCCTTGCCAGGAAGAATGGGCTGAGTCCGCCGGGCCGAAGAGAGGGGCTGGGGACACTCGAAACACTTTTCCCGACGAAGCCAGAAGCTGGCCTGGCCCGAGCGAGAGACCGGGGTATCAAGGGCACGGTGCTCCCTCCTGGAGCTCCCCACTGGAGGCCGCTGCCTCCTGCCAGGCTCTGTTGGATCAATTACCAGGGGATTTCAGGCCCCACGTTTCCACCCCAGTACCCCTGTTGTGATCCGCGGCCCCCTAGTGGCCGGTTGGGGACGCGGCCTTTGGGGCTTGTTTTTCCAGCGGGCGGCGCCGGGAGCCTGCTGCCCAGGCCCTGCCGCGTGCTGGTTCTGTTAAACCCGCGCGGAGGCAAGGGCAAGGCGCTGCAGCTCTTCCGCAGCCACGTGCAGCCTCTGCTGGTCCAAGCCGATGTCTCCTTCACGCTCATGCTAACTGGTGAGTGCCTCCCCGAGGGGTGGCAGGGAGCACCCCCTGCCAGGGCCCCCCAGACCCCCGTGGCCACCCTGTCTCTCCACAGAGCGGCGGAACCATGCTCGGGAGCTGGTGCGGGTTGAGGAGCTGGGGCGCTGGGATGCGCTGGTGGTCATGTCTGGAGACGGGCTGATGCATGAGGTGAGGCCCGAGGGGAGGGACTGGGTGTGGGGCTGGGGGACGTGCTACCCAGGCTGAGCCCCCCACCCCCACCCCTGTGCTCCACCAGGTGGTGAATGGGCTCATGGAGCGGCCAGACTGGGAGACTGCCATCCGGAAGCCCCTGTGTAGCCTCCCAGCTGGCTCTGGCAATGCACTGGCAGCTTCTTTGAACCATTATGCCGGGTGAGAGCCTAGGGTCAGAGTGGGCCTCAGTTTCCCCTCAGTGCCGCTCTCCTGCCAGGTTTTCTTTTCTGAGTTCCCATATACTGGCGTAACCTCTATTCCCTCTTCTCTGGAGCCTCTGCCCTCAGTTCTGGGGCCCTCTCTGGGTGACTCCAGCTGCTCCATCTGTCATTCGACGCCCTAGGGACCCAGTGTCGCTCTGCCCGCTGCAAGTCCCCAGGCAGAGGAAAGGGTGGATGCGTGAGGCTTCATGCCCGGCTCCGTCTGACCTCTCTCCCCTGCAGCTACGAGCAGGTGACTAATGAGGACCTCCTGACCAACTGCACACTGCTGCTGTGTCGCCGGCTGCTGGCGCCCATGAACCTGCTGTCACTGAGGACGGCCTCGGGGCTGCGCCTCTTCTCCGTGCTGAGCCTGGCTTGGGGCTTCATCGCTGACGTGGATCTGGAGAGTGAGAAGTTTCGGCGTCTAGGGGAGATGCGCTTCACTCTGGGCACCTTCCTGCGCCTGGCGGCCCTGCGAGTCTACCAGGGCACGCTGGCCTACCTCCCTGCAGAAAGGGTAGTCTCCCAGGTGCCTGCCCCCCCTGCCGTGGAGCGCCAGGACCAGCAGGGTCCCACGGATGCCCACCTTGTACCCCTGGAGGAGCCGGTGCCCCCGCACTGGACTGTGGTCCCGGAGCAGGACTTCGTGCTCGTGCTGGCGCTGCTGCACTCCCACCTGGGCAGCGAGATGTTTGCGGCCCCCATGGGCCGATGTGCGGCCGGCACCATGCATCTCTTCTATGTGCGGGCAGGCGTGTCTCGGGCCATGCTGCTGCGCCTCTTCCTGGCCATGGAGAAGGGGAGGCACATGGACTGTGACTGTCCCTACTTGGTGTACGTGCCTGTGGTTGCCTTCCGCCTGGAGCCCAAGGACGGGAAGGGTGTGTTTGCTGTGGATGGCGAGTTGATGGTCAGCGAGGCTGTGCAGGGCCAGGTGCACCCAGACTACGTCTGGATGGTCAGTGGCTGCATGGAGCCCCCACCCAGCCAGAAGCCTCAGCAGGGACCACCTCCAGGCGAGCCTTTATGACTCCGTGGGCCTTGCCGTGCCTTAGCCTACTTGGTCAGCTCGGAGCTCAGGGACCCTCCACAATTTTCCCCCAGGACCGGAGGGCCTGTTCACAGCTCATGTGGTGGGGAGGAGGACCCCTGAAGATGGTGGGAAGGTGGAGGCTGTGCTCTGGAAGAACAGGCTCTGCCTAGCAAAGGCCAGAATGAGGCTCTGGGCCAGCCCTGCTGGTTGGGCCTCCCTGCCTATGGAAGCCACTCCCATTTTGTTTCTGGGAGCCCAACCCAATGAATCAAATACAAATAAAGTGACATTCCCACACTACTGGTCTTATCCTAGGTGTTGGGGAGGGAGTGGGTCTTGTTCCTGCCAGGGCTCAACTTCACATCAGTGATGCCCAGTGGTGGGCCTTGGATTGGCCAATGCATGGTACTAAGTTCTGGTGTCATTTTGGTGGTGGGCAAAGGACCAGGGCTAGTCCAGGCTTTTTTTTTTTTTTTGCAGGGGTTAGGGTCCTCCCCCAATGACTGTACCACCTGAGGCCTGGGAGAAGCCAGGGAGCTCCGCCAACTGCCTAACCCCACGTGGAAGACAAACTCAGGGCTAGTATGTCTTACTTAGGGCCACATGGCCGGCTGCTCTCAGTGAGGAGGGAAAAGTTCTCTGATTTCAGGGGCATTAGGGTAATGAGCAAGGAGCAACAAAGTCACGATGGCAGGCTGTTGTTCCCTCTTGGAAAGGAGTCTGTTATCCCTGCAGTGAGGGCTCCAGGGCTCCCCCAACCTCCTCTGTCCTACCATGCCAGGTCCTCCTGGGCGGGTGTTAAAAGGAAGCAGCAGGGAGGGGCGGATACCAGGCCCCCAACCTGGTAACCATTTTGGCTTAAAGGCCAGGCCAGGTGCTTCTATGCGGGCCCCCCCTCAGCATCTGGAGGAATGGAACACAAGCCCTGCCCCCGAACAAGAGCGCGGACCCCGAGAATGAGAGCCTGGCTCCCAGCCCCCAGGACGCCCGCGACTGCAGACGCTCAAGGCGCAAACGCGGAAGGCACAGACGCGGAGCGGCTGTGGTGGAAGGTGCTGGTGCCGGTGAACCTTCCCGGCAACGCGGAGGGACGGTGAGGTGCCCTGGAGGGCAAGAAAGGCAGCAGAGCCCAGAGGAACGGCAGAGGCAGGTTTAATGGCACCACCTAGTCTGTTTTGTACATTGTAATGAGCCAAACAAAAAAAATGCAAGTAAAAAAAAAGTTTAATCACACAGCACTTTATACAGATATCTTAAGCAGTAGGCATTCACATCTCCACATGAACAACGCACTGGGAAGCACAGCCCCACCAGCCACTCTGGATGGTTCTCAAACAAGATCCGGACTCAGGGCTCCACGTGCCGCGGCTCGTCCCTCCCGCGGCTGCAGCCCGCCGGTCACGGCACAAGTGTGCAGCCGGCTTAAGGCGGACACGACGCATCATGCTTTGGCTTTTTTTTTTTTTTGTCTTTTTTTCTAGTAAGAGTTAATATCTTTGCTTTTGAGATTTATTTTCTTTCAACCTTAAATATTACATACATACACCAAAATTACATAGCTGCGATGTGCTCAACAGTATCCTCTTAACCTGGAGCTTCACATTATCAAAAGCTTAGAAAACGTGTAAACCTCTGGGCCTGTCTCTGCGAGGGAGGAGAACCCGTCGGCCCCCTCTCTCTCCCCGGATGGAGCCTGCAGAGTTTGTAAGCAACGGGAGGCCGCGTGGGGCTGGCGCCTTCCTTCTGTGTTCAGTGAGCTACGGGCCACCTCCCGGGGCTAGCATTTGATAGCAGGAGGGGCAGAGCGAGCGAGAGAGGCCCTAGCACTGGCCCCGGCCTTATGCGCGCTGCTGCTCGGCCTTCTGGGGCCCCACGGTGGGGCTGAGCAGGCAGCGGACCTGCGGCAGGTCCAGCCCAACGGGCGAGGCCGGAATGCCAGAGCAAGGCACCTACCGCTGTTTTTCCAGCAGCTCCCCAGTCCTCATTCCGTGTCACATGGGAGGGCCGCCACCTCTGCTGCGTGTCCCCCTGAACCCAGCCTGGTCCCAACCTCTCTTAGAGAGCAAGTTCAACAGGCCTGAGGGTTACCCTGTGGGAAATGGTCCAGAGCAGAGCCAGGAGTCGGTGACAGCAGCTCCAACTCCCCAGCTGGGGGGACAAGGGAGGGCCGGTAGCGGTGGCAGCAGGGGGGCCTGGGAATGGGGAAGCTACAGGGGCGCTGGAGAGGTTGACAGGGACTGGGGGAACTGCTGGAGCAACCCACACTTCATGCAAGGCACATCCACTCATCCTGCTGCTGGGCTGCACGGCGCGCGGGCCCAAAGAGAGCCCCCACGTCAGGCCCTAGGCAGACCCCACCTCTGACCCGAGATGGGGACAGCAAGGGAGCAAGCGCTGGGACTCTCTGCCTGGGTGACAAGTGGAAAATCAGCAACAGGTTTCAGAGTCTCTCCGCCACAGGGGACCGGCCTGTTGAAAGATCGCTTCGGCAAAGAAACGGCAGCATCTCAAGAAACTTCTTGCACTTCGGCGTCAACTCACCTTGGGGACAGGGCAACGAGGGGCTTTTGCATTGGGGACAAAGGAGAAAACGGGAAGACGGGCGATTCCAGGGGAGGGAGTGAGTGGGCAGCAGCTGGCCTCTCCCCACGTGACGTTCCTTCCTCGAGGGCAGGCGGCTACTTGTCCTCTGTGCTCTCAGGCATGCCCGCCTCCAGCAGAGCGGCCCGGAACTGCGTCAGGACACCCCGGACACTCTTGATGAAGCCCTTAGACAGTGGGAAGAGCGGGAAGCCGATGTCAGGGTAGCCGCTCTTCTCCGGCAAGAAGCTCCGGTAGCTCTTTCTCCGCTTCTTTGGTTTGACGCTGGGTGGCGCCGGGGCGTCTGGCGCCGCCTCCGAAGTCTGGTCTGTGCGGTCCCTGCTAGCTGAGGCCAGGCCCTGGGCGCCGCCCTCCGAGTCTGAGCCCTGGGAGGCCTCTCCGGTGGCCAGCCCTCCGTCCTCAGGTTCTTCTCGGCCGTAGTCGGAGAGCTCGGCCACAGCAGGCGGCTCCGGGGAGCTGCTGTCCTTGGGGATCCCGTTGGGCAGCGCCTGGGCCCTCTCCAGCAGGGCGTGGGTTTCCAGCCAGGACTCGATGCGGTTCACCAGCCGCCAGCCGCCAGTACGGAAGTGCTGCCGGATCTCCTGCTCGAAGACCTCGGGGGGCCGCCGCACCAGCTGGGTCATGGACTGCACCACGCGGATGAGCGCCATTTCGTTGTAGCAACGACTGTTCTCGTACCCCTCCTGCAGGCCCCGGTCGCTGTCGAAGCCTGCTTCATTGTAGTATGGTTCATTCACCAGGATTAGACCTGGGGGGACAGGGGATGGGGGGGGAGCCCATTAGGACTGGCCTGAGGACCCCCAGAGGGCAGCCAGAGCTACAGGTGGGACGTGGAGGACATAAAGGCCAGTGTCACCATACCCTCCGGCAGCTCTCCCCGCCACCGCCCCCCACCCTGCTCACCGTACCTTGGATAGAGATGAGCACCTGGAGAAGGCTGGATTTGCTCGTCCACCTCTCCGTCCCCTGAAACACACACAAACAGCACGATCACCTCTGTCCCAGACACCTGCCCGCGACCAGCTGTCCTTCCACCCCGGCTGGGTGTTGGCACTGTACTCACCTTTCCAATCCAGGTGCCCAGCAGGCTGACACACACCTTCCCATTGTCATACAGGTTCGGGTTCAGGCGGCCACTGCACTGGGAGAGGTAGCAAAAGTGGGGGGGCACGGCTGGGTAGATGTTGGGGAGCTGGATGTCAAACAAGTAGAGGCCATCCTCGTAGGGGGTGCGAGTGGGGCCCTTGATTAGGGCCGAGAAGAGGTCCTGCAGGGAGGGAAGGCTGGGGTTGGTGGGGGCTTCTGCACATGATGCCTGTGTGGATCCGAGGGGGGTGGGGGGAGAACAGCACCCAGGGATTCCACACACACCAGCTACGGAGAAGCTAAATGGAAACAACTCTGTGTGAGCCTACGCGGCATCTTTTAACTCCTGGGATAAATGGAATTATCCAAACTCGGTTTTATTTTACCAGGTGTTTTTCATCGTAAATCATTACTTTTAAGTTTGATTCCTTAAAACACCTGCCTGACCTCCACTCCCATCCAGGCCAATAACAATTACAACTAGTCAGAAGATGAAAGAACATTCCAGGGTGGCAAGGCTCCACTCGCTTTTAGGGAACCAGAGGGACAGGGGATCTGGAACTCCAGTGGAAATGCTGGCAGGCCACCAAACAAACTCAGGTCATTAAGTCATCGGGGAGACTCCCCACAGATGTTCGAAATCTGTGTATCAGGCGTGCGGGGGTGGCGTCAACTGCTGAGAGCAATGCGTGTGGCACTGCGTGATGCACAAACAGCGAGGGCCGAGGACTGACTGGAAGGACAGAACCCTGGTGCCACCCTCGGGCCTCAAGGCAAGTACTACTCCCCTGTCCCTCCAAGTGAGACTTGGAGAAAATGCCATTTCCTTCTTCTCTCAGCAGAGCTGAGACAGGTTGGAATTTTCAAAAGTTTTACGAAAACTCAAGAAAAAGCAAAAGTGTCACTAAGAACCCTGAGTGGGGGGATGGGGTAACCGGGTGACGGGCATTAAGGAGGGCACGTGATGGAATGAGCTCTGGGTGTTACACACCACTGACGAATTACTGAACTCTACCTCTGAAACTAATAATACGTTCTACGTTAACTGAGTTTAAATAAATAAAATAAAGACGGGTGTCTGGGTGCTCAGTCGTTAAACGTCTGCCAGGGTCCTGGGATCGAGCCCCATGTTGGGCTCCCTGCTCAGAGGGGAGTCTGCTTCTCCCTCTCCCACTCCCCCTGCTTGTGTTTCCTATGTCGCTGTCTCTCTGTCAAATAAATCTTAAAAATAAATTAATTAATTAAATTAAAAAAGGAAAAAAAAGAAAAAAGAACCCAAGCAGCGCCTCTCTTCTGTCCTGTGGCCCCTCTGACCAGGGCTGGGCTGCAGCTGGGGCCCGGGTCAGACTCCAGTTCAGTGTCTCGCACAGCGCACAGCAGGGGCCTGGTGGAGGTGTTGACCAAACGGGTGACAGATGGACCGGGCTGGCCTGTGCCTGGAACGAGGAGGCACTCACACCGCCTCCGGCAGCATGACTCAACCCTGGGCCCAGGCCGCGGAGAGAGGAGTGGAGAATGCAGTGGGACATGGCCACGTGGGGGGATACTAGTCTGTAGCCACAAGAGAATGAACTAGACCAAGATGCACCAACATCAAGGTCTCAAAAGTGACCCTACTGAGTAAAAGAAGCAAACTACAGATGACGTGTATAATGACGGGCTGTTCACGTCAGACAAGTCACACAAAATAACGTTCCTGATGACGCAGGAGAATGAGAAATCACAAAAAAAGGTCTTCTGTAGTGAGACCCAGAACTCCTAAAGTCATGACGCCTAGGGGCTGGGTGAGGACTGGTCAAGGACGTTAGCTTTTCTGTAATGTTCTAATATTTCAAAAGAACAGTACTCAGGTAATAATTGTGTACTTTAAAACTAACTTTTAAAAGGAAGTGGGACTCTTCCCCTTCCCCCGACTGAGCCTGTCTCCTGCCCTGTGAGGAGTGTGGGTGGCCTCTCAGGTGCTGCTCAGTCCTGGGGCTCCAGGAGCTCAAAGCCAGCTGCCTCTGGGGTACCAAGCGCCCGCACCAGCCCGCCCCTGGCTACTTGCCATTCTATCCTCGAAAGTCTTGACCATGATGCCATCGGGCAGCGAGGTAGCCAGCAGCGCCATCTCCTTCCGCACTGTGCTGAAGAACTTCTTGGCTTCTGGCGGCTGGAACTCAATTTTCTTAAAAGAGTGATTTGCTAGAAGGGGAAAAAAGAAGGGTCAATCCCTAACGGCAAGACCCGAGAGCTCTACCTGGAAAGACAGCTGCCGCCCTTGGGAAGCGTGGGCCTGGAGGGAGCAGCTGCTGGGTGCGCCCCCCAGGCAGGCGAGTAACCCCACACGCTTTGCACCCACTAGCCAGGCATCCGCCCCAGTGACCACACTGGGGAAATGGTTTCCTCCCCTCAGACGGCAGCTGGGTGCTGGGAAGGGACTGGCACAGACGAGGTGAACTCACAGGGCGCGAACTCCAGCACTGAGAAGACCTCGCCCTTCGCACTGGTGAAGGTGACTCCAGGCTTGCCGCCGCACTGCTGACAGAGCACCGGGGTCTCGCTGGGCCACTCGGCCTTCACAGGTGACTGCCCTTCGGGCTTGTCCTCCTTGCGCTCTGTGTCCGGCATTGCCTCCATCTTCTCCTCCTCTGCAATGGCCACATTGTCCAGAGTCTTCTTGAGATTTTCCTGCAGTTTCTTGATGTCATCTAGAAACTTCTTCTCCCGAGTGGGTTTCTCAGGCTCCACGGTGGGGGAGGTGGGTGAGCCTGTCAGAAGCTGCTCCACGGTCATGTTCTTAAGGCTCTCCAGGATCTTGATGGCCTCTTTCAACTCCCGGAAGCTCTTTGGGGGCCCGTCCTTGCCAGCCTTCTCCATCAGCCCAGCCACGGGCGCAGCCATGGCCACAGCCCCCTGAATGGCGGCCGTGGCAGCCTCTTCGCTGATCACCACCCCCTTGTCCTCCTCCGGGGCTGCCGGCTGCTCGGTAGGTGCGATGGGGGGCTCCTCGATCTTGGGGTGCTCCTCCTCCACCAGCCCATTGTCGGTCTCCCAGCTGTCACTGTCGTCTTCCCACTCATCCGAGGACGCCCCGCTGGTGCTGCCTTCCACCGAGTCGTAGTCTGACTCCTCGATCTCGGACTCAATGTTGTACAGGTGCTGGGGGCAGACGGGCACAGGCGGTTCAGAGGCTCTGCTGGGCTCCGGGGCGGACCCCGACCCTCAGAGCTGATGGTGACGGGGTGCACTGAGGCCTCAGCAGGCCCCTTCCACCCTTTCCCCCTTTCCTGCTCTGGACTCTGCAGCTGGGCCTCTCTGTGTGAGGTGGCCCCTGGGTCTCTGGGAGGTGCCTCTGCCTGCCCCACACCCGCCGCAGGGCTTGAAGTCCCAGCCAGCAGCCAAGGGCTGTTCCAGCCTCCTCTGCCCCCGTGTGTACTGGCCACCATAAGCCCTTGGTGGCAAATCCAACCCTACCCTGAGGATTCGGTTCAGCCACCTCTGTGCGGCTGCGCCGGGAGCTGAGAACATGCGATAGGATGGGGAGGCTCGGCAGAGCTGGCCTGCGTCACATCCTGTTCCCGTATTCCTGGAATGGCCGCCTGGACCAAGGGGTGAGCCACTCCCTCCCCCACCCCTTGAAGGGGCCAGGAGAGGGGAGTTGGGAAGTAAGGATCAGCTCAAACAAGGGGGCAAAGAAATGGTACTGAGAACACCTTAGCTGCTCAGAACCCATCAGCAGGGGCTGGGACTGGGGCCGGCTCTTCTCCTTTCTCTTTCTGATCTGGGGAAGTTTTCCTAGGAGTGTTTGTGGGAAAGGCTCTATCTCCTAGAGGAAGCAACCTGTGTTTCTTAGCATAGTGAGATGGGGACGCAGGCAAACCCAGAGGGCTTGTGACAATCTGCACACACCTGGCAACCTGGGGAGCCTTCCGGGAGGGGCAAGACTAGGGGCCAGTGTGGGCTGCCCCTCTGCTCTCCTGCCTTCCACCCCCACCCCAGAGCTTGGCATGTAATACCCCCTTCCTCTCAGGCTCTCCCTGAGATCCAAACACCCAAAAGAAGACACCCTCACCAGGAAGATGTGAGAACCTATCCTGTCCCTTGAGCAGGGACAGGGGATAGGCCATGGCTCCCAGCCCAGCTGCCCCAGCTGTGAGCCAACTGGTCTGGGCAGGGGCTCACCTGGGGCAGAATGATGGTCTTTGAGTTGTCAGCCCACACCACCTCCACCTTGCTGCTGACGTCCACACGGGCCACCTGGCCGACTGATGGCTGCAGGGCAAACAGGACAGACAGGGTCAAGGGAGCAGCTGAGGGGTGAGGGCCAGAGCACCTCCAAAAGGGAGCCCTGGCAATGGGTGACAAGGGTGAGGCCGTGAGAAGGGAAGGGACGTGGGTGCCAGCCAGAGGCCACATGTGGTGAGCAGCTCAAGCGTGGGACCCTCCAGTTCCAACATGGGCAGTCGAGGGTACAAGCACCTACTAACTCCTTTCCTTTCCTACTCCTAGCATTCTCCTCTCACCAGACTTCCTGACACTCTCAGAATGGGGTCCCTGTGTGGGACATTTTTTCCTACTCTTTCTCTGCTTGATCCCATGCATTGGTCCCATCCCCTCACCAGGGCCCAGCTCAGATGCCACCTCCCAAGCCTCTCCTGTGCCCTATAGCACTCAGGACAGGAGTTGAACTAAATGGAGCCACCAGGGCTCAGGGAGCAGCTATGTGAAGCCCGATCCCGACCAGCAGGCGAACCCTTGGGGAGGCGGTCAGGCAGCCCTCCTGGGGAAGGCCCTCGAGGTAGATGTGGAGCCCAGGGGACTTGCAGGTCTGATCTCCTGGAGCCACCTGGTGGCACCTCCAGGGACTGCAGAGGCTGCACGGGAGGCGGAGCAGGGGGGAGGCGGAGCAGGGAGAGACCCCCCAATCTGGCAGGGAGCCACACCTCATCCTCCTTGTGAGGCGCTCCATCCTCAGTATTGCCAATGCGGATGACGATGTCGGTTGTGCGGAATCGGAAGTCAGGGTGGTCAGCAATGTCGTAGACGCTCACATCTTCCTCTTCTCCAATCAGCTGGGGGATAGGATGGGTTGTCACGAGCCCGGGGGCTGGCACTCAGCCACCGTGAAGAAGCGAGGGCCGCACATACTCACCTCCACGTCATCCCCACTTGGCCGCAGCCTGAACCACTTCACCATGCAGGTACGGCCCACGTGGTCCCCAGACTGCACCACACCGTAGACGGCGGGGTCTGGACAGCTCTGGACTGGGGAAACAGAGGAGGGAACGTCTAAGGAGCCCTGATGGTGTCGCCCGCCGCCCGACATCTCAACCGCGGCAGGGCATAGAACCCCAGTGCTCTCTGGCGAGGCTGGGGGAGGCCAGGAAAGGCTGTCCCAGGACTGGAAAAAGTGAGTCACCTTCCAAGGGGGAGTCTCCTCCCTGCCCCCGAGACCTCTGGCCCATCCTTCCCAAGCCCGGCCCAGGCCCTCAGCCCGGCGGCCTTCTCCGGAGCCAGCACTACCTCGCTTGTCCACCACGAAGTCTCCAGGGCAGAATTCGTTGTTGTCCAGGTGATGCACGGGAAAGAGGTCGTTGGAGCGAATGTTGCACTCCACGGAGCCGTCCTGCCACATGACGTCTGCCGAGGTCATGGTGGTCACCACCTCCACGGCCACCCTGCAGGTGTGGTGCAAGCAGCCAGCCAGGCCACACGAAACAGGCGGAAGGAAGACAAACAGGTCCACACGTGCTCACCTACACCTTCTCTGCCTGGCAGCTTCTGAGAAAGGTCTCATCTGGGAGAGCTCAGTGAATGTGGTCCCAGAGGCCAGACTTGGGCCGGTGCCACCATGCCACCTGCCACCCCACTCCCAGATCTCTCCTTCCCACCCAGGCCAACCCCAGGCACCTATACCGCCTCGGCTGGGCGCCCCCGAGCCTGCAGAGGGCTTGCAGATTGGGCGTGCGTGTGCAGGCGCCAAGGGACAGCCTCAGCTGGACACTCGGCCAGGAGGGAAAGGGTGCCCTCTGGGTTTACCTGTCCCCCGGCTTAAAGTCACGAGTGATTTTATTCTTCTTCCGCTTGTGTTTTCGCTTTAAGTTCTTGATGGACAAGGGGATGCTCTTTTTTCTACTTGTGCCGCTGCCACTCTGGGAGGAGGTGGTGGAGCTGGCAGAGGAGGTCACCGAGCTGGTGTCATCCGTGTCATCAGCAGCCTCATCATCCGCGTCCTGCTCTGCTGAGTGGAGCCTGTCGTCGCCACCTTCCTTCAGCAGGAAGGGAGGCAGCTGCTCCCCCGTGTCCTGGGCCTCCTCTGAGCCCTCGTCATGCATTTCCACCGGGCTGGCGGACCCATCGGGTGTCTCCTCAGGGCTGACGGACCCCGTTTCACTCTTGGCTTTGGCCCCTCCTTTCTTTCCTGGGTCCTCCACGGAATGGTCTTTGGAGCACTGGGTGTCCGGGGAGCAGGACATGATTCTCACAACCTGCTTCTTCAACAGGCGCTTCACCTGAGGGCAGAGCAGGGAGGACCCGGGCTGTGGAGCCGCAGGGCCACCAGGGCCCCACCCTGGGCATGTGGGACACCCAGGCAGCCTGGGGGGAGGGGGGCAGCTATACACACCTAGGTGGCCTGCAAGGGTGATCAGGGCTGCCCCCCAAGGCCTAAAGCACAGACTGTCCTTCCTGGCTGTGGAAATAGCTCAAGGCCAGTTCCTCAAACGCCCACCGATCCCAACCCCAAGGACATACCTTCTTGGCCATAGAGCCCTCCCCCTGGGCGCAGTGTTTTTCTGGACATTCACAGGCAATCTTGGCCGGCTCTACCTTGGCTGGGAAGACATACAGACAGCGCTCCCCAAGCTGCCGCTGAGCATGGTCAAAGCATCCGAGACGCTTCACCCTGGGAGGGAGAGGAGAAGTGGGGACGGGGCCAAAGATGATCTCAGCCCCCCCCCCCAACCCTGCATCTACGACTTTGGCCCAGAGACTTGCTCAGGGCATGCCGCTGGCGCTGGAGCGGGCACGCTGGAGCCACTCACCTGCCTAGGTTTTCCTGGGTAATGACAGAGGGCGGGGGGCTGACGCTGTCCGTGCCCCCTGGACAGAAACTCTTGGTGATCCATGTGACTTTTAGCTCTACAACCTGCACCTGGGGATGGTGGGTGGGACAGGACCTTAGTCAGCAGCTTAACAGTTCTCTTAGTTAAGCAGCTGCCCAGAGCCCACCTGACCTCCAGAGCAGAAAGCGGGTCATCATAGCACAGCCCCAAGGATGACACCCCCAGAGCAGGCTCCACTTGTGACATCTAGTCTCACCCCAGGGATCACCACCATCAGGGCCCAGCGGATCTGCCCCTCACCACCGTCCCACCTTGCTCCATCTGGGTCGGTCAGGCGAGGGGTCATCTGCCTAGCAGTCACCCCATGACCACGCCCTGGCTTCCCTTTATTTCGAGCCCTTTCAGATCAACAGGGCTAAAGAGCAGGGCTTAGCCCTTGGAACCGCCGACGAAGGAGTGCGCAGAAGCTCAGCTCCAGGGCATGATGGCCGAGGACACGGCCCCACCCCAGCCCCTACCTCTTCCACCACCACTCGGAATTTGCTTTTGGTGCTGAGCACAGGCTTGACCCCTGACAGCCACTGGACGCTAGAGAAGATCTTGGCGGGGCCAATGAGTACCTGGCCCGGGTAGAAGCCATAGGAATCATCAAAGAAGAGACCCTGCAGGGTTTGGGGCCAGAGGAAAAGTCCTTGTGAGTGGCGCCTCCTGGGCCGGTGCTCTCTGCATCCACCCCTTCCCTCACCTCACACCTGCATGCCCCCACCCCCCCACGCTGACACAGACCCCAGGGCTCCAGAGCAGCGCCTCTCAAACTGAAAGAGCATATAAATCACCCAGAGAGCTTATGAGAATGCACATCTGACTCATTCTAACACACTCTCAGGCCATGTGTTGTTGGTCAAGGGTGACACTTCGAGGGCTCTAGAGGGCAGTAGTTCCCAAACCCGTTTGATCTTGTAACCTCCCCCCCGCCCCGCCGCCCCGCATACTTATTTATAAATGGTCACTCATGGCTGTTCTAAAACATCATAGTGTAACGACATAGTGTGCAGACGCTGATGCTGGAGAATGGCTATTTTTTAAAGGATGAGATCAAGTTAACAAAATGCAAACAAAAGTTCTAATACCTTCTGCTTACACCCAGACTTTGAGACCTTCTGGTGTGTGTGTCCCCCCACCCGCCCCGGAGGAGATCACTCTGCCGAGAAGCAGCACTTGCTTAGCCCGCACTGGCGCCAAGCTGTTTGCTAACCAGTCCTCCTTCCTGTCCCCCCAAGAAGCCTGCCTGGGTGGAGCACACGTACAGAGTCACTGACATGGGGGCACACATCGTAGAGCTTGGCGCCATCTTCTGTGTTCATGGAGCACCTGAAACAGTGAACAGGGGCTTGGTTCGCTGGGCACAATGACAGAGTCTCAGGGGAGGCGTGGCCGCCAGGACACACTGTGGTACTGACCGGTATCAAAAGGAGTTATTCGGAGGCATCGATATGCCGGCAGGCCCGAAAACGGGGTGACTCACCACCCACCCACAGCCCAGCCTCTGCACTCGTACAAGCAACTCCCCCAAAACAAACGAGACCCTAACCCATATGGAGTGCTCGCTACCATTAACAAGTGTCTTTCCTAGCAGACACTCTCAGTGAGGCCAGGGCAACAGGAGACCAGTCCAGGGTCAGGCCTGGCGCACCTGCAGCACGGGTCATCACAGGCCCTGGGAGAAAACACCGTCGTCGGCCCCCTCCCCAGGCAGCCCCTGCCCATCGTGGCCCCGTATGCTGCGCCGCGTACCTGGCGCCATTGGACAGCTTCAGGATGATCTGGTTCTTCAAGTCGTAGACCTTCCCCAGCCAGCAGTCATAGGCAATGTAGTCCCCATACATGAAGGGCTGCAGACCAACGGAACGAGGGTGTGAGGGACAGCAGGTGACACTGGTGTGCAGCGCGCCAATTCCTCGCTGCCCCGAGACACAGGAGGAGGGATCCAGATGGCTTCCTGCCTGGGCCGGTCGGTCACTGGCCTACGGAACCGGCTCTCCCCTGAGAGTTCTGTGCTGCACCCCAGCATCCTTTCCCAGGGTGGAGGCGGCGTGGGCGTGGGGCTGCCACGTGGCAACAAGAGAGTCGTGCGGGGGGCCTTGGGGCCTCCAAGGACACAGGACTCTTGGGTGGGAGTGGGCTATGGAGGTGGCAGGTGGACGGTGGTTAATGGACAAATAAGTAAGGTGATAATTAATTAATTAATAAACTGAGGCCATCAAGAGTCCAGCTCCTCGCTGTTGGGGAAGGCGCTCACTGATACAGAAAGGCGGAAGGAGAGGAACTCACATATTTTCCTGTACGTGTTAGAAGAGGTACTGACAAACGCACATGTGCCTACGTGTGTGCGCACATGCATCCCAGTGCTGTCCCGAGTGGCCCCATAGCAATGAACACACCTAGCATACACCCGGATCTTGGTTTCTAAAATACCGTTCTCCTCTGAACAGAACAAAGGCTCTTTGGTCAAATGATTCCAGGGCTGGGTCAGGAAAGATAGAAAGTAAGAAAGTGCTTAAAAAGAAAAAAAGAAAAAAAAGATGGCGGTATGTCAAAAGGACACGGATGTCAGCTCGAAGGGGCTCTTACTGGCCCAATCTGGGAGAATTTAAGCAACAAAACAAATAATGGTACTCATGGGTTATAACCGATTGGACAAAACAGGGATCTCTGAGTCCACACAGATGTTAAAAATGAATGAATAAATGAATGAGACTGAAGGAGCAGCTCTTCCACACAGAATGCCGACTCCTGAAAACGAGGAGGAACACCGGCTTCGTACAGCGGCCCTCAGTGACCCTCAGAACACTGGCTGCCTCGGGGGCGGGGGGTGGCTAACAGAGGCGGGGCCCGCGGATTGGGGTTTCACATGTGACAGGTTGTTGGCACAATCCCGGAGCATCTCCTCACGACGCAGAATCACTTGCAAAGGCGTGAGAGACGACTTCATGGGGATGTGTGGCGACACCAACATGACAAGGACCAGAGTGAACACCCCCACCCCACCCCCACCCTCGCTGTGGCCACTGGACATGCAGGCCAGGAAGGGCTCAAGGTGTCGCTGGGCGGTCCTGCTGAGGATGCAGGTGCCTGAGTCTGGTCGGGAGGTGACATCACAGAGCTCCGGGCTCAGGGTCAGCCAGTGGAATGTACCAGGGTGTGGAGGACAAAGCAAGACTGGGGAGCCGTTCCAGATGAGGAATCAAAGAGCTGACAATGAAATGCAAAGTGTGTTCCTGAATGGAATCCTGGATCAGAGGGGGAGAAAGGATATTGCTGGGACAGCTGAACGGGGTCTGTGGACGGGACAGCAGCGCACCAGTGCTGACTTCCTAAACTGGGGGCCGAGCGCTCCTGTCTGCGGGAAGTCCACACTGTAGTATTCAGGGGCCACGGGGCGTTCTGTCTGTAGCCTGCTTCCCAATGTTTTAGAGAGAAGAGCAGGGAGCGAGAAGGAAATGTGGGGAAGGGAGGTGGAAGGTGATGGGGCAAATGGAGGGAAAGGCTCACAGCTAAGGAACCCAATGACGCAGGGAGCACAGGAACTCACGGCTTTTCCCGAGCTTGAAATCACTTAAAAAAGAAATTAAGGAAGAAATTTGTTTTTCAAAAAGGGAGCATTAGGGAAGAAAGGAAGTGAGGTAATGAAAACCACACCAGCAAACTACGCTGGAGGCATAGGAATGTGTCCCGACCTCACGTCCCAGTAGCCTTCTCGCAAGAGGCGCCACTCGGGCACACACAAGCGGGGCCGCCACGGGGGCCTGCCCGCAAGCTGAGAAGGAGCAGCACTGGTACACGGGCGGAGACCACTGGAGAGCCGGGGGGACATCCGAATAGGCAGGCGGGTGGGGCTGCTCACCCAGATGTGCTGGAGGTCCTTGCTGTTGACGGGATAGATGATGCAGTTGGTGCCGATGAGCTTGACGGCACAGTCGATGCTGACGTCTATCACGGTGCCACACTGACTGTCCTGGGGAGGAGAAGGCATCCAGGCCCAAGCAGGCGCACAGCACCAGCCAGCAGGGGAGACCCGGCCCAGACAATCCCCAGGCCACCCCCGCACCAAGACTCACGGTGGATCGCATGTGCCGGACCACGTCCCGGGGCACCACGGAGCGGTCCTCTAGTTTCAGCTGAGAAAGAGAACACGGTGTGACACAACAGCCTCTAACATCACTATAAGCTGCATTTTCCTCCCAACTTCTTACCCAGGTGTTGACATGCATACAGCCGAACGCACAAATCCCAAGTGCGGCTTCGGCGAGAGCCACACACCGCTCTGATCACACCCAGACCGAGAGGCCGAACTGCAGGCACCACCTCCCCCTCCAAAGGCAAACAATAGGATGATGAAGGTGACTGCGACCACACGGAGAAGGGGGGCTAAATGGCAGCTCGCAGAAGGCCTCATTTAAACGAAGGGTTCCATAGCCCCTCATACAGCAAAGCACTTTGCCAAGAGTGAAATCCTTTTTCTACTTTCTCCAAGTGCCTGCCTGGCCCCTGCTGCTGAGCGCTGAGTACAGGGGCTGGAGTTGGAGCGTGACGCGGGGCTGCGCGGGTCACCCTGAGGCCCGCTATCACCCGACGCGACCTTCTAATCTGGGCTACCCTTCTTGGCCAGCGGCAGCCCACTCCTTATCACCGCGCCACAGAGGACTGCGGGCGTGGGCTAACCCTCAGGATGGCCAGCTCTGGAGCCCAGCCACACGCATGGCGAGCACCTGACCCATCCCTCCGCGAACACCCCGCAGCAGTGGCCTCTGAGAGGACAGCCGGGCCTCTCGAGAGCCATCGCCTCCCTCTGCCAGGCACTGAGGCCCCCTCCAACAGCCCAGGCGGAAGACGGTTCTCCACCAGGCCAGCGTGTCTTCCCTGCTGGCTCCATAAACCGGGGCCACTGCCTGCCCACCTCCTCTGGACGGGCACCCCCAACACCCCAAACCACAGGGAAGCGAGAGCCATTCTCTCAAACAACAGCCAACCTAAGACTTCTCGAGGTCACTGCCCTCACTTGGCCTGGGGCATGGAAAGGGGACCACCATGGAAGGAGAACGCAGATACTAACAAGGAAGACACTGGCTCAAGGTTCCCGAAATTGTGGCAATGATGGCTAAGACGACCCTGCTTTCAGGAGGGTATGACTTAAAAAAACCAAAGGGGAGGGATGCCCGGCGGGCTCATCAGAAGAGCATGTGACTCTTGATCTTGGGGTCGTGAGTTCAAGCCCCATGCTGGGTGTAGAGGCGACTAACATAAATAAAACTTGAAAAATCCCCCAAAAAGTAAAGGGGGAAGCAATGGGCCATCATCGACAAGTGACAGAGCTTGTCCTGCATGGGAATATAAGCCCATGATCCAGACAAGAGTGAGCCCAGGTGTTAAACTCAGGGGTCCCTGCGCCAGACACTTAGACGTGTCAGCTCTGAAACCTCAGGCAAATCACTTACGTCCACATGTACAAAACGGGGTGGGAGCAGCCATCTTGCAGCGGGTGAGCGGATTAATAAGGTGACGAAAGCACAGATGATCCCAGAGAGCCGGGCACACAGTAAGTGCTCAGCAAATGCCAGATGTGATCACTGCACCTGACTCCACTGCACCCCCGGCCACAGGCTGCAGACCCTTCGAGTTCAGGCTCTTCTTCGCTCTGCTCCAAGATCCCAGAGTCTGGGAGGGGCCACGTGGAGCTCTGCTAAGGGCCTGCCAGGATGATGGTGCCACTTTTCTAACTCCAAGAACTTCCTATTCCAGAACCCTCTGTGCCTGAAGCTCCGGTCTGGGACATGGTATTTTCAGTGCTGCCCCACCCCATCTCAAACCTCTGCTCCCATTTTTGACTTCAAAAAGCCACAACTGCACGTCTTTCCAAGTTGCCACAGAAACCAAAGTCGCAGTGCCAGGAAATCGGATGGGAGATGCCACCCTTGGTGGGAGCTGCGGTCTCAGGCACAGGCTGCCTTGCCTGCTCAGGGGTCCCTAAGAAAAGCCCCAAGTTGAGTCTGCAGATCGTGTCCCCACCTGGGGTCTGTGTCGGTAGCTGCAGGGAAGGGAGTGGCCCACGCACGGATCCTGAATGGATGGCACGCTGCCCAGCCTCACAGCACCTTGGCTATGGGACACTGCTCCTGAGTGCACAGGGGAAACTGAGGCTCCCGCTCTGAGGCCGAAACAGGAACAATGCACTAGTGAAGGCTGACATCACTGCAAGGCCAGAGGCAGGGTAGCAGCTCACGGTGTTCTCAGGAGAGGGGGCCTGGTTAGAAAACACTGTCCTCTGGACGTGACTCTCCAGACCTTCACCTGGTCTTCTGCCAGAGTCCAGTCCACTGCGAGGCCTGGTCTTCAGGCTCTACTAACAACCTTCCATGATGAAGGAGGGACATTTCTCCAAAGTCCTGACAACGCTGGGAGTGGAGCAGACTGAAGCAACAAGGAGAAAGGGGTGTGGTGGCCATTCTTCTGACTATATTGCCTTCCTTTGGGAATTCCAGAAAACGAGAAAAGAGTGTCTAGAAGAACTATGGACAGTTTGCAAGGCTTTCCCATATCTTTCACCACTTTCCTTCCCAACTCCCGATGTCCCACCCACACAGGGCACTACTTCCGTCCACAAGCCAGTCCTCTCCTGTCCGTGCGCCTCTCCGCCGCACAGTTCCTTCCAAACGCCCCTTCCTCTCCCCGCTCCCACCATGTGCTACCTGCCTCACGAAGGCTCCCCATATCCCCACTCTGGAGGGCACCACTGTGCTCCTGGGGGCTCACGACCTCAGGAGTCCTCTGCCTACAGCAACTGGTGCTTATTACGAGTCCAGCAGTTTTCTCAGCACTTTTGTGTGTTTTAGCCGCAGTGCTACAAAGTATACGATTACTGTCACCCCCATTTTACAGAGAAGTAAACTGACACGGAGAGAAAACAAGAAACTTGCTCGCGGTCATACAGCTCCACACAGGTGGACCTTGACTTGCGCTCCGGCCGTCTGGCTCCAGAGGCCATTCTCTGAGCCACATAACAAGCTCATCCCTCCCCGGAGCTGCAGAGTAAAACACATTTCTGGCAGCTCCACACGTTGTAAAAGACAGTGATTCTTCTCCTGGTTATAAAGGCGTTCAACGCTCTATTCATTTCTGGGACTGAAAAGGAAGCGATCAGGCACCCAGACAGCAGGTGCCGGAGGCCCGGAGGCCAGCACTAGGGGGCGCGGTGCCTGCCCCACGAAAACACCAGGTTCTGGAGCTCAACTAGTCCCCAAACCAAGCCGTGTTTTTCTGTCAGGTGCACCCTGAGTGCAGTTAAAACACAAAACAAAACAAAACAAAACCTGTTACCAGGGTGGGATCTGAGGTGGGGGATGGATAGATTTCAACGGTCATCACTGGCTCTAGAATGCGTAACAGGCTCTCAGGTGGCGACTATCAACATTTCCTAAGGGAGAGTGTAGCTGTCCGAGGATTCTGAACAGAAAAAACAAGATCCCACACCAAAATGTTAATGTGTCTCTGGCTGGCTTTTAAACGGGACCTGCGTTACTTCAGACCGTTTGGGACATGACTGTGGGCCATCCTTTGCTGCCCCTGTCTGCTCTGGAAACGAGCATCCGACACCTCTGGCCTCCAGGGACAGGGATGCTGGCACTGCTCTGGAGGAGGTGACTCACCCGAACAATGATGACATGTGCCCCCGATGTGCCAGGTGCCGGGGGGACAGTGCCTGCTCTCACAAAGCTTATATTCTAGCATACAAGTGTGCACACACGCACAGGTCAGGTGGTGCCAAGGGCCATTCAGAAACACAAGGCAGTGCCAGCATGGGCAGGGGTGAGAGACGGAATGGGGGAGAGCATGAGTGAGTTATTTTAAATAGCTGGTCAGGAAGGGCCACTCCAAGGTGACATCTGACCAGAGATCTGAGTATGAGATGGGAGTGAGCTTTCCAAGCAAAGAGAGGGCTGCCATAAAGACCCGTGTGCCCCGCGAGTTTGACGATCGGCCAGGAGAGCAGTAGGAGATGAGGCTGGTTCACTCAGGCCCTAGATAGAAAGAAGGGCAGGAAGGACTTGAGATGGAGTCCATGGAGATGGAGGCCCCTGCAGGGCTTGGAGCAGACAGCACGAATGACACTCATGTTAAAAGGATCCCCTGGCTGTTGTGTGGAGAACGTGCTGTAAAGAGGGGTAGGGAGACCAATCAGGGCAGTGGTTCTCAACGGGGGGGCAACTTTGTCCCCCACCCGGCATTCGGCATGTCCGGACACATTTCTGGCTGTCGCCACTGGGGAGGGGGGTTTCTGGCACGTAGCTGCCAAACATCCAACAGTGAGCAGGACGCCCCCCCTCCCCGCACCATGACAAAGAAGGATCCAGCCCAAAGCACCAACAGCGCTGCGACGAGAAGCTCTGAGGCTGCCCCAGAATGGTGGCACGGAGACCAGAGTGGCGGGGAAAAGGATCCCCTTGGGTGCATTCAGAAGGCAGAGCTCATGAGGTGCCTCACGTCGTCGGGAAGCAATAAAACCGCGGGAAAAGGCGACACGGCAGCGAGGCCAGGTGCTTCCATTGCCCCCCAGGTCAGCTCCACGCGCTCTTCTCTGCCCGGGAGGACTACTCTCCTCTCCCTGCCCCCGCCCCAGGTGCACACTGCTCCCCTGAGCTGCCGTCTCGAGACCCACCACGGACAACAGAGCAGGAACAAGAGCGGGTCCTGCAACCCTGGGTCCAGACCCTCCCTCGTAACATTGCTCTTCACGTACCTGGAGGAACCCAAATTCGCTGTATAAAGAGGTTTCACCAATAGAAAAAGGCAACTGAGGCTGACTGATACGTTGACAATACAAGGAAGGTGATACAAGAAGCTACTTTCAGGTGGATCTGAACGTCACATCTGCGGGACTGCGGGGCCCTAAGGGCTGGCCTTCTCAGGGGAGGCCAAGACTTGCTCTAGGGAGAAAAGGTGGCTTCATGCCTGGTCAGCGGCACCAGCACTGGTTTGAGAAGGGAAGTGGCAGGAAGTCCCCGACAAAAGGCAAGGAGGGGCTTAAAGGTGCCTAAGCCTTTGTGTCTAGGCTGGAATCCATGCAGCTGACCAACGTCATCTCCTGCTGGACTCTGGGGAAGGCCAAACAGAAGAGATGGTTCTCCGGTACCACCAGAGGAAGAAAGCTGGTCTTTCCTGGGAGTTAGTGATGTTCTCAATACCAGACCTTCAACTCACAACTGGGAACAGCTTCAAACTCAAAAGGCTCAGCGTCATGCCAAGCACCCAGGGGGGCTTCATGAAGTCTCAGCTCACAAGGACCAGCCCCACACTATGCCCCTGGTGAGCAAGGGGAAAGCTGGGGACAGCCTACAGTGGTCCTGGTTTGGGTTTGCATTCAGAGTGATGTTTCACTAAACTTCGCTGGACTGAGCCAGGCCGGAGGCCTCAGGGAGACCTCTCAGGGGCCTCATGGTGCTCAGCAAGGAAACCAGAATCTTTCCTTGGAAAAGAAAAACAAGCTATCCTGCTGCTTTGCCTGGGGAGGAGGGGAAAGTGGCCCAGCAGACACATGTAGGAAGGAGGCTGTTTACCTAGGCCAGGACTCAAAGAAGAGAGTCCCGAAAGGAATATGAGGTCACAACAGCACTGGAAATTTCTAAAGGCTTACTACTTCCCAAGGGGTAGGACCAACCTGCAAAACACTGTCCCTCCCACCGGCCATACAGCCTGAGTGGAGTCTGAGTCCAAGACATACTGGAGAAAGATGGAACAGGTCAATGGGGCTTCCACTTGTGCTGGAGACTCCAGGCCTCCTAACCAGACCCCCACCCCTTCGAATGAGGTCACAGACAATTATGACAGTGTCTGTCCTTGACCTAGCCACGCCGCCCGTGGGTCCGGTCTGAGGCGCGCACTGCACCGCACTGGGAGGGGCAGCCCAGTGGCCCTGTGGTAGGAAGCGAGGAGGTGGGGGGGGGTGGGGGGCATGCTTGTAGGCGTGCATACAGATGCTCCTTCGGCAGAGAAGCCCCTCAGCCCGACTCTGTTTTGGCGGGGGTGAGAACAGATGAAACGATTCAATAGAAACTTTGCTGAAACCTAGAACAGAGGTCAATTGATTTCTCTAGTGCTTCCTGAAGATTCAGGGCTAGCAAAGAACATATAAATATAAAATGAGGAGTGCACGCTGTCTTTAAAGAATTTACAAGGACCTGGTACAGAGACCCTAACCCTCTCCCCTCCAATGCAAATGCAACTGGGTGGGCAGAGAAGCTGCTTAGGCCGACTGGAAAGCTTTATGCTGCAGTGAGGAATTCTGGAAAAGCTTCGGAAATCCTAGAATGGAAAGCTCCCTAGAGCAGTGTTTTTCAAACTGTGGGCTGTGACCCATTAGTGGGTTATGAAATCCATTTGGGGGTCACAGCCAACACTAAGGGGAAAAAAAAGGAAAGTATCTACGCGCATGACACGTAGTAAGGCTACGTACTGTTCCTGGGCAACACAACGCACGTGTGCCCCCGGTCAGGATGTAAAATGCATGTTCTACGGCAGGTCACTTTCAGCAAGTCTGAGAGCCCCCGCCCTACCTACCTATCTGCCCGGTCCCCGTGCCCAGCTCTGACGGTTCGCTCTCTGGCTAGGGTTTTGGCCAGTTACATCAAAGGGAGACAGACTTCTCATCAAAAGTTGGTCTGGAGCCAAAAACAAGCAAACAAACAAAAAACCCAGGATCTATGTGTCCACACATAGACACTGTGGGGGTGGGGCACCTTGAACTCTTTCTGGCGTCACTTACACACGTCAGTGTGGTGGCTTTCAGGACAGGAAAACTGGAGGGGGCAGGAAGTGGCACTGTGGGTGAAGCTGGGCTCCCCTTCTGGCTTCTTCCTAAGCCCGAGTTCCCAGTTCACACCAGGTCCGGGGATATGACTGGTCAGTGATTCTCGCGTATGCCAGGGTCAGGACATTCTCAGAGCAGTTGACCGTCATGGGGCTAGGCCCTGACAACCCCTGACAACAATCAGCAAGCTGCCCACCTGAGGACAGAAGGTTTTACCAGCAAAACACAAATGTCCAGAGGCCTCACATGCCTGGGGAGGAAAGAGGACAGCCGGAAATGTCTGGGCGGTATGGAAGAAAAGACAAAGGTCAGTGCCCCTAACTAGAAAATTCTGTCAATCATGTGCTACAGAACCATTCATCAGAAGTTCTGCTAAAACCATAGACTCAGGTCAATTAATTCCATAATTTTTTTAGTGTTTCCTATAGATTCAGAAAGAGACAAGAATAAAAATCTGTAGGAATGTGCCTTGTATTTGAAGAACGTACATTTACACGGGGGAATAAAATGAAAATACGTGAAAACATTTATACACAAGTATGTGTCCTCCTTAGCTGGCTGGGGAGACACAAGTTCCTGCTTCTAGATGGTAGGTGGGGGAGGGCGGGAAGGGCCAGGCTGCACGAGAACTAAGGCAAGGGATGTCCACCACCTCCTCGGCTTCAGATGGAAACTGGCCAGGCCTCTGTACTCTCTGCCCCCAGGGACCCCCCTCTCTGATCACACACCGTAGACCAGAAGCTGCAGTCGGGGCTAGGTAACGCAGCATGACTGCATCATTGCCTGGAAAATGCAGCTGCAGCCTGCCAGCTCGCTGGAGTGGCCTAGAGGCACAGCCTGCCCCAGGGGACAGAGCAAGGGGAGGGAGTCCAACTGCTGCTAAGTGAGGGGGCAGGACTGGGGAGCTGCGGCTGGCCGCAGGTCAGCTGGAGCCTGGACAGCAGAGCTGGGTCTCTGCAGATGCCGTGATGCTTGGGGGGCAGTTCATGCATTCGGGGCCAGAGGCGGCGAACCTGTCCCCCTTGCCTTGGCCCCAGGCTTGTCGACCTGACTTTAAAAAGACAAAGAGCCCGGGGCCTCCTGGATTTGAAGGGAGGGTACAAATGCGAAGCTTTAGGAGGAAACCTCCCTCCTCAAGAAGTAGGACTAGAAGGTAGAAAAGTAAATAGTAAACAGGACTGTGTGTTCTGCTCTCGTGGCCAGGCTGCTATGCTGGGGCCGCCGGGCATCCCGGGTATAAGCAGGCAGCAGGCCCACTGTCCAGGCGTAGAGAGGGCTCAGGGCAACACTGCCTTCTAGACCTCCAACCCGCTTACACCCCCTGGTGTCATGTCAGCTCAGGCTACGATGACAGGCCTTTACTGCGCTAACACGGTACAGGGAGGAGCCAAGGTGCTCTGCCTCTCCCACACCCTACAGCTTCCACGGGGGCACCACCATTACCCATACTGTCACTCCACAGAGAAGTCCGGAGGCTTGCAGAGGTAGGTGAGCTGCCCAGGGCCACCCCAGCCACAGGACTCCAGAGCCCTGGTTTTGCTAGCTTGTCCTTCCTCACTGGGCACGCATGGCTTATGGTGTGGCCCTCCGGCACAGCCCTGGAGCGATTAGAGCTGTGCTGACATTCACAGGGTGGCCTCTGACAGCAGCCCCACCATCTTCCCGGAGCTCCCTGAGATGCAGACTCTCGGGCCCCACCTGGCCCTGAGGCCTGGGAATCCGGAAGGGAACACAGTCTCTGGTCTCCGGGAGACCTGTGTGCTCAGTACCTTGTACATAACAGAGGGTCTTAACAGAGAGGGTATCAGGATAGAGTGAGGGAGGGCCCTGTCCCCGTCCAGTCCCCAGGAGGGCATTCTGAAAAGATGATCTCAACCTGGCTATTCTAACTGGCATCTTAAAGGCAACAAGGGAGGAGAACTAGCTCAAAGGGACAGTCTCCGAGTCCAGTGGGGCAGACTGGGCTCACTCTCAACTACAAGGGAACCGGCGTGAAGAAACAACCTCCCTGAACCCACACCAACCTCTGCTTGTTTCCCCAGCACCCGCGGTTACTATTTCAAGGCCGATGAAATGAACAACTACCCTGGGGTACTGCACATCATCAGCTGGGCACCAAATGGCCTGCCAACCCCGGCACAGATGGAATGGCTCCTGGGGGCTGAGGCTACCTCTTGGTTTGGTTGTTAAGTCTGAAGAACCTTGACTGCCCACCTCTCCGACGCCAATTACTCAAAGTTCACCCACAGCAACTCATGTCAGGATGGGACAGTTCACTGAGCTGGGACTGAAAATAATTGGGAACGGAACAGCAGAAGCGCCGAGACCGGGGGAAGAATCCCTCCCCACTACCGTCACAGAGAGAGCATGCCCCCAGCTCCTGCACTGAGGACGCCCTCTTACCTCCCTGGGCGCGAGATGCCTCATCCTCCACGATGGCCCTGGGCTGCACACGCTCCAGGCTCTTCTGGCTTGAGCTCGTGCCCTGCAACATCTCCAGGGGCCTGGCTGCCACCACCTACCCGAAGCTGTCACCGCTAAGGGGTCACACGGGCGGCCCGCCAGGAGTGTGCATCCCCAAAGACCCCCCCAGGCAGGCAGACTTAACGGAGAGATGTCCCTGGTCCACCCGGTCTGAGAAAGCCCCATGCCGGGTGCACCAGGGCACAGCCTCAACCAGGCTCCTGACAGGTTCTCCTCCGAGGAATTTACAGTTCAGCTGGAAAAAGCCAACACACGAAATGGTGTTTACTGAGACTGAAACAAGATGCAAAAATTAACCTAAGGGTGCATCTTGATTTAGATGCCATTCTGTCTTTTAAAAACTGGGGAGCTATTTCAAGAAAACCCACAGGAAATCTTATAGTATGCAAATAACCATGTTCTTGTTCATATGGTCAAAATTCTCCCCTCCTTTTAATGAGTGCGGACACACCCACCCAGTGACGAAGAGATGCGGCAGAGTGTGAATCAGAGTGTGGGACAGACTGCTCTCAGCTGGGTGTGCAGGGACTGCGCTAACACTGGCAGATAGCGCTACCCAGGCTCCGGCGCACAGGAGAAAACAGCCCTGCTTGGACCAAGGGGGTCCAGCAGGAGGTCATCTCAGGCCTGGGGATGGGGTGCTGGGAGAGGGGTTGGAAGAGGAGGAAGGCGTGTCTAGGTGCCTCGGGGAAGGGCTTCTCCCCATTTCAGACAGGAAATGTGCAGGGATAGTCACAGAGCTGTCCCATCTTCTGGACAGAACAGCCTTCCCACCCACGCTGCTCCAGGGCGCCCCTGAGGGGTCGGGGAAGGCTAACAAGTGGACAGACAGCAGCACACAGAACCTAGGCCTCCCAACATTTTCTGTACAATTAGGCATGAAACTTCTTGCCCTCCTGTGGGCCCCTCTTGTTTCCACGTAGGAAGGACCTCTCTCAGTCAGAATTCATATGATCACAGACCTGAAGGAGGACACGTTTCCTGAGAGCAAGAGATCATGATTTATTTGCACTACAGGACACCCACTTTTAGATGCCTGGCCTTACAATCAGCAGCTGCAAGGTGGTGTTTTGGCTGACCACACACTACCGTGATGGTCTTTGAAGGGCAACTGGTGGAAACAAACAAATGGCCCCATAAAAATAGAGTGGAGGAAGTCTAGATATTTAATTTAGCAGTGCTGAAATAGCAAAAGATTAAGAGGAAAGACGGAGGCGGCCTCAGCAGGTCTCTGGGGAGGAGGACTAAGCTCTAAGGCAGGTATTCATCAGAACCCTCAGCGCTCTTTATAACAGACTCTGGGCGCCCGGGGGCGGGGGAGCTCAGCTGGTTAAGTGCCCAACTCTTTGGGTTGTGAGATCGAGCCCTGCATCAGGCTGTGCTGGGCGTGAAGCCTGCTTGGGATTCTCTCTCCCTCTGCCTCTCCCCCCATCCAAATAAACACACACACACACACACACACACACACACAGACTTATTTTTTTTTTTTTAAACCCAAAACCTACTGAATAAATCTCTGGATGAAGCCAGAAATGTGCTTCTTAACATTCCCTGGGTAAGTCTGATAATCAGTATGGTTAAAATAGTTGTGTTCCAACCAATAAGTTTCCCTTTCTTCTACAACAAAATAGAGCCCCAACGACTTAGGGATGCTGTTTTTAATTAAAATATTTTAAACATATAAATCTGAGGATGTAAAAACAAGGTGATTAAAATAATTAAAGTGAATTCTGCCTGCTTACCGCTCCTTGCCTCGGTTTGCCCTGACACACTTGTTGTTCAGCTCAACAGACACACAGGTTATCAGGTCATCAAGGCAACGCAGCCCCCCCTTTGACCAACCTCTGCTCAGGGGGTCCAGATCCTAGTCTAGGCCAGTTACCAGACGATGCCAAGAACAAAGCCCTAGGCTCCGTGACAGCATTTAGCACGAAACCCCAGTGACCAGAGACAAGGGACCTGATCCAGGCCAGCTGCCACCAAGGTGGCAAAGAGCAGACTCTGCAGGCATGCATCCTCAGACACCTGGGGGACACGGTTTTGCCACCTTCAAGACTGTCCGGCAGGAAGGCTGCCACGAGAACTTGATTTTTAGGACATGTTTCTGGATGGGCACGAGCTGGTACATAAAATGTGGCTCTGCCCACACGTAAGAGCTCCAAATCTGAGAAAGAACTGCCCTGGCATGAAGGGTGCGTCACTGTCTGGTCCAAATCCTCCAAGACGGTCCCCTGGACCTCAGCTTACAGAGGTGCGCCTGCTCCCTTTCTTCACCTTCCCTCCTGGGAGCCCAAAGAAACATGACATCATCTGGATGACGTCATCTTCAGTCAGCAAAGAGCTGACACCTCATTTCCACAGTGGCTTGTGACATCCAGCTTTCCCTCCACCCACAAGCCACATCTCCTTCGGGCCACGCCCCCCCCAACACTGAGAAGCAGCTGCTAATCAACAGCCACGTTCTGCAAAATGCACCCCACCTTCTGAGGCAGACTCAGACTGAAAGGGATCTACTCAGCACTGCTATTTTTAAAAATGCAAATATGGTAGGAAAAGGCAGTAAAAATAACCCACCAGGGCCCTGATCCAAGGCTGATTCTTTGCTGAGGGACCAGGTTCTCACTGAAGTAAGGGTGGAGTGTGTGGGGCTCAGGGTGGCCGATCTTCCCACGGAGTTTTGTTTTTTATCCTACCTGTGAGTGCAGAGCCGAGAAGACTGTACAGACACCCTCCACCCCCACCCGGCCACCTCTCCCCAGAAACACAGCTGAGCCACCCCACAGCAGGTAAGCTGAATCCATCCCGGAGGGCAGGCAGGCTTCTCGGTCCTTCCCAGAATGACTATGCCAAATGCTGACGGTTCTCTGCTTTCCTCAATTCTAAAATGACATCTTTCCAAGACAAACTGGGGTGGGTGCTGCAAACATCCCCCCCCCAGGGAAGCAGGAGCTTGGTAAAGGCACAGCAAGCCAGGGAGGAAGACACACAAGACCCTGGGATGGAGGGCACACTGGGTCTTGCATCAGGCAGCGACGGTCCTGACAGCCAGATGGTGCCGAACCGCGGACCTCCTTCCAAACTGGCCTGATCCACACTGTCGATGCCATGGCCACAGACAGCCCCACAGACAGGCAGACCCCGCTGCTGGGAGGCGGCAGACATGGCCTCGCCACTGCAGCGCCAACCACGACAACCAAGCCTTCCGTCCCTCAGCTCCCCATGTTACCAGAATTAGGTCAGGCCAGAAGCAGGCAGCCTGCCTCCGAGCGAGGATTTCTAACAAAATTGAGCACAAATACTTAGCAGCTGGGTCCTGGGTAGAATCCACCGCTAACTGGCATGGCTGGGACAGTGGGAAGGACTCACCAGCACGCACTGGAGAAAGAGGCAAGGAAACATCTACGGGTACTGCAGACTTCCTTCTAACACGCCTTCGTCCCTCTACATGGGAACGGGGACCATCACAGTGGCAAGTGCCCCACAGCGGAACCCAAAGGGCCAGACGGGCTAGAGACTTCCTGGGGTACGGGTTACAGCTTCTACGGAATAGAGATCTCCGCTCTCCTATCTCCCTTGTCTGCCAGCTCTTTCCCTTAATCCCTGGGCCCTGGGAGCTGCCCAACAGGCTGCTGGACTGGGCGTCTGAAGAAGAACTGGAAGGCAACACCAGACCGGCAGCCAAAGAATCTCAAGGGCCTCGCTACAGTCCTGCACGGGCCAACGAAGCCACGGGAGGGTGGAGGCAGGCCTGCCGCAGTGGCTTCGAGACCCCTATGTGGAGTAAACCACGGGAGGCGCCAGGACGCGGGTGGCAACTAGTGAGTAATCAAGAACGAGTTCCCTCTCGTGCCCCCTGCCCGTGCTTTCCCAACCGTTTCTCTGCGTTTACATCACTCACCAGGAGTCTGAACCGTCCCCACAGCAGACGGCGTACAGGAACTGCTGATCAGCTACACAGGGAGAGGTGTGACGGGGGCGTCTAACGCTAACCCACTTTCCTCAGGCTGCAGCTCCAGTCCTGTCTCTCCTCTCGCAGGGGCTGGGCTGGGACAGAGCCTGCCCTGTAGACACGTCTGGGCTCCTGACGATGGATTGCTTCCTTTGATAGTTAGGGTACGATGCTCACTTGATGGACTACAGACCACCCATCCAGCCACTCGTGCAACCCACTAAACACCTACCAGGATGCCAGACGTCTGATGCCAGTGCAACACTGGGAGACAAGAGGGCCTCAGCGGCGGCGGAGCCAAGAGAAGGGTGGGGACGACAGGCAGGTGCACGAGCAGGTACACAAGGACGAGCGCCAGGCTGGGGGCCGTGGGAGCCGCCCCGGCGAACCACCATGGCTTTTATGCGTCTCCAGATGGCTGCACCCAAGTCTTGCTCAGACGTCACCTACTCCGAAAGGCCTTCTCTGACCACCCCATCTGGACTTATTCCTCCTCACTCTCTACACATTCCTTACACACCCCCCACTCCTTCTCCACAGCACTCGCCATTCCCTGCATCTGTTACTATCTGTTTGCCTCATGAGAATACGAACCCCACGAGGGCAGGCACGGCTCACCACCGCATCCCCAGCACTGTGCCAGTAACCCACGTGGTGGAGGACAGGGGGCACCTGAGGAGCCGCCAGAGAGACGGCGGAGGAAGACTCTGAAGATTCAGGCCCGAAAGGGAGCCCACGGGGCAGCCTACAGCACAGCGTCTACGAAGGAACGAGAACCCAGCCACCCGCACACGGAGGCTCTCTGTTCAGAAACCCCGCTACCTCTGGAAGGCTGGGCTTTCCGAACAGCAAGCCCCGAGTCCGCTTCCTGTGACCTCTGCCACCTTCTCCTGGTGGAGGGCAGTGCTCCAGGGCCCACTACCTGTGCTCATCAGGGCTCAGCTCCCAAGCCCCACACCAGCAGCCTCCTGGTCTAATGGGACGGCTCCGATGGGTGTCCACACAAAAAGAACCACTACACAGGGAACCGCAATCTGAGAAGCAGCCCTTGTGCTGAACAGGCAAGAGCCACATGACAAGAGCCACTACCCGCAAGGATGAGGCAGCCCCACTGTGCTGAGTCTGTCAGCCTGTCAACAATATTTTAAGCCCAGTTCTGATCATTAGAGAATTTTGAGAAGATTCAGAGTGGCACTAGAAACAGATCTATGAGGAAAGAGGGAAACAAATTCTAGGACAGGAAAGAGAAGCCCAGGATCATTCGTCTTCGAGTCTAGAACTTCCAGGAGAACGCACAACTCCAAATGTCTGTGGAGAATCTGAAGGAGGGATGGTCGGGGTCAGGAGCTACCCTCCAGCACTGTCCCACAGGCCAGCCACTGGCCACTCTTGGCTACGGAGCACTGAGAAGATGTGCTGGAGCACGGACAGAGGCCAAGACGGAGCATGAGGAGTGCAGACCGCCTCGTGAGCAGGTTACATCCCTCGCATGCTGAAATGATGTCCTGGATCTACACCAGCTTGAATAAAACATCAAAATTAATTTCACTTGTTCCTTTTTTGCTTTTTCTACTGTGACCACTAAAAACAATCTGAAATGACATATGTAGCTTATATTATATTTCTTCTTTTTTTTTAGAGAAGGGGGGAAGGAGCAGAGGGAGAGGGAGAGAGATTCCCAAGCAGGCTCCACGCCCAGCGCAGAGCCCGCCGTGGTGAGCTGAAATCAAGAGTTGGCGCTTAACCCACGGAGCCCCCCAGGTGCCCCGGCTTATACTGCATTGCTACTGAGCAGTGTTAGTTTAAACCAGTAAATTCTAAAAACAACAACAACGGAGTATCAAAGGCATAAAAACGCAAAATATTGCCCCCTCTGCCGTCTTACTGTCTCAAGAGTGCACCCCTGAGGGAACCACTTTCTACTTCCGGTGGGTAGAATATTCAGCCACATCTATAAACAGTATGCTCGCATCTCTAATTCCTAATTTGTTAACGACAGACATCACCTACAGACTGTCTCTCCCCCTCCGACAGCCCCGGACCTTGAACCCGTCCTTCAACAGTTCTCCTGCTCTGACTGCAACAGTACAGACATGCCATCAGAGGAAACAGAGCTCAGAGCTGACCCAAGGGGCACTCTGCCAACACAGACAACCCACGTGTCTACTGCCGAAAACCTATCCCTACCTTTTCCAAACACGTTCAAGTAACCCACCAGGTGTTTTCTGGGTTTCGTCTCTCCTGGAGACCGTCCTCCTATGGAGTTCCACCCTGCCTCTCCAACACGGACTTCCCTTTGCAGCAAGGAAACAAGGGATCTCTTGTCTCCTAGATCCCAGAAAACCCCCTTGTTTTGGTGAAGCACACCTCCCACCAGCTTCCGGAGAAAGGGTCCATGGGAAGCAGTTTTTTAGTTTTTCAGTCCTTGTATGCCTGAAAAAAATTCCCTGCTGGGTAATCTGCCTACATTCGGAATTCCCTCAGAATGTTGAGGGCTTTTGCTCTACTGTCCTCCAACCTGTCCTAAGTGGCATGTTTACTGTTTATATTCACTGTGATCATGTGGGTTTATTCCTACTACCTTTAGGGCCTTCTACCCACCATATTTTCTCTTTGCTCTCTTTCTTCTAGAGGAATGACCTAGTTTTTATAATTCTGAGTACTCTGCCTCTATTGGTGTGAAAGCTTGCAGGCCTATTTCTACTTTTTTAATGGTTACCCTTAATACTTTAATACCTCGACTTGACTCAGAAAGGCTGAAGCACCCCAATACCCCTCCTCCTCTTCCCGAACAGATCAAAGACCTTAGAATGTGTTCATTGATGCTCACCGCAGATCCGCCCACGCATCCCCCCCCCCCCCCCCCCCCCCCCCGGTGTCCTGTACCCTCTCCTTGTTTGCCCCCTCCCTTCTCTGGGTTTAGTTTCCTTCTTCCTGAAGTACAACAAAGGTCTGTGAGTGAATGAACTCTGTTTTTTCCTTCTGTGAAATGCCTTTATTTTGTTCTCACTACTGAATAAAAAGGGGGTTACTGAAAACTAACAGCTTATTTTCCTCAGCATGCTGAAGAGTGTATTCCCCATTCTGGTCTGGCTTCTAAGCTACTACTTAGACCCCTGCTGGGCCTCACTCTTGAGCCCTGGGAGTACTCCCCCCTCCCAAGTTGCTTTTCAGGTGCTCTTTCTCCCTGGGGGAACTGCCATTAGACACAGGTTGGGCCCCCCATCCCGTGCTCTCGCCGGTTAGTCCTCTTCTGTCTGGCTATCCCTTCTCTCTCCTCAGCTTGGTCCCAGATTTACGATCTTTATTACAGGCACTGTGGCATTACTGAGTGAGTAGGAGTGGGTCTATATTAGCTCCGTCTACCAGGGGAGCCTGGAAACCCACTCCACTGCCTTCTGGCTTCCCACGATGTTGAAAAATCAGATGTATCTTCATTCCTTATCTTTTGTATGTGACCTGTTTTCTCTCTTTGGAGGCTTCATCCCCAGTGTTCTGGAATTACACAATGTGCCAATCGGAACTTTTTCCATTCACCATCCTGGAACCCTGTGATCATTCAATTCTGGAAACATTCCTGATTTCTTTGATACATTTCTGTCCTTCATTTTTCCCTTCTTTATAGACCTCCTAGATGTCAGACGTTTCCATTCTATTTTCTGCGAGTCTTTGTTAACTCTTTTCTTTCCCCTAACATTATGTGTTTTAATAGCAAGAACTCCTCCTTGTTCTGAGTTTTATAGCATTCTATTTCATTAACAAAATACTGGCTCTTATTTCTGGGAGGAAATTTACTGTGTTCTGAGGGTTTCATCTGGTACACCTTTCTCTTTGCTTGTTAGAACCTCTACTTTTCATGTTGGGAGCTTTTTGAAACCGTTCAGTGACCCCTGGCTGTCCACTCCTATTTGAAATCAGTCAACAGATCTTTATGGTGAGGGAACAGTTCTGTACCTTTTTTAAAAAAAAAATTTTTCATTTATTGATTTGAGAGAGAGAGAGCATGAGCGGGGGGAGGGGCAGAAGGAAAGGGGAGAAGCAGGTTCGCCGCTGAGCAGGGAGCCCGATGCAGGGCTCGACCCCAGGACCCCAAGATCATGAGCTGAGCTGAGGGCAGACGCTTCACCGATAGAGCCACCCACGCGCCCCCAACAGTCTGTATCTTGACCGCTGTGGCAGCTCCATGAAACTTCAGGTGACAGAATGGCAGAGAACCGCACACACATAGTATGTGCACCAATGTCGGTTTCCTGGTTCTGATACTGTCTGTGGCTGGGTAAGATATAACCTCAAGGGAAACTGGATGAAGGGTGCAAGGGACATCTCTGTACGTTTTTGTAACTTCCAGTGAATGACGCTAACTATCCCAAGCTAAAAAGTGAAAATAAAAAAAGTTGCATCAATAGTAAGATGATGGAAGCTTTGCAAACACAAGCAAGGCTTTGGATTGGTAAGGATCACATTAGCTGGCATAGAATATAGCTTTTGTTCTGAGGGACTGCCAAACCCTACCAAACAGCAGGTCTGTCTCTGATGCTTCATTTTTCTCCAGAGAGGAATCCTCCAATCCCACGCCTCAGGCCTGGTTTCAGCACTCAGGGAGCAGGTGGGGAACTCAGCTGAGACTTCCCCTTTCAGTGTACAGACTTTCCTGGAGCTGTTTCATCTCAGGGTCATGCTGCCCTTTGCTACGTCTGCCCTATCTCGATCCATAGTCTCTCTGGTTCAACGGCTCCAGAGCATAAAGCTCTGCTGGCTCAGGCGGGGTCCGTACAGGTGCAGAGGTGAACCTTTCCGTGACTCCCTCTGTCTTTGGGCCTGAACCTCACTTGTGCCTGGGGCGACATCAGGTGCTTCCAATCCCTGAGACGTTCTGCAGGGCTGCTCCTTTGTTTCCACAGGCACCAACGTATCAGCTTCCTCTGCTCTGCTCAGTCTTTGTTCACCCTCCATCTTCTAAAACTTGAAATCTTTGTCTACGGTCTTCCCTCCCATTCTCTGTCCTCACAGGTTTACACAGTTAAAAAATTCATTTTCTGGGGCGCCCGGTCGGCTCAGTCAGTACAGCATGAGACCCCTGATCTCAGGGTTGTGAGTTCAAGCCCCATGCTGGGTGCAGAGATAACCTAAGTAAAAAACTAAAAAAAAAAAAAAAATTTCATTTACTGTCATTTAAAAGGGTTTCTGGAGGAAGTGGAAATAAATTAATGTGATCAATCTACCATGTTGACCTAAAGGATGTCAACCAGAGACCTTTAACCTTAAATTTGCAAAATACTTACCTACAACTATGGGACATACTTGAAGATGGAAAGATGATAAGGTAACAAAAACAAGAAATCACAAATTCAAAAAATAAAAATCTGGAGCGCCTGGGTGGCTCAGTCAGTTAAGCATCTGACTCTTTGATTTTGGCTTAGGTCGTGATCTCAAGCCCCGTGATGGGCTCCGTGCTCAGCACAGTCTGCTTGAGATTCTCCTTCTCCCTGCCTCCACTGGGGTACAGACTCTCTCTCAAACAAATAAAAAATAATAAAAAGATTAGAAATCCTTAGTTCCAACATTCATCTACTTAATTTAGAGACCAGTTCATCTTTGAGGGGCCCTCCCAGTACTGCTATTCTAAAATGCAAAATGGTGGGGTGGGCAAAGAAACCACAACTCCATCAGAAACCCCCCTGCCACCTGAAGGGGCCACCCATGGCACAGACACGTGGCTTTCTGTTACAAATGTCCAAGAAACTTTAAACTGCACAGATTGCTGGGATTCAACCACAACAGGTAGACCTGATCCAGGGCAAAGCTGGGCTCTGGGTGGAAGAGACTCACTGTCTGTCAGTGTCATGCGACAGGCATGGGGAATCAACACTTCACACGCTTAAAAAATTAAATTAGATTCTTAAATGCTAAACTAAAAACAATCACTGAGAAAGTCACAAAACATAAATAGCAGCACATGTGCCCCTCAGCAGACAGCCACCCTGCCGGAGGACAGAGGATCTGTGAAGTGCCAGGAGCCAAGACGCACCGGCCTCCGTTACCAGGTGCCGTCTGCCACACACATGGCACCTGCTCGTGCGCCTCGGCACAGCCGGGTCTCAGACCTGCCACACAGCCACAGAAACGACTCGGTTACCAAAGCACACTCATGCCGAGCAAGGGGCATTCCATCACCTGCCGCACAAAAGAGAGCCGAAGGGGAGACTGGCTGGCCCAGGCCCTGCCTCTGTGAGACTTCGGCTGTGACTGGCATTCTATGCACAGTTCACGTGACTGGTAAACGTCCAAAAGCTTGCCCCACTGCCGAGCAAGCCCAATTTAGCAGCCCCTTTCTTATTCTTGGGGACGGGGAGCCCCACATGTCAAACAATTAAAACTTAGTTCTAGAAAGATCTAGAATTAAGAGCCCTTTCAGTTTATAAGAATCTCAAATCCTCTAGAGTATATTTAAATAGGAAAGGCAGTTAGAGCTCAGTGTAACTCAAGACGCCTGGCAGAGACCCCAGTGACACAGAGAGCACCTCCCACAGCAAGTGGCCCACCTGCCCGACTCTGAAGGACAGAGAGAAGACCCAAAGGCACGCTCTACTATGCAAGCCAACAGATAAGCCAATTAAAGAGTGGCAGATGATCTCTGGAACTGACATTTCTCCAGAGCAGATTTACAAACGGCTACTAACAGCGTGAAAAGACTCTCAAGGTCATCAGTCATAGGGAAACGCCCACCACACACAGGGCTACCCCACTCCCCACCCACCAGGACGGCTGTGATGCAGACCTCGGAGCAAGTGTGGTTGGCGATGAGGAGCAACTGGAAGCCTCACACGCCGCAGTCGCGCACAAGTTTCAACAGCGAGCCACCGCGCGGCCCAGCAATTCCACTCCCGGGCATAATACGCAGGAGCACCGAAAATATACCCCCCACAAACCTGTACAGAAATGCTCGCAGCAACATGATTCAAATTAGTCTCACGTGGAAACAACCCATGTGCCCATCCACTGATCAACACAAGCGGCCGATCCACACAGTGGCTGCCACAGAGAGGAGTGACGGGCAGATCACACCACAAGCCAATGGAAACCCGAAACATGCTCGTCGACGGGGGCCAGACACAAAAGGCCGCATATTACATGTTTCCATCTGACATATATAGAGTTGGCAAACCCACAAAGACAAAAACCCAAACACACCAACACGGAACGTGGCCACCGGGGGCTGGAAAGTGGGGGGAATTCAGTGCGACGGCCAACGGGTAGAGGCTGTCCTTCATGGGTGAAGACGATGAAAATGTTCTAATTTTGCATAGTGATGGGTGTGCAAACCTCTGAATATACTAAAAGCTATTTGAACTGTTTAATTTAAAAGGCTGAATTTTATGGTATGTAAATTATATCCCAAAAAAGCTGGTGTTGTGTATGTGTGTGTTTTTTTCAGGGAAGCCTAAGATTAAGCTGCAATTAGCGACTGGGCCTGGTTCCGCGGCCTTGAGCAGAACGTTCTTGAGTATGTCTCCTGCCTCGCAGTGTAAATCCTCTGTATCCTCTGTATTACAGATTTTACTTTTTAAGTCATCAAATACCAGAACCTGTCTCAACAGTAACTAAATCATCATAGAATTAGCCTCAGCGCTGCTAACCCCGTCTACTTCTACTCCTAGAAATCAGATGGTTGTCCTTCTGTGAACTTTTCCTTCCTAAGTCCGAGTGTCTTTGTCCATTTGTGGCTTCCATCAACCTTAACCTGAACCGCTCAGCCTCCTGGGGCCTCGGTTCCCGGACTATAAAATAAGGAGTCAAATCAAACCCTCCCTTCTCGTAACAGCACTGTGGGTCCAGACACACCCTCAAACCGAGTATACAGCCAATGCCAATCATCTCGGGGCTCCACCCGAGACCCCGCCTTCACTGGGCACCTGATAACTGGAAACTCCCGCATCCTCTGATTCTCACAGCACAGGAGAGGAGAGCCTGAGGTGCCAGGGTCTACAGGACAGACGGAGAGGATGGAGACCCCAACGTACCTCAGGCATTGCTGGACAGGACAGTCATCGTCCCACTGTGACTGTGTCATCTGAGAAATGCCATAGTGGAGCCACGTGAAAGAGACGGAGATTATGAGGACCCTGCAGAGGGCCCTCTTAGAGGCTGACCGCTGCAACTGTCATCCGATGTCTGAGCCACCCCTGCCCCCCTGGCTTACTGACCATGCCCTGGCCCAGCCCTCTGTTGGGGGAACACAGGCCTGGGCTAAGGCACCAACAGACCGGCCTGCAGTCCTGTGGAGCCCAGGGACACCCCAGCCACAAGAATGGCCTGTTTCTTGGCAACAGCAGAGTTCAGCCAGAAAAACACCTAGTCAGCTGACCTAAGTTCTGGTCCTCCAGATGCTGCCTACTAGCTGGGACTCTTGCCTCAGTCACCAAAAAACTCACCATCATGCTGGGAAAATAGGCATTCTAAGATGGAAGTGTAAATGGGTACTACTCTGAGGGATGACAGTTTGGTAAAATGAATCCAAAGTCTTAAGAGTGTATTCCTATCCCCTGACCAGTAATTCTCTTTTAGGAATTTATCCTGAGAAACCTAAAGAATGTAGACAAAGATATAAAAAAGCATCCAGTATAGATGGTAGTTTCATTATTTAAAGCTATGAAAATCTGGAAGCATTTTAGCTAGTCAAAAGAGGAGACTGGTTGAAGAAACTTGGGTTTATCCATCTGATGGAATTAAGGGCATTCATCAAAAAGCATGCTACCAAAGGGGCACCTGGGTGGTGCAGTCGGCTAAGTGTCTGACTCTTGATTTCAGCTCAGGTCATAGTCTTGGGGTCTAGTCCCGAATATGGCTCTGTGGGGAGTCTGTTCCCCTCCTTCTTGCCCCCCCCACTCTCTCAAATGAATAAATCTTTTTTTTTTTTTTAAAGATTTTATTTATTGGACAGAGATAGACAGCCAGCAAGAGAGGGAACACAAGCAGGGGGAGTGGGAGAGGAAGAAGCAGGCTCAGAGCGGAGGAGCCTGATGTGGGGCTCGATCCCGGAACGCCGGGATCACGCCCTGAGCCGAAGGCAGACGCTTAACCGCTGTGCCACCCAGGCGCCCCAATGAATAAATAAATCTTAAAAAAAAAGAACAAAAAAACCCAAGACCCTCTCTCCCTCTCTGTCCCACCCCCACCCCCTCTAAAATAAATAAATAAATCTTAAGCGGAAAAAAAAAGCATGCTACCAAAATGTTTTTTTGAAATAGGGTGAAAATGCTATGGCACAGAAATACCTTCACCTATGAACATCTAACTTATGAACATCATAGACAGGACCAAAGGCATGTTCCAGAAAAAGGGCAGTCATATCTGGCCTTTCTAACACACTAGGTCTGTGCGTTTCACAAATGTTACACCTGAGAGGCGCGAAGGCAGTAGCACCAAAACTGCTATTAAGGGAAGCCATTTGATTACGGAGTCCCCCAAGGTACAGACAAGTACAATCAAGAGCGGGCACAGAGAACACGACGAACACGTCGACAGTACCCGGGTGAGCTGATCAACAGCAGAAAGGACCCCAAGGGCTGAGCAAGTCTCTGCAAGATGACAGCAGTGCTGCCTCGGCGGGACAGAGACAAAGCCAGGCTGCAAAGGCCTGAACCCCACGTCTCCTGCGGCTTCAGCAGAAGGCTCAGAATAAAGACCCTGGTGCCGAAGCAAGGGCAAGGGGCAAACGAGTTGTTGGTGGTGCTCTCTCTCTCTTTTTAAAAATTTATTTATTTATTTGAGAGAGAGAGAGAGAGAAAGAGAGAGCGAGTGTGCATGAGCAGGGGGGAGAGGAAGAGAGAGAGGGAGACAGAATCTCAAGCAGACTCCCTGCTCAGCGTGGGACCTGATATGGGGCTCGATCTCACAACTGAGCTGAAACCAAGAGTTGGATGCTCAACCGACTGAGCCACCCAGGCGCCCCTGGTATTTTCTGTTTTCAAAATACAATCCAAGAATGATTCTTTAGGTCTGAGCCCTTGAGCATCAGCATAACATCAAAGTGAGGGAAAATGACAAGTAGCCCTGAGGAGTTTCAGGGAACACCTGCAGAGGTTGTCAAGGATGGGTCACACCTGCACAGCAACAGATCAGATAACCTGCAATCAGAGGGGAAAAACCCAACAACTATAAATCTAAGACAAATAAGAGAATAATCCCAACAATTTTCCTTCAGTGTCAGATCATCAGGGACTGAACAGGCCCCTGAGCCTGAAGACTTTCCCTACTTCCCTGACCGTGGGGCCCCACACTCCCACACTCTGCCTTTACCTGTCCACCTGCTGCTCCGGCTGCTAGCCGCCATCCCTCTAGTCTGAGTACTATTCATGGTTACGGATCGCTTCCGACTGCCTCATTTTAGAAAGCATCTTGCTTGACCTCTACTCTCTGGAATCCAAAGCTGTTAACAAAATTCTTCAGAAAGATAACTCTTAGGGCAGAGAACGAACTGAGGATTAGATAAAGTGAGAGATCAATTAGAAGGGTTTTTTCCAACATTCAAAAGGCAATTATGCGAAATGCAATGTAGTATAGTGACTTGGATGCCAAAACAGAAAAAGGACTTCGGTGGAGAACTAATCTGGATAAAAGTGCGCAGTACAGTTTATAGAGTAAAACCAATGGGAATTTCTTACTTTTGACAAACATACTGTGTTACTTAAGATGCTAACATTAGAGGGAGCTGGGGCGCCTGGGGGGGCTCAGTCAGTTAAGCATCTGCCTTCGGCTCAGGTCATATCTGTCATATCTCTGGGTCCTGAGATCGAGCCCCATGTGGGGCTCCCTGCTCAGCGGGGACCCTGCTTCTCCCTCTTCCTCTTCTCATGCTCTGTCTCTCTCAAATAAATAAAATCTTTATTTAAATAAAACCCCACAACATTAGAGGAAGGTGGTAAAGGGAATACTAGGATCTCTGCAACTTTTCTGTAAATCTGAAAGTGTTCATTTTAAAAATGCAATTATGAGGGCATGAAATAGGACAACAATAAGAATAAAAGAAAGACGGGGGACAGACTGAACACACATTTCTGAGGCAAGCACCTCTCTTCCTACGGACGATTCCAAGCATCTAAGACACTGTGCTTCCAAAACTGACTCTCCCTCCCATTTCTCTGTCCACACTGCTACTGGCAGGACTATCACCTGGGCATGCACTCCAGAAACCTGAGTCTCTGCCCAGCTTCCCGCCCCCACTCCCTGTACGTCAGGAGACCACTTGTCCACAGTGACCATTGGCTACTTTCCTAAAGGTTATTGTTTAATGGGGACAGAGCTTCAGTTTGGAAAGATGAAAAGCTTCTGCAGATGGACGGTGGGGATGGCTGCACAACAGCGTGAGTGTGCTTCATGCCACTGAACTGCACACTTGAAAATGGTAAATTTTATTATGTATATTTTACTACAATAAAAACCAAACATAATGGCTCCCTAACTCCTTCCTGATCACCCGAGAGCCCTGGGCGTGCTGACACCCACTGCTCCAGCCATTTTGATGTTATACCTGCTTTCCCTCCGCTCCCCAAATGCCCCTCATGGCTTGTGCCCGCCACCCTGCCTGAGAAGCCTTCTGCAACCCCCCCCCCATCCCACTGCTCTAACTCCAAGTGCCATTACTGCTCTGATTCAATAGTTCTAACTGTACTTGGGAGTGAGGTCCTGGGGTCAAACTAAGCATCATCAAAATTACCCTTAAAACGCCCCTCAAAGCTATCACTAAGTCCAACACACCAGTTTTCCCTCTGGCATTGGAAAAGGTCGCTGCTTTGTCCACCGAATACTGGATGGAGTTGTTGATTCACATGTAGGGGCCTTTTTCTTTTTTTTTTTAAGATTATTTATTTGAGAGGGAGAGCGAGAGAGATCACAGAGGAAGAGAGAGAAGCAGACTTGCTGCTGAGCAGGGAGCCCAACATGGGGCTCAATCCCAGGACCCCAAGATCATGAACTGAGCCGAAGGCAGTCGCCTAACCAAATGAGCCACCCAGGCGCCGCACATAGGGGTCATTTTGTATGAAAACACAGCACTTTCAACACTCTTGCGCCGTGTGTGGGGGTGTGTGTGTGTGGTGTCACGCAAATTACACGAAAGATATATCACAAAAGATATAACTTGCCTGCACTGAAAAAGCATCCTAACTGCCCCAGGCTTTCCAGCTCCCCCACCTCCTCCTTCGTCTGAACTGCTGCCAGATTATGCACTGCAGACTTTGAAGTAGAAACGTGGAAAAACAACAACACAAACCCAAACTCCCGAGGCTGTCATCCAAAGACCTTTACGGCACAGAACCAGTGTGATGCGAAGTCTCCAAGGGCCAGCAGACCACGTGGCTATGGGAGCGGCTGCCTGGGTTTCACCCAGACTCTTCACTTAGGACGTGACCTTGGGCAGCCTCATCCGTAAGACACATAAAATAGTAACACCTACTCCACAGGGTTCGCCCAGAGAGGCCTAAAGAGCCCGCCCACATGAAGTGCTTATGACATGCCAAGAGCACAGCGGGGCACAAGCAAGGATGTCGCTGACACCGCGATCAGGTCCAGGCCCGCTAAGTGGTCCCCTCACTCGCCCGCCTTCTCCTCGTGCCCTAACGCCAGCTCAGCAGCCCTCGACGCGTGGTCCAGGGATGCTGAGAGCCTTTCAGGAGGTCCAAAGTCAAACGTTTCCACAGGCCTACTGGATGGTATTTGCCTTTCCCGCTCTCATCCTCTCCGGTCTCCCCCGGAACGTCCCAGAGGCTGCCCGGTGTAATGCTGTCATTGCTCTGAGGGCAACAGTGAGTGCTTATTCTTGGGTTTTAAGTTTTGTTTCAATTTCTTACCTGTAAATATTGATACGGATAAATAAAAGCTCATCGGGATCTTTGATAATGTGTAAGTGTAAAGGAGTTCTAAGGCCTAAGTGAACGATTTCTCCCAAATGTCACGCAAGCGTCCTGCATCTGGCTTCGCTCCTGTTCACCTTCCCGCTCAGGACACCCTTCCGTCCCGCCACTGCTGTTCCCCACTCTTCTCACCTTTCAAGGCCTAGCTCAAAAGCTGCCTGCATGAAAGCTTTTCCTACTTCTCTCCCACCAACCCCCCTCAGAAACGCGGTCTGTGCCCTTCAGATGGGACTCAGCTCTTCCTGCCTCAAGAGTACCCCATTCGCCCATAAAACAGGGGTCCCCGGGCACCAGCTCTGGGCCAGGCTCTGTTCAGGCATGCAGAGCAGTGCACAGTTTGCTCTGCCCTCTTACCTTCTGGTCAGGGAAACGGTGAACAAGTAAATGAAGCAATCAGATCTCAAATAATGCTAGATACTCTGAAGAAAATAAAGCTGAGCGAGGGATTGGAGGGAGGGTTTCCTCTCCCACCAGACTAGGTTTCTGAAGCAGCGCTAGCTAATACATGAGCCACTACAGAAAGAAGACTGCAAATATTTCATTAGTAATTTTTAGGGGCACCTGGCTGGCTCACTTGGTAGAGCGTGTGACTCTTGATCTCGGGGTCGTAAGTTCGAGCCCCACGTTGGGCATGGAGCCTACTTAAAAAATAAATAAAACAAAATAAATAAAATCTTTAAAACATAACAGTAATTTTTACACTGATTACATGTAGATATGCCATCTTGGATGTAATGGGTCGAGTACAACTTATTGAATGTAACCTCATCCGTTTCTATTTACTTTTTCCAATGTGGCTCCTGTCAAGTTTAAAATTACAGATGTGGTTCACATTCTATTTCCATTGGGCAGGACTCTTCTAGAGCAGAATATGGCAAACTATGGCCTGCAGGCCAAATCCAGCCTGCTGCCTGTTTTAAATAAGATTTTACTGGAACACAGCCATGACCGTTCGCTCACTTATTGTCTCTGAATGTTTTCATGCTACAATGGCAGAGCTGGCTGGTTGTGAAGGAGACAGTATAGCGTGCTAAGCCTAAAATATTTACTATCTGGCCCTTTACAGAAAGAATGCTGGCCCCTGATCTAGGGTGCAGGGCCTGTGTGCGGGTGCTCTCTGGAGGCCACAGCACCCTGCCGGGGGCAGTGGGCGGCTGTGCAGCCTGAGGAGAGAGCCCATGCTCCGGCAGCACAGACACCCAGGCTCTGCCCCCTCGTTGGCCGTGTGGCTTTGGGCGAGTTACAGGCATTCTCCAGGTTGTACGCTCTCCCCCTCTAAAATGCGGACACTGGCCGCTCTAGGGAAGAAGATGATAATGCAAAGCGTGTGTTACACTGCCTGGCACACAGCAGGAACCCACTGATACTGGGCGGATAAAAAAGAGCAAATTTCAATTATTTTCCTCTTGGACTAGTTGCACTATACTCAGAACAACTCTCATATTTTCATCCTAAGAAATGAAATCCAATGAAACTCTCGGCAGCAGCTGTGTATTAATATTGGTCAGTAGGCAATGGGGCGGGGGGGGGGAAGCAGGTCTTTAACAGGAACACTACGATCTTAAAGCACTACCTGGTTAGTAGGGGCACTCAACGTCCCTTCCGTCATGTCGCCCCCACTTCTGATAAATTTCTGGCATTAACACTGCTACCAGAAGACTAAGGCAGAGGGGAGACAAAACCTCAAACCAGTTATACCCAATAAAATTTGGGCGGGGGCACACACAAACAGAACCTACTGACATTAACTGGGTTTTTGAAGGACCTGTAGGTCAGTCCCAGCCAGCAGAACCAGCATCCCAGGGAACAGTGAGACATGCAGATTCTCAGGCCCATCCCAGCCTGTTTCAGAAGCCTGCATTAGCAAGAGCCCCAGGTTAGGCCACACACACTAGCCTTTCAAAGTGCTGGTCTAGATTCCATGTATCTGTGCTCTCCCCACCCTCCCGCCACCGCTGGTGAGCAGTGTCAAATCGATGGTGCCCAATTCCTTTGCAGTAACAGGCCAGGCATTAGCACACCGACTCCAGGCTGTGGTAGGCAGGGCGCACCCCAGAGCGCTGAGGCAGGCAGAGCGCAAAGCCTAAACCGCGTACCCGGTTACTGTGCCGCTGGGGCGGCATTCTGTCTCCAGCAGAGGAGCCTCCCACTAAACACTCAACCATCTCCATTCACGAACTCACACGCGTGAATGCAGGTCTGGCGAGTGTTTTCAGCTGGGTTGTGAGAGCGGCTCCTCGTGACAGCCTCGAGAGATGGGCATTATCCCCATTTTATAAGCTGAGAAACTGAGGCTCAGAGAGGGTGGGTCTTGAAGTTACTATGGACGCTAGAACTTGGACAGCTTCTAAATGTGAAACTGGTGCTTCTTCCAGATCATTCGGCGCTTGCACCGGGGACTTGAAGGAAACCCAGAATGGCACCAACCAGGGAGACTTTTCTCTGGCTTCACAAGACACAGCCTTCGTTCTCATCCCAGCCCAGGCTCCTGGGGAGCCTGCGAGCCAGTAGTGTCTCAATTTTTGCTAGGTTTTAGCCGCCGACACAGCTGCATTTCGGCCACAGTGGACACCGGCTCTGGCTAGCTTTATCCTCGCCTACTGGGCTCCTACTCTGCCTGGGAGCTTCGTGACGGAAGTTGCTGAAACCGTCAACACAACGTGGTGTACTTGGATTAATCTGCTCTTACTAGTGTCGGGACACCCACGTGTCTCAGTCCTGGAGCAATTATTCATAGTGCTCTCAAAAGAGCCCAGCTTGGACAATAAATTACATGGTCAACTTACCTACTATCCTAAGGGGAAGTGTCAGCTGGCCAGGTGACCACACAGCTCCAGCACAGACCACGGAGTGTCTGGGAAAAGGCTAAGAATACTCTTTGTAGGTGATGGGAAGGATCTGGTCATTAACTCAAATGCTTCCCATGAAACTACACGTGAGCCATTCAGAATATAAGCTTTCACCGAATATAAGCAGTCACTGTCCTGGTTTCTCAAGAAGCTTCCAAGCCAGGGAGAGAGAACTCAAGTGTGTCATGGAAGTGCCGTGGGGCATTAGAGGCAGAGAAGGGCACAAGTGAACGGGGAAAGCAGACGAGATGCAGTCTCGTCTGAAAGGGCAGGAGACTGAGTGTGAAACGAGGGTGAAGAGCCTTGAGTGACAAGCTAGGCACGTCAGGAGGCTGGGTCCTGACACAATCCAAGCAGTCTTCTGGAAGGTCAGCCTGTAGTGCCGCGTGCTGGGCTGAAGGAGGGTCTAGAGGCAGGGAGACCAGGCGAGATCAGTCCATGCACGAGACCATCAGAGAATGAGCCCGTGTTGCAGAACGGAAATGCAGAGGATGCAAGAGGCAATTCGAACAAAGATTTGATGACAAATTAGAATGCGAGCCGGACGCCAAAGGCGCAGGCAACAAAGGAACAGACAAACTGGACTCATGAACATTATAAAACATTATAATGCACTAAAAGACACTATCAACCGAGTGAAAAGGCAACCCAAAGATGAGAGAAAATGTCTGCAAATCATATATCTGATAAGGGATTAATATCCAGAATTAGAGAGAGCTCCTAGAACTCAACAACAAAAAAACCCCAAACAACCCCATTTAAAAATGGGCAAAGGACTTAAATAAACATTTCTCCAAAGAAGGTATTTAAATGACCAAGAAGCACATGAAAAGATGCCCAACATCACACATCATTAGGTAAACGCAAATCAAAACTACAGTGAAATACGACCTCACCCCCATTAGGATGACTACTATAAAAAAATCAGAAAATCACCAACGTCAGCTAGAACGTGGAGAAACCGGGATCCTTGTGCACTGCTGGTGGGAATGGCACGTGGTGCAGCTGCTGTGGAAAACACGATGGCAGTTCTTCAAAAAGAAGTAAAAATAAAATTACCATATGATCCAGCAATTCCACTTCTGGGGATGTACCCAAGAGAACTGGAAGTAGGATCTCGAAGAGATACTTGGACACCCATGTTCACAAGCTGCATTTTTCACGACAGCTGAAATGGGAGAGCACCCCACGTGTCTGCTGATGGATGGATGGATACGCCAAAAGCGGCAGACAGAACGGAATCTCATCCGGCCTTTCAAACGGAGGAAATTCTGACCTGTACTACAAGGCAGATGAACCTTAAGGATATTATACTAAATGAAATAATATGTCACGTCAGAAAGTAGAACAGTGGTGGCCAGGGGCTGGCGTGGGGGGAAACGGGGCGTTCTTGTTTAGCGGGTATCAAGGCTCGGTTTTACACGACGACAAGAAGTCTGGAGGCAGAGGATGGTGATGGCTGCATATTATGAACGTATTAATACCACTGAACCGCACATTTACATGAGAATGGGGGACCAAGAAGGTACATTTAAGATGATCCCAAATATTCTGAATTTTAGAAGATGCCAGCTGAAGTATTTAGAGGTGTCTGCCATCGCGTCTGCTTCTCCCTTACCAAACGGCTCAGGAAAAAGTGTACTTACACATGTTCACAGGTACAGGTAAAGCACAGATGACAGAATGTTAACTGCTGACTCATGATGGTTGGTAATCAGTACTCACTGGCCTAGTCTTTCAACTTCTCTGCATGCTTGAAGATTTCTCATAATCAAAAGTTGGAAAAAGGACTTTTTTTACAAATGCCACAGACCTGGGGGTGAGAAGGGCAGTTACACTCACGAGACTTTACAGCCACAACGTCTGTAGTTCTAGATGACAGGAGGGAGCTGTCAGGTAAGGGGCGGGGAACGTGGTGCAGGTGTGGAAGCCACAGGAAGGTGGGGACCAGCTGCAACACGCGGGTGAACAAGAGCACTGAAGAAACGACAGGAGGGCGGTGAGGGGAATGAGAACACAATATGGGAAGAAGTCTCACAGAGAGAAGAGGAAAAAGACAAAAAGGCTAAAGAGAAAAATTCAATACCGTCTGGTACAAGGAAGAAACTGAAGAAAGTTTCCAGTACAAGGGCAGGACTGACCCCAATCAACAAGGCTGAAGGACCCAGAGGACAAGGACTAGAGAAACGTCGGTAAATGCAGTAACCGGGAATCCACTAGTCCTCTGTGACCTTCAGGAGAGCCGTTGGCACCCAGTGGTGAGAGAAGCCAGGGAGACGAGAAGGGGCTTGTGAGTCATGAGGAAATGGAGCAGACACCCCTTGCGACCGGCAGTGCTGGGGTGCCCCCAAAGCATGCTGGGCGTAGGGAGAGAGGCTCTTTCTTCTTTGGCTTGAAGATGATATCATCAACCTTCAGGGCCCTCAAACTCCCTTAAGTAATTAAGCAGAGCAGACAAATAAGGGGATGCTTTCAGCACGGAGTACGTCTGCTCCTGTGCTCCTGGAAGCCACACAAGACACAGATGTGTGTCTGCTCCTTCCCGCCTGCACCTGCGAGGGCCAGCAAGTCGTCCTGCGAACACACCAGTCACGACAGCGTCACCGACCATCACCACAGCAGCAGCTCCCACAAAAAAGATCAACACTGAAACAAGGTGGAAGAGCCTCACCAGAGCTGCTGGGTGTGAAAGCCCAGCTCTCCCGCGCAGGACGCAAATGAACACCACTTTAGGGCGGCAGGAGATCGCTCCTGCTAGCTGCAGGCTTCCATTTTATTACTGGATAGGACTGACGACTTCTTCTTTCCTCCTTTTTCTTTCTTTCTTTCTTTCTTTTTCTTTCTCTTTCTTTCTTTCTTCCTTTCTTTCTTTCTTTCAGCACTTCTCAGTATCTTAAATTTAAAAATTTTTAAATTGCCATAGCTAGAATGAATTGTCACCAGATACAGCTCCACTATTGATTTAAACCTAAAGTGATCTAGTGTCTTATTTCTTTGACCTACCTACAAAAAATTAAATGTTTCATTCTCAAAATATACTAAGCCCTGGACCAAACAGTCAACCAGATTTAACCCCAAAAGGCCATTTATCCCAGTACACATTGCCTAGCTGAATACTTCTGAACAGCGTATCATTTGCCTTAATGTTTACTTTATTTTTTTAAAAGGTATTTATTTGAGAGAGAACATGCATAGTGCATGAATGGGCTGAGGGGCAGAGGGAGAGGGAGACTCTCCACCAGACAGGGAGCCCCAACGGACAGGGACACGGGGCTGGATCCCAAGACCCTGGGATCGTGACCTGAGCCTAAGGCAGATGCCTAACCGACTGAGCCACCCAGGTGCCCCTGCCTTAGTGTTTAAATTGAAAACATGCTTTTCACCATCCTGCTTCAGAAGAACACAGTATATCTGTGGGCAAAACTGACCAAAGGATTCATTCAACACGGTCAGCCCTGGGTTGAAGGACAGGTCATCCTCAACCTCAGAGCAAAACAAGGGCAAATAACCTTGGGGTAGACAAATTCAGAGGGCTAGCCATTAACATGATTCAATTTTATTCTGAACTACAAAAATTTCCAGGAAATGTTTTCTCCTCCCTGTCTGTAACCACACATATGTCAGGTGGTTCCTAACACAGCCCCCTGAGGCCGGCAGAAATGTCAGAGACAGAAGCAATTCTGCATGTGCGCCCTGCTCACTAGAGCCGCAAGCATCGGCTACGCAACAGCCTCGAGAGCGCGACCTTCTCAGCTCGGTGCCGGCCACTGCCCAGGCGGGGCCTTGGAAGGAGCTACGGTTTTTAAACACCAAAATCCTCGTAAATATAAGTGAGAGCAACTTGTAAATGAAAAGGCACATTTCCCTCTTTTGATTATCCATTTCAATCAGCACCCTCCCACCCCCATGCAGAAGCAGGCTAAGCTCTGGGCAGGGAAACGGAACAGGAGCACAGACCACATCCTCCCAGTTAAAACCACAGGATGGCTCTTAAAAGAGATCACCCCAAATCCAACTCTGAGGGGACCACCAGGGGCAGCTGACACCAATCCTGGGCCCAGCACTGTTGTGATGGTGATTCGGGTCACACACCATAACCGCACCCCTTCGTGAAGTACTGGCCCCACAGAGGTTCCACTGGACTCCATGAGGCCCTTGGGTAAAACAGTAAAAAAGCAAAATTTGTCTAGATGGAACGGGAAAATAAAAAAAAAAGGAAAAGGAAAAGCAGGAATAACAATGAAGTGGGGATGGGGAGGGTGCAAAAGGACCTTTAATGTCCTAAAATAAAAACAAGGTGGAGAGCACAGTCAAGTTCAGAGCAACTGAAGGGGAAGGAACTGAGTGGCACTCCGCCTCTCTCCAAGGAGTCCTCCTGAACCTGTCTCATGACTCAGCATTCCCAGCGGGAGTGTGACAACAGCAGCGAGAGGGGACAGGGCTTTGGGGGCAGGAGGTGAAGTTGGATTTCCTAACACTGACCATTTCTAAGACAACAGAGAAATGCCAGTTCCTCGGGCTTTTGGTCGGGGTGGAGAGGGGGAATAAACCAGTGTTGGAATTGAATCACACAGAGACTGGTTTCATTCAACATCTAAGGGGCACTCACAGGTTCTCTCGATAAAAAATGTGCTTTTTGGCAATGATTTTGAGAATGACTGCGGGGTCAGGGAATAAAAGATGCAGAACAGAAGCCCACGGCCAAGTGTCAAGCTAGTGTCTCTCCCATTCTGCTCCCCAGCGTGATCTCCCTGCCCTTCCACCCATCCCAACACCCTGCTCCTTCCTCTCTCCTTACCTGTGGTTACAGCCTCTCCACGAAGACTTTCCAGTGTTTAAAGACTGGATGATGAATGCCAACCACAGGGTCTGTGACTCATGTTTAATCAGGGTGCCTGATACAGTAACGATCTATGAATTCTGAACTTAAACATTCTCAGGTGACAGCAAACTACATTTACCTCAATTTGTAGTCAGGTTCCTCCGCTTATTAGCAGTGTGACATCGGACAAGTTATTTGACCTCCTTGCCCCTCAGTCTCCTCTGAAACACACGGGTAATAATAGCACCTAATCCGCAGGGCTGTTGGGAGCACTGAGTAATACACATACAGCACTCAGTGCCCGGCACGTAGTAACATGTCTGTCCTTACTATTAGTTTAAAATACAAAAGCAGTACTCTACCATCCTCGTCATTTATTCTCTTGGGAATTTAAAAAGATGTTCTTCCAAATGCTGGAAAATATACACACACAAACACATATGTTTTCATTCCACGTGCCCCCCCCCCCGCCGAGGTTAGCTGACTTTGGCAGGTGTTTATTTTTTTATTTTTTAAGATTTTATTTATTTATTTGACAGAGACAGCCAGCGAGAGAGGGAACACAAGCAGGGGGAGTGGGAGAGGGAGAAGCAGGCTCCTAGCGGAGGAGCCTGATGTGGGGCTCGATCCCAGAACGCCGGGATCACGCCCTGAGCCGAAGGCAGACGCGTAACGACTGCGCCACCCAGGCGCCCCTGGCAGGTGTTACTTTACACGTGCACAAAGTAACAGAGGAGGGAAGTTCGTGAGTATTTCTAGGACAGGCTCAGTAAGAAGTCCTATGTACAACCCACCAGGTCATGAGCAACAACGTGATCGATTAGCAGGAATTCCTCCACCACTGAGACAAACCCCTCTGGGGCACCTTTGGCCTCTGCAGGCGCAGCACTCCGTGACACATAGAAGCCATCTCCTGAAGGGACGGGGCTGGCTCTGTCTGACGGACACCAGGATGGGGGCTGCTCATAGCCAAGTGGCCACCCCACCCAGCCATGGTTCTGGTTCAGGCTCGTTTCAGGGGCTAGAAAAGACAGAGCTTGTCTTTTACTGCAGAGAGAAGTAAGGCAGTGACTAGGCCAAGGTCATTCAGAGTAGGTGACGGCTGGGAAGAGCACCCAGGGGTTTTGACTTCCAATCACAGGACACAAACACACATCCCTCACCTGGTGAAAGTGCCCTTGAGCAAAGTGGCAAGTCAGACAGAGATGCCATCAAAGCACTGGGTGCCAGGAGTTAGAAGGGGAGAACCAAAGGACAAAGAATAAAATCACAGAACAGCTGTGTGAGTCTGCAAGCGCTGTGATCCTATCTGAATAAAATGCAATTAGATGCACTCAGTCCTGCATCTTGGTTAACCTTACATAACTTCTTCCTATTACATCACTAAGAACAATTGCTTTTAATGGGTCCAGCACCTGGACAAGCGAAGCAAGCAACCTTCACATGCCATGATGCTACATCGAAACAGGTTTCCCCAGGGAAATGGTGGTCTGAGTAAAAGCCAATTCCTAAGGGACCTGTCATGAGGGATGCCACACACACAGAGCCTTAGAAAAGCAGAGTGATCACAGACACAGCTTTAACTTAGAGACATTAAATCTCAAAGCAGGAGGCTCTGGATGCTGTGGCAACTTGAAGCAGAAGACAGTGCACAAGAGATGGGAAAACTAAAGCATAAACAGGAAGCCCCCAAACTTGGACTGAGAGACAGCAGTCTGTTCTCTTCCTAACAGGGGCCATTCTGTCCAACCATGACAGGGGGAGACCGGAAGGACCGACCACATCTAGCCAGCGCTCAAGAACGCAAAGACACTGTCGGCATTTGGCTTTACTCCAAAATGTTACTCAAGGATGGCCACTGATGGGGAAGGGGCAAGTCACACAGAAGACCTGTGGCCAAATGGGAAAGTTGCAAGTGGGTAAATTAGCTACCACGCTGAAGGGGACAGGAGGTTGAGGAAAGGAAGGAGCACAAGGTACGTGCTTGTTTAAAGTCCTAAAGAAGTTTAACTTTGCCTGCTGGAAGCCTCAGGAACTGGACCATAAATTCTGCAGTTTCAAGGAGGAGCTACTTATTTTCTTTCTTTTTCTTTTTTTAAAGATTTTATTTATTTATTTGACAGAGAGAGGGAGAGAGCACAAGCAGAGGGAGCAGCATGGGGAGAAGCAGACTCCCCGCTGAGCAGGGAGCCTGATGTGAGGCTTGATCCCAGGATCCTGGGATCATGACCTGAGCCGAAGGCAGACGCTTAACTGACTGAGCCCCCCAGGCGGCGCCCCTACTTATTTTATTTCTGTTGATAATTTTCAATGAAGTGGCCAGGAGGGGGTAGACCTTGTGGGCCAGTCTCTTCATCTCTATGAATTTGTTCATTAAAAACTTAAAAGACTAATATTAAGCCCTTACTCATTGCCCAACAAATTAACCTGAAAACTACAAAAATATTCCACAGCCTACTAAACACTCCACACTAAAAGAGCACTATTAAAAAAAATTCCAATAGGTGGCAGCTTTAAAAAGAAGTATGTTTCTCAATCCTGTCACCACAGTATTCTATCAGTAACTGAGTTCTCAAATCTCATAACCAAATTAGCGATGAAGCAGGAATCAGAACCTAAATGCTCAGCCTTGGTCTAATGGTCTTTTCTTCATAGCACACCATCACCTCCACAGATTTATAAGGGGTGAGAGATGAGAAGAAAAAAAAATCTTCCCACCACTTCCTAAACTGCAAGGTCCCACCCAGCACCCTGGTCGGGGTCATCTGTGCCTAGGGTTCATGGTGACCTACAGCTGCCTACCAGGTACACACCCCCAAACGAACCTACTCTGAATTCCTAAACGAAGAACTGGGTCTTGCCAGCCACAAATGGACACTACACGCCACCACTTCCTAGAGTTCCTATGCCCCTTAGCTTCTGCTAAGCTCCGAAGCTACAGACACTCCAGTGGCAAAGAAACACCACCACTGGAGCCACAATGGATTTCAACAAATTCGAAGCAAATCACAAGAGAGCGGCTTCAAAATATATCCAAGCTGGTGCCTTAAAATTTTTTTAAAAATTTTTAAAAAGACTTTATTTATTTATTTGACACAGAGAGCACCAGTAGGCAGAGTGGCAGGCAGAGGGAGAAAGCAGGCTCCCCACCGAGCAGAGAGCCCCAGGCAGGGCTCGATCCCAGGACCCTGGGACCAGGACCTGAGCCGAAGGCAGAGGCTTCACCGACTGAGCCACGCAGGCGCCCCAAAATTATTTTCTATTTAATTCCTAGATAGGTATTTTAAGTCAAACTTGGTATAATTACACACGGCGGGAGGACGCAGACAGAACATAATTGTAAATAAAGTTAACCACCAAAGTCAAGATGAACAGGAACAACCACTGATAAACATGGCAGCTCCAGGCAGTGGAGCTTGGCCTGCCCGCCGAGTCCCAGGGCAGGAGGCCATGACACAGTGAAACGAGCTGCATTCCAAAGTCACCAACCTCTGGAGAAGATGCTTGGGGGAAAACATTTTTCAAAAACCCACAGAAAGACATTATCAACCATTCGTTAGTTAAGACAATGCAGAAACACTGTATAAAGAGCAAAACTCTTCTCTTTCCGACGTACCACCACCGGTGGTCATTTTTAACAAACATTCCACTATATAAAGTACAATTTTCCACATACTTCTGCACAATTTTCTTCCCGAGTCAGAGCAGCTAATGCCCAATTTGCATTTCTCTGAGGGGAAGCCAGGGGTTCCGTATGGTGATTTCTGTGTCTGTGAATGCGTGCACACTGGCAAGGAGAAAGACCCTGCTGGTATCAAGTCACTTCTGCCATTAGGAAGTGGATCACAGGCTCTTCCTGGGAGTGGGGCCTTTTCCCCTGCCAGAGCTGTTACCACAGACCCCCTTTGTAGGGAGGCAAGAAGCCCTATTCCTCTGTGGCCTTTGTCTCCCAGTGTGTGAGAAACCCAGATTAATTTCTCAAGTGCCCTCCCCTGAAATCAGACCTGTCAACAGCCGAGGCCTGATCCCTGCTTAGAAATGTTTTCTTGAAGGGAAGAAGGAGGAGGAGAAGATGAAGAAGGGTGAAAGATACAGGGGTGTGTGCGTGTGTGTGAATCACTGATAGGAATTCACACTCAGGAAAACAAGACAGGAGAAGAAACCACCAAAGCAACCTTGGTTCAAGGTTTCAGGTTTAAGATGATAAACCCCTTTGTCTGTAAAACTGCCAATATTCACCAGCCTCACCCCAATACCATAAGGGAGTCTGATGTTTGCTTGACAGCCTCAGGTCAGGAAAAAAACCTTCAGTTTCCAAATGGGTGGCTCTTCTCCATCCATGGTTCCATAGTTGTTGTTTTTTTTCCAGAAGTCCAACTGCACTTGGGAATCATCAATCCCAGTCGCAGCTGCCACATCCCCCCCACCCCGTACTATTAATATCACGGCCCTGATTATTAATGATTTCACTCACAAAGTTTCCCGCAGCAATTAAAACGAGGCAACAAGGTAAAGGAAAGGGGAGGGGGTTGGGTTTCTTTACCCATAATAACGCATTCTGTCATCTAGGGAACTTCTTGGGTTTTTATGCCGCCTAAGATGTTCGCCTCTATCTTTGTTTTGGAACGCCCACAACCCTTCCCCGCACGGACCCGGCACGGCCTTGCTTTCTGGATGTACAATGCAGCATGTAGCTCCTCGGGGGTCAGCAAAACGCCGCACTGGTGTAATGCCGGGTGTGCCTCAGAGCCTGAGGAGTTCCCCACTGTAGTGGGTCCACGAACAGAATCTTGAGGCCGACACCACAGCGCCGCAAGGCTTGGAAGTCCCTTCGCGTGGGGAAGCCCGGCGCCCGGTGGCCCGGGGCTGGTGCAATGACTTTGCACCGGAGCGTCCCCTCCGCGGAGGCTCGTCCTCCCGCCTCGGCCCACTGCAGTTGCACCATTCCGGCCAGCGCCTCGCGCGCCTCCCCTCCCCGGCCTAGGGCTCCTGCAGTAACTCCGTCCCTGCGTCGGCCGTCGGCCCCCGGCCCCCGCCCCGGCCCCGGCCCGCCGCCGCACCTTGGTCTCCTTCACGTGCTGCTTGACGCCCTCCGGGTACCACTGGACGCGCACGTAGCCGCGGCGCAGCGGGCTGGCCCGGCCCTCCTCGTGGCCCGCGCCCCCCGCCTCGGAGCAGCCCGAGCTCCCGCGGCCCTCCTCCTCGCCCTCCGAGTCCGAGTCCTCGCCGTGGATGAGGCGCACCAGCCCGAAGTGCACCGAGCCGCGGTAACGGCCCGACACCAGGTCGTGAGAGAACAGCAGCCGCTGCGAGCCGGCTTCGGGGCCGGAGTCCGAGGACGGCCCGGAGGCCGAGTCCGGGGCGGGCGCCGGGGCGGGGGCCGCGTCCGGGGTCGGGGCCGTGTCTGGGGCCTGGGCGGGAGCCGGAGCTGCGGGTGCGGGCGCTGCGGGATCCGCCATAACTGCTCTGCGCGAGTCTCGGGCGGCGGCGGTGCTGGCGGTGNAAAGGGGAGTGGCCGAGGTGGGGTGGAGGATGGCCGGCAGACTGTCAACAACATTTAATGAGCCTCCTTGGCGTCTCCAGCCTAGTCCTACGCGCTGGGAGGGGTAAGAGCAAGATGCCGCCCCTGTCCTCTAGGTGTTTACAACCTAGTTGGAGAGACAAAACATATACATATTAAAGAGCTAAAAAGCAACTCCGAGGCAGCTTGTAAGCAACACTATAAAAGATAGAGCATATCTAGAGTGTATTATATTAGGAAATTACATGCAAAGCTTGGAAGGTCATGACCCCTCAGGGACGGGTCAAGGGGTTGGTGAAGGAGGTCCAGAGAAAGATCAGAAAGATAAGCAAGCATTAGTGGCCTCTATGGTTTGGCTTTAAAACCATCTAGAGGGGCTCAAATCTCCATGAGGCTTAGTAGACATGGTGCGAGGTGGGACGGTGAGGTAGTTAGGAGTGGGAGCCATGGATTCCAATTCTTGTTGCTGTATCTTATAAAGGTAGGTAAGCTGATAAACTTCTTTTCACCTTAATTTTCTCATCAGTAAAATAGGGGTGATAATACCATATAAGTCTCATTGGGCAATTGGGAGGATTGATGGAGACAGAACAGTGCCTGACATACAGTTCCCTCCATAAAGCTTAACCATTAGCATAATATTTCAACCCTCCCTTCCTAGACTAAAAGTCTAGACAGACAGAACTGTTATACTTACAGTTTGCTCCATATTGCCATTTTAAAATATAAAAAGTAATTATACTAGCGTGTCCCTTAAGTTCCAAAAGATTTAGATAACATTCTCAGAGGACAGTTTCATAATGGGTTGTAGGGAGGAAATTACGAATACTCAGGCTATGGCCCTAACCTTTCTCAGTCAAAATCATTTTTTTCCACATCTTTCTGCAAGACCATCAAAGATAGATTGGTAAGATGGTTCCATATTACAGTATTTGGGTTCTTTTAAAAGGGCAGGATCCCTGTTCTTTGAGTAGTTTACAGACTGCCAAGGCTACAAAACTACACTCCCAGAAAAGTCATAAGAACATACATGAAGCACAGAAGGCAGCCTGAGTATATAATGTGTCCTGAGCCAAGCACTTCGAGAATATTGATGAAATGTTAGGGTCGGGGTGGTTGTCAATGGACCCAGACCTTAGAAAACTCACATACTAAGGTCTCGAAAAAACTGTGTCTAAATGTGCTGAGGGGCAATTAGGATACTCTTTCGGGGCAAAGCTGGGCTCACAAACCACAGCCTTTCCATCCCAGACCAATGTGCAGAGTGGCCATCCAGAATCACTGCTGGGGGGGACTCCATTCCCCACTCCCGCCCCCATAAAGACCTGGCAGGCTTAACAGCAATAATGTAGTAGCTTCAGTTCCACCTACCATGCCCCTTTAGCCCTGTCTCCTTAGTGTCCTGATAACCTAACATTTATTGAGCACCTATTATTGACCAGGTGCTGTGCCAGACACATTCACATATATTATCTTGTTCTCAAAATTGTGGATATAGGTGTGCGGTTTTTTGTTTGTTTTTTGTTCTTTGTCTTGTTTTTTAAGCAAGCTCTAGGCCCTACCGGGCTTGAACTCATGACCCCATGATCAGGAGTTACAGGCTACACCAACTGAGCCAGCCAGGCGCCCCTGTTACAGGTGTACGTAACCCCGTTCTATCAATGAGGAAACAGGGTCCAGGAATTCAGTGCCTAAGTTCACAACGTTCTAACCTGCAGAGCCAAGTTGGAATCCAGTTTTCCTGACTCCAAGTGCAGGGGCTTTTCTAGTTCTTGTGTCTATCAAGGGATAGGGGGAGGGGGCGAGCAAGTAGGCTGAAGGGGCAGGACAATGCGGGCCCCAAATCGTCGATGTCAAAAATCCAAGTGAGTTTTGCACTCTACTCCAGCTTATGGCTGTGTTCGTTTTAATATAAAAAGAATGTCCTTCCTCCCTAATCGTTGAGTAAAATTGGCACTCCAGGAAGATATGCCATGTTTATTCTGCGGCTTCTTGTAATAATGGCTAATAATAGCTACCAGTTATTGAGCTGTAACTTAATACCAGGTACTATACTAAGTGCTTTACATAGATTAGCCTTTACATAGATTAGTCCTCTGTGAGAGAGCAAGTATGGGCCCCCCTTTTGTGAAGCCCACGCTGTGCTGACCCCCTCCCCCAGGAAACTGCTAGGTTGTAGGTAAGAGCCCTTGGTTTCAAATGCTGACCTCTCCCTTGCTAACTAAACCCCTTTTGAGCACGTGGATTATGTTCTAGGTATGTGTGTCACCCCAGTGCCTAGTACGGAGCCTGGCACAGTCTTGGTGCTCAGTGATGTGCCATATCAGGGGGTGTCGAAGGCCTGAGATTCCTGTCCCTCCATTTGGTCAGTTTCCCGTCCTCCCCCTAGGAGCTGCCCGTGCTATTTCTCAGCCCTTTTTGTTGCCCCCAGTTTGAGCTCCATCAGAGTCCTTTTAGAAGGCCTCGGTACATTCCTCCCCACCTCACTCAGACCTGAGATGCTCCAGTCAAGGTTTGAGGTTTGACTCCTTCCCAGTCCCCGAGCCCCCAACCACAGTCTGCACATCCAAGCTGATGAGTGGGGTGAGCTGGGATGGGAGCACTGGCTTAGTTTGTATTTTCATAGTTGCTGAAGGAAAAAAAAAAAAACCTTCATTCCCCAGTGGAGAAACCCCTCCTCTCATGGCCCCAACACCCAGCCCTTCTTGGGGAATAGAGATTCTTCTCAGGGGAATTTTGCTTATTTACAAATACGCCTGCAAGAAACTGAGCCGGTCTGGCCACTCCCCTTGCTAAGGGGCTGGCAGGGTACAGGAGGCAAGAGGGCTGGCAGCAACATGAACTGATCTCTGGGAAGCAGGCCCTGTCTTATCCCTATCTTAAGCGGCCACTGGGTTTAAGAAGTGTGCATGAGCCTCAGGGCCTCACACTGCCCCATGGGGAAGCCCCAGCCTGCTTGGCCTCTCCAAGCTTCCCTGTAGGAGAGAACCTAGATGGACCCAGAGAGTGCGTGTTTGGAGGCTCTAGGGTGCGTTCAGCACTGGGGTCTTCAGCTAGGAAGGTGGAGTGGGAGGGGAGCTTCCCCGGGGAGCCGTCCCACACCCCCATCGCTAGCCGGGCGAAATGCCCCTGCCTGAGCCTCCAGCTGGCAGTTGCTCAAGAATCTTGGGCTTTTGGAATTAAAGGGGTCCTTCTTGCCCCTGGAGCCTTACCCCTTTTTGTGTTGATGCCCTGGGAGAACCGTGGGATTTGCCCAAGATCAGCCTGCAGTACAGTCAGGATCAGGACCCAGATGGGCCAGCCCTGAGCCGTTCTCACTCCTGACTCAGGAATGGTTGCAATGCATGGAGCAGACTACTTTGTGCTGGGGCACCAGTGAAAAGGTTGAGCAATAAGTGAGAGCCCAGGTTTGGCAGGTGCACCCAGTTTCCCTCCTTCCTTTGGGTACGGGGGCCAGGGACAGCTCATCCACCGGACCAGCTTGAAGAACAATAGTGCTGCAGTCACTCCACCATCTGCCCTCTTCACCACCAGCTCCCAGATCACCGGGGCCTTCTCAGCACCAACTCGTGGGCACTTCCTGGATGACCAGCCAGATGTTACAAACCCATTTTCCCCAAACCCATGTCTTCTCCCAGACCCCTTATCCAAGGTGATGGCAGCATCACTTACCTGGGTCCCTAGCTGGCCACCTGAGGGTTAACCCTTGATCTGAAGTTCCACATGTGATCGAAGCCCAGGTCATGCCCCCTCTACCCTCTTTCCAGCCCCTTCCCCCCAGTCCAGAGCTTCTCCACTGGGGGCCACTCCAGGAGGAGGTAGGGTGGTGCCATGGCTTGGAGTGGGGGTCCAGAATCGATGGACCTGGGTTTGAGGCCTGAGATACCATTGACTCACTATGTGACCTTGGGCAAGCTATTTCACTTCTCTGAGACTCAGTTTCCTTTCTGTGAAATAGGAGTAATAATAGTACCCACTTCCTGGGGCTGTTGGCAGTGTAACTGGCATGGTGAATGTATGGTGCCTTGGCGTGAGGCCTGTTCGGTTAGTGGGACCTGATAAACATTACCTGCTCTTATGAGTTCATTCCCATCTCTCGCGCACACCGCCACCGTAGCCCCCTTACGCTACCCCCACCACCTAATCCATCCACCACCTCTTTCCCAGGGACATTGAAAATGCAAACAGGATCACCCAGCTTCTTGGCTTACCATCTCTCTGGGCTTCTCCTGGTCCAGCAGAGGATGACACAGGTAGCCCTTCCAGAATTGATCCCCAATGCCTACCTCTAACCCTGTCTTCCAGCTCTACTCCCTGCACACACGCCCCATGCGCCAGCCCCGGCTGCTTCCTCCAGGACCCCAATTTTTGGTGCCTGGTGCCTTTTCACTTGTTCACCATCTGCCTGGAAGTTTTTATGCCTCAACTTCAACTCCTGTTTCTACCTAAAGAACTCCTTTTCATCTCACAAAACCCAGATCGGGCCGCCTTATCTGTGACGTCCTCCAGGCACCCCGTTCCCAATTATTCACCCCACTCACCTGGTAATACCTGTGCGGCTGTATTGATTCCCCTCTGTGCATCCTTCTCCACCTCTGCACCCCAGCATCCAGCACAGGTCTGACCCGTAGTGCGTGCTCCAAAGGTTTTCGTTGAGTGAACAAAACCAGCCAACCTCTCCCAGTGGTTCAACATGTGTCAGCCAGTCTCCGGGACACCTCTGTCTGTCCTCAAGTCCCCTGCTCTCCGTGTTTCCAAATATGGAGAGGAACATACACATATGTGCACGCGTGCACGCACACACACACACACACACACACACTGGTTCTCTCCTCGGCCTTCAGCCTCTAGCTCTGTGTTGTCTCTAACCCCTAACCACACGTAGCTCTTGAGCACTTAAAATGTGGCTTGTCGGAATTGACGCGTTGTAAGTGTAAAATATACACTGAATTTTGAAGACTTGTTTGCAAAAAAAAAAAAAAAGTCTAAAAATATCTTCTTAATTTTATATTGATTACTTGTTGAAATGTTAATACTTTATATATATTAAGTTAAATAAAATATAGTATTAAAATCAAGCTCACCTATTTCTTTCGGCTCTTTTTCACGTGGCGACTACAAAACTGAAAATCCCATTACGGGGCTCACGTGACCTTTCTATGGGACCGCAGGGCTCCAGATGCTCCGGGAGCCGTAGGTCCCTTCTTTCTCCAGGAGGTGGCGATCCCTCCCTGCCTTTGACGCCTTCGTTTCGGAAAGGTCTGGAAGGTTCCTGAGGAAACAGCCTGTGTCATATGGCAAATATTGAACCCCAAATAAGGATGGGGCGCCGCTCAGCCATGTGGTGAAACCAGCCTCTTTATGCAAATGAGACTTCAAAATAAATCCACAGGAAGTCAAGAAGCTAAATGCCATCCTCCTCAACAGAAGAATCAAGACCTAACTTGATAGGCACCTACTCTGGGGGGCACATGCCCCACTTTCAACCTGGTCTCTGTGTTCCTGGGGTTTATAAAGCCTGTCGGGGAGATGGGCGTCAGTGGATACTGTGTGCGCAGCCCGAGTCCACCTTCCGCTCCCAGGAGCCCTTCCCCCAGCTACCAGGCACTGGCTGCCGAGCATCACGGCTTTGGTGCCTTTCCAAGGATTGTCCTTGGCTGAAAGAAGGTGCCTCACCCATCCAGTGACTCTCCTTAAGGAGGAACAAAGCCTGGCCCTCTCACCTCCATTCAAGGTAGCTGGGAAGGGGCGCCCCAGCTTCAGAGATTCTCCTGGGATCAGCTGAGGTCTCCACTGGAACTGGCTCGTCTCGGTTAAACACCCTCTGCCCACCTCTGCTGACCTTGCTCCCTGATGGCACCTCCAGTAGACGTCTTCGTGCAGATCTGAGTCTTTAAGTCTATTTCCTGGGGAATCTGACCCATACCCATTGGTGCCGAGTGCGGTTCTGGGGAACAGACTCTAAATGGGATTCTAGAGCTGGATCAGCTGCCTGGCAGTGAGGATCCCCACCAGTAGTGGGGCGTGTAATATTCTGGGCCCAGCACACTACAGTGTGCAATCATTACAACTCTTGTGGGCAGTGAACCAGTGGAAGGAACTGGGGCGGCGGTGAACAATCTCGGGCCCGTGTACCATAGGGGAGAGCGGTCATTATAAGGACTATGTTGTTGGGGCATGACTCTTGTTGGGGGCGGTCGCACTGGAGAAAGACAGCGAAAAGCGGTGGGGGATAGGTCACCAATCGAAGGCTCAGTATAAAAGCCAGAGGGTCTCCTTGGCAGCATGTAAAGAAACTCACCTCCTGAAGTTAGGGAACAGAGAAAAATAGAGAAGCAGGTTCCGGACTTAATAGGGGAAGCAGGGCCCTAGAAGTGGTTGAATCCCCAACCTTAGTGAGTCGGCTATGTCAAGGAGAACCCTAACTGGGAAGAGGGGGGACTCTGAGACATCTGGGGAGATCGGGGTCGCTGGACTCAAAAATCTCAAAGCACCAGCTTCTCCTTGAGCCTTCTGGACCCTCACAGCCGTGGCCCCCTCCTGTGTGGCCCCCTCCTGCCTGTGAGAGGTTAGTGCTTTCTCCTTGCTGGAAGATTAAACTCCTCCCTGTGAGACAGGTGCCAACCCTCCCCCCCACCCCAAGGATCTACGCCGTCTCCCCTCTTTGTACCAGATCCAGAGCTGGGTCTAAATGACAACTTGACTTGCCTGGTAGAGTGCTGGGCCACCGGCAGGGAGAAAGAGGCTGTACCAGGAAGGGGCTGCAGGTCCCAGCCAATGGTGCCGACAGGAGCTGGGAGAATGTGGGACTGGAGTCAAGGATACTGGATCAAGAGAGGCAGAACATTAAGTCAGACAAGGCAAGTGTGTTGTTCTGGGAACACTCTTCCCCGCCACAGGATTTATCACCCTGGCAAGGCCCCCGGAAGTTGGCGCTAGCATTCCGCTAGGGCGCTCTTGGCAGCTTGGCGAAAGAGAGCCAGAGCACCCTCCCCTTGGCTGGCAGGATTGCCCTTAGCTCAGGAAGCTGCCTCAACCAAGGTCAATGCAGGGCGGACAGGTCTGCCCCCTGCCTCAGGCTGGGTGTCTCTGCAGGGCTTCCTGGCTCCCATGAGATGGGCTGAGGCCTCGGTGGCAACCGCATCATCTCAGCTGCCTTCCCCTCTGCCCGAGGCTGCTTCCCCGGCTCCCCAACAGGGGCTGCCCCTGAGAGGGCTCCCCAGCGAATCTCCTGAACCCAGTCCTGCATCTGGGCTTCTGTCTCCCGGGGAACCTGCCTGTAACAGACGAAGGTTGAAAAGGTAAATACAATTAGGCAAAATGTGCTCAGTGCCAGGTGTGCAGGGCAGACTTTAGGTCCTGGGAAAGAGTTGAGAGACAAGTCACCCTCAAAACCACCCAAAAACGCAACTGGTCGCACAGACGCCATAACAGAGAGCTGCCTTCCCTGCCTGTTTTGGCCTTTCAGCGGCTCTGCGTGGAAAATTGGGGTCTCAGAAACATCATTAGAGTGTCTCTGGGCCCTGTGTCTCAGGACCTACCTCTTTGTCTCCTCCAGGTGGGCTCCCCTGGGCCCTGCAGTGGGAACCGGGCAGTTGTCACATTGAGGGGAGGAGAGAAGAGCAGGTGCAGCCCCAGGTGGGAAGCTCCCAGAGGGCCCGGGCCCAGGGGGATGCTCACTGCCACACCAGGCCAGGATATGCAGGTTGCCCGAGTGGCTGCAGGCTGGGCGCCAACGCAGGTGGCGGGGGGGTGGGGGAGGGAGGGATAACATGGGGGATGTGGGGAGTCGTCTCCAGGCCCCAACCATGCCAATGGGCCAGTGTTTCTTTAACAGATGACCTCTGCTCTGCCGTGACCTCTGCTCTGTCACCATGAGGCTGCTCCCTTGCATCTGGCCTCCCTACCCACCCCTCTCTCCTAAAAGGCTCAAAGGCCACCAGGGGCCTCCTTGTTAAGAGCATCTGAGATCTCTTCTCCATTCTGGCTGCATTTGACACTGCTGACCGCCCCATCCCTTGGATTCTGGGACATGTCTTGATCCTCACCCTTCTTCCTGCTAATGTCTCCTTCCCCCCCTTAGAGTAGACATCCCTTAGCTTTCCCGTGGCAACATGCAGCCCCTCAGAACACTCTTCCTATACTGAGACCTCCGTTGTCTACTCGATTGTGAGGACAGCCACCTCTATGCCTGTCATCCTCGCTGCTTCAGATCATTAGTGGGATAGGGGCTCAGCCAGGTCAGAGGTGAGGCTGTGCTGGGACAGGTGGGGGGTTAGGTAACATGGCCCTCTGGAGGGGATCTCTGTGTGTTCTGCACAACTTGGCTCTAAACTATCATAGAATGCTCTGGAGCCCTGAAGCAGGAGCCAAGCCACAGGCCGTAGTTTGTTTGGGACCAAAGAGCCTTGTGGGAGAGAACTGGAGCCCAGCCCGCAGCCGTCATTCAGACATGCGTGGACCTGTCTGGTGGACTGGGAGGCCAGACCGGAGGGAGTGATGGTAGCACCCCTAAGGGGAGCCTTGCTGGGAGAAGTGTGGTAGGGAGGCCAATGGGCAGAATCAGAGCTGGGGAGCAGTGGTTCTTACAGAACCCTTTCCAGGGAGCTGGCGCTGAAAGGAGAAGACTGGCTAAAAAGCAAAACTGTATCAACGGGGGCTCCAACACAAAGCACCCTAAGCCGATGGCCCCACGCGGGACATTGGTTACACTGACTCTAATCAGATACACAGCTCACCTCTGGTCCTGCTGTGGGAGCACCTGCGATGTCCCCAGTGATGCCTCTCAGATAGTTGGTGCTCTCCTCCTGCACCCTGAGCCTGGACAGAGCCTCAGAACCTGCCCCGGGAGATGGTGTTCCAAGGGCCACCGGGGGCAGAGGGCACTCGAAGCTGAGTCTGTGCCTCTGAGGAAAGTCCATTCCCTCCAGGGGCCCCTGGTGGGACCCATAGTGTCCCAACCGCATCTTGGCAGAGCCTTCCTGTCATTGGCAACAGTTCCGGCCCCGGGGTGGGGGGCTCTTGGTCTGTTTTACACGCTAGAGTTCCGCCAAAGACTCCACTTGCAAAGCGTACGTGGTGTGAACTTTGCTCTGCGCACGTGGCTAGCGGGGCACACTCTTTCCCTACAAGGAAGAGAAATAGGATAGGATGCCAAATTACAGTTCAGAGAATGTGCACTTTTTCTTTTTTAAAGATTTTATTTATTTACGTGACAGAGAGACAGCCAGCGAGAGAGGGAACACAAGCAGGAGGAGTGGGAGAGGAAGAAGCAGGCTCACAGCGGAGGAGCCTGATGTGGGACTCGATCCTGGAACACCGGGATCACGCCCTGAGCCGAAGGCAGATGCTTAACGACTGCACCACCCAGGCGCCCCGAGAATGTGCACTTTAAAAAAAAAAACAAAAAACTCCACACCAGTGTGGGGCTCAAACTCATGACCCTGAGATCAAGAGTCACATGCTCTACTGACTGAGCCAGCCAGACGCCCCTAAACATTTCTTTTTAAATCTGAAAAGAGTTGACGTATAATGTTGCATTAGTTTGAGGTGGAAATCAGAATTTTGGATAAACAATTTTTTAGTAAAAGTATGTCCCAAAGACTTATACTTACAAAATTATTTGTGGGGCGCCTGGCTGGCTCCATCGGGGGAGCATGCAACTCTTGATCTCGGGGTGGTGAGTTTGAGCCCCACGTTGGGTGTAGAGATGACCTACAAATAAAAATCTTTAGGGGCGCCTGGGTGGCTCAGTTGTTAAGCGTCTGCCTTTGGCTCAGGACGTGATCCCAGGGTCCTGGGATCAAGCCCCACATTAGGCTCCCTGCTCCCCTGGGAGCCTGCTTCTTCCTCTCCCACTCCTGCTTGTGTTCCCTCTCTCGCTGGCTGTCTCTCTCTCTATCATAAATACATTAAATAAATAAAATTAAATCTTTAAAAAAATTGTTTACCTGAAATTTGAATTTCACAGGGCTTCCTGCATTTTTATTTGCTAAATCTGGCAACCTCATTCACAAGGTATGTACATCTCCTAAGGCCACTCTGTTGGTCAGATGAATTTGATGACAGCCCCTGGGGGAGGATGCCCTGGTGTCAGGACCCAGTTAGTGCCCTGAAATGCCTCAGCAGTTTATCCCTCAGCAACGCTGGGACTAGAGACACATGCAGTCACTCTCAATGTTGGTGTTTGACTTTTTTTTTTTTTAAGGATTGCATTTTTGGGGCTCAATCGGTTAAGCATCTGACTCTTGGTTTTGGCTCAGGTCATGATCTCAGGGTCCTGGGATCAAGCCCTGTGTCAGGCTCCCTGCTCAGCAGGGATTCTGCTTGTCTCTCTCTCTCTCTCTCTCTCTGCCCCTCCCCCACTCATGCTCTTTCTCTCTCTCTAAAATAAATAAATAAATCTTTTTTTAAAAAAGATTTTATTTTTAGGGGCGCCTGGGTAGCGCAGTCGTTAAGCGTCTGCCTTCGGCTCAGGGCGTGATCCTGGCGTTCCGGGATCGAGTCCCACATCGGGCTCCTCCGCTGGGAGCCTGCTTCTTCCTCTCCCACTCCCCTGCTGTGTTCCCTCTCTCACTGACTGTCTCTCTGTCACATAAATAAAAATAAAATATTTAAAAAAAATAAAAAATAAATAAATAAGTAAAAAAGATTTTATTTTTAAGCAATCTCTACATCCATTGTGGGGCTTGAATTTACAGCCCCAAGATCAAGAGTCATGTGCTCCACGACCTAGCCCCCCAGGTGCCCCTTGATGCTTCTCCTAATTTCACTGTAGAGGGTGTCCTTCTCTCTGTCCTCGTCACCCCCGTGTGCCCCTCATCTCTCTCTTTTCCTCCCATCGTTAACGGTGCTTTGTCATGTTCTTCCAGTTGACCAGGATAGATCACCCTCCCTTCCCTTCCCTTGCCCCCCCTGAGGGGGTCAGATTCCCCAGTTTAGCCACGTTTAGTATAATGTCTTGTTTTGTTCTCCAAAGTTCCACCTGTCTAGAGGTGTTTTCCAGAAAGAATAGGGCTGTAAGGTGGTCAATCGAGAGGCAGATTCAATACCCTGCTCTTCTCTGACAGGCCATGAGGGGGCGCAGTGGAGCCACAGGGTCTAAGAAGGACCAAGAAGGCCTTTTCCTGAGACCTTGAGGTCAGAGGCAGAGGTGCCCAGCCCAGGTCCGGGACATGTCCCGCCCTGACCAGGCTCCAAAGTCAAGCCTGAGGGAGATCTTCTGGTCAGTCCTGAGAGGTCAGTCGTAGGCTCCCGGAAGGGCAAAGACAGGAAGGGGCTTGGTTGGTAACGGCTGGGGTGGGAGGCATGGTAAGCTCTGGCAGTTCTGCTGGGCCTCAGACACCAGAGAGGCCCTGGGAGGAGGGAACCCTACAGATAGGAGTGTGGGTGCGGTGGGCATCTGGGCTGGGCTGGGGTCACGCCCATGGCAGAGCCATGTAGGCAGAGCTCCGGAATCCTGGGCAAGAGCAAGCGCTCCTTCTGCAGTTGGATGGACAGGGCATGAGCGCTGCTGTGCGGGTGTAGAAACCAGGCCCTGAGAGGGCAAGGGTTCGTGGGCTGGGGGACAGGCGTGGTGCTGGCAAGGGAGGAGCTAAGGGCTGCGGGAGGGGTGTGGGCTGAAGGGAAAGAAGAGAAGCCAAGGCAGTCTGTGGGTCTGAGGGCCTGGAGGGGGTAAAAGGGAAGAGCGGGAGGAATCGACTGGGGCTCGAGGTTCCCAAGGGAGAACTCACACCAGCTGCTGATGCGGGCGCTGGGGGCTGCCCCGGCCATGGGGTGGAGCCAAGGTCACTGGCAATCAAGGAACTGTGGAGCGGACCCATTCGGTGGAACAATCTCCGGGAGAGTTAAGGAAACTTCAAGCAGAACAAACACGCAGAAGTGCACGAATTGGCAGCCTCAGGAGTTGCCACCACCTCCGTCCTTCAATTTCAGAACTGAATGTTGGGGGCGCCTGGGGGGCTCAGTCGGTGAAGCGTCTGCCTTCGGCTCAGGTCATGATCTCAGGGTCCTGGGATCCAGCCCTGCATCGGGCTCCCCACTCAGAGGGGAGCCTGCTTCTCCCTCTCCCTCTGCCTCCTCCACCCCTCGAGCTCTGTCTCTCAAATACATAAAATCTTAAAAAATAATAATAATAAAAGCACTGCATGTTATATTACCAGAACCCCAGAAGCCCCCCTTGGGCAGCCACTGCCTCCAACACACAGAATAGGACAGAATCTGTGGACTCGGAACCACTCTGGTTTGGGGGCCACTTTCATTCCCTGCTGCATTGCTGAGGGTCCTCGAGGTCGTTGGCCCTCATGGTGGGATGAGCTCCATTTTGGGTCTATTCCGTAGTCCCTTACTGCTGATGGTCATTTGGGCTGTTTCTAGTTGGGGAACCTTCTAGATCTATTGCTGTTCAAGTGGGGACTGCGGGCCCCAGGGCATGAGTCCAGCTTTCGCAGGTACTGCGAAGTCTTCCAAGGTGGCGGCCGCACCCCCTCGGGGTTATTTAAGTACCTCAGGGTAATGGCAGGTGTGGGAGACTAGGCGGGTACCAGGGGGATGGGAGGAGGGCATGAGTCGTGGAGGGCCTCTTGCTTGTTTGGGTTGGTTTCTGCTACAGGCGACCAGCTGGAATGCAGGAGGATTTGACTCTCACTTTTGGATCTGGGGACTTTCTCCAGAGCGCTCTGGAAAGAGGTTACACCCATGGAGGAGGTCATTTATGAGGGCAGGGTGTAGAGGGGTTTGTCCGATGATCAGTGGCTTGCCTCTATCTACACAGCAAGGTCTGAATACCGCCTGCCTCTCCAGTCTCGCTGGCTCAGTAGACGGCACATCCCAGAGCCAGATTTGGGCACTCCCTCCCAAGGCCGATGGGTCGCTCCCTGGCTCCCCCCGCTTTGGTAGACCCTGACTTGGGGACACCGTCTGATCGATGGAACTGTGAAGACGTGTCCTGGACACTTGGAAAATCCACGGGGCCTAACAGCCCTGGTGGTAACAGTGTGTGCTTGGAGGCACACTGGCGGTGCCCCCAACGACCTGCTGGGGAGCTCTAAGCAGGTAATTCAGCGTCTCTAAGCCTCAGTGTCCTCTGTAAAATGGGGTTACTCCTCATGGGGTGGGGCTCTCACGTGGATGAAAGGATGTTCTTACCTGAGGCTCAGCTCGTAGCAAGGGCTACCAACGGTCCGGTCCGTAGGTAATGTTTTGGGGCTGCAGGAGCTGGAAGGACCCCCAGAGGTGGGCGTGTCCAAGCCTCTGGAGCACAAAGGGTGAATGCGGCTGGGCAGGCAGAGCCGGAACAGGGATTAGAGCCGGACCCCTGAGGTTTAAGCCCTGTGCTCTTCGCCCAGATTCTGGGCCCTCGATCAATCCCTGTAATCCCCTGGGCATCCAGAGTGTCACTCCGATGTCTGACCCTCAGCAGGGGGGGGGACAGGGCAGGCAGCGGCCCAGCCCTGCTGGCTTTGTCCTGCTGGGGTAACACGGAGGCGGGGCAGGGATTATAAATCTGGGAGAACATCACATGTTCCCCAGTGACACCTGCTGCCACCGCCCGGCAGCCTGGAGTCCCAGATTGCCCGGGCCCCTGCGCCTGCAGACGACCTCCAGGGTGAGTGGATCTGCGGTGGGAACATTGGGCCCCTGCTCAGAGTCCTCATAAGTGGTCCCCCCATCCTCCCACCCCCGGCTCCTGGCTTTAGGAGCAGGAGCCACCCTGCTCGGGGCTTCTGGGCCTGGGGAAAAAAGGTGGAGGAGGGAGGGCAAGGCAAATGTGAAGAATCTGCAAGAGCATCGTGGGAGAGAGAAACAGAGTGCCATAGGGGCACCGTCAGATGCCCTCCAGGCCCGCTCCCCCCTACCTCCTCAGACTCCCCCATCCTCCCGATGCCCTCATGTGTGCGTGGTCCAGTGTGAGGCCATCTGAGTCAACGTGAAAGCTCCTGGAGGACCCACTTTGATTAAGGGTCTTTTTCTCCAAGGCCGACGGCGGAAGCTGCCTAAAACGCCGTAGCCACAGCACCCTACGCCCAAAGTACTGGGAAGGCCCCTCCTGGGCAGGTGAGACAGACCGACCCACCCCTCTCATCGCTGTGTTAGACGTGGGCAGTGGTCACCCCTCCCACCTTGGGCAGCAGTGTTGGGGTGCCTCCCGTTCCATGGAGCCCTGCCCACCCCGTCCATCGCCTCCTGGGACTTAAATGTACGTGGAGGGCAGTGAGGCCAGGATCGGAGGGTTGGAAGGGCCGATCCGCGGGTGCTTCTGGCTGAGAGGGAGCGATGGGGAGAGGGCACCAACATTTATAGCCCCCAGAAGCCGCACCGGGACTCGCCCAATCCCAGGTCCCTCTATGAAAGAGGCAAGGTGCACCCTCCCCCTGACCTGCCCCTATTGGAGATGAGGGCCGGACCCCTGACCCTCACTCCTCTCCAATAGGTGCTGGAGGGCCCTTTTAGGCGACGAAGGCCACTTCTGAAGTTGGGGCATCCTAAGGAGGCACCGGCAGCCAAGATGTCCACACAGAGCGCACACGGCCTAGAGCCCGAGACCTCGGACCTGCAGCCTGGGATCCCAGAGACCCCAGGCCGCCCGCGGCGCCACACGCTTCCTGCCAGTGAGTTCCGCTGCCTCACTCCAGAGGATGCCACCAGCGTGTTTGAGATCGAGCGCGAAGGTGAGCGGGCCCCCCCAAGGGTCTGAATGCCGACCTCCCCCCNCCCCCCCCCCCCGCATCCTGCAGCTGCCCCGTGGAGAGGAGTTGTCCCTGGTGGGAGCAGATTGGAGGTGTATTTCCCTGTGCATGCACGTGTGTTCAGGAAAGCGGGCACAGGAACAGCCCCGAATCCTGTTTTCTTGCGGGAGAGGCGGCCGTCGGGTGGTGGGGGGAGACCCCACCCAGGCTTCTGAGCAGATGCCTGGTGCGCAGTGGCCAGCGGCCAGTGACGTCACCCTCCGCGCCTCCCCCTGCAGCCTTCATCTCTGTCTTGGGCATCTGCCCCTTGTATCTGGATGAGGTCAAGCACTTCCTGACCCTGTGTCCAGAGCTGTCGCTGGGCTGGTTCCAGGAAGGCCGCCTCGTGGCCTTCATCATCGGCTCGCTTTGGGACCAGGAGAGACTCACTCAGGTGAGGGCAGGATGGGGCTGGGACGCTCAGCCTCTGGAAAGCCTCTGGAAGGGAGGCTGCCACCCTCAAGCCCTGGCTTCTCGTGCTCAGAGGGAGGCGGAGGAGCCCAGGGGCTGGAATTTCTTCCTCTGGTCCTCTGCGGGGTCAAAAAGACTCACCTCTTCGGGGCTCAATGGCCTTCATGAAGGGCCCTCCATGGGGTGGAGGGTAGAGTTCCCAATTTGGGGCCCTCCATGGGTGGGAAGGGAGCCCCATTTGGAGGCACTCAGGAGACACTTGCTCTCGGCTGGGTGGGGGTAGCTTGGATGGGAGGCAGGGATGGGCAGAAACAGATCTGGACTCACGTCCCTGCCGGTTCCCAGGAGTCGCTGACGCTGCACCGGCCCCAGGGCCGCACTGCCCACCTGCACGTGCTGGCTGTGCACCACGCTTGCCGGCGGCAGGGCAAGGGCTCCGTGTTGATGTGGCGCTACCTGCACCACCTGGGCGGCCAGCCGGACGTGCGCCGGGCCGTGCTCATGTGTGAGGACAGACTGGTGCCCTTCTACCAGAAGTTCGGCTTCAGCCTCGTGGGCCCGTGCGCCTTCACGCTGGGCTCGTTCACCTTCACGGAGCTGCAGTGCTCCACGCGGGGCCACGCCTCCCTGCGTCGGAACAGCGGCTGCTGAACCCGGCGCCCTCCGACCCGGCTGCCGCCCCTTGGTGCCCACAGCCACGTGCTGGGGCTGCGGGGAGGCGGGCTGGGGGCTCCCAGCGTTCCCTTCTCTCCCCAGCCCGGGCTGCATGCAAACTGTGCCGAGGTGGGGCTGGGTTGGTGACTGGGGACAGCAGGAGGTGTCCTGAGACCCGCCTGGTGACACGCTCACCCCCGGAACCCGTGGTGGGCCCTCCGGGCAGGCAGCCTCCTCGTCCTCACGGTGCCTGGTGCTCGGAAGGTCCTTATTCTCCCCAGCCTCAGGGATTCCCCGTCTTGTCCTCAGCCCCGGAATGGGGGTAGCTAGGAGCAGGGAAGTGCAGGGGCTGCCTCCCAGCTCCCCCCATGTGCCCCCCTCCCCTGGCCTCAGACACCCTGGGTCCCCTTCCCTCTAATAAAGAAGTTGTGCTGCATAAGCTCTCAGGTGGCTTCCTGTGTGGGTGCGGGTAGCGGGTGAGGCACAGTGAAGGGACGAGGGCTATGCCTCCCCCCACTGTCTCTGGCAGGGCAGCCCGCCCCTCGCTGCTCCTGGGGTCCAAGGATTTGACCCGGCCCTCTTAAGGGACCCCCTGAGGCTCTCCATGGGACCCCAAACCTGATTTCTGGTCCGACCAAATCCCCCACGAGTTTTCCACCATCCCTTTGGGTCCAGGCCCTGCCCCTGAGCTCATGGCTGACCGCCCACCAACAAAAAAAGTCCCAGCTTTCACTCTGCCAGAGCCCCTCAGGTCAAAACATGATACTTGTACAGAATATCATTTAATACATTTGATACATCATCCATATAAAGTTAGCGTTACTTTTAAAAATTAGAACCATGATATAAACCAGTAAAAAATGGGCCTGACACAGCCTTAGGCAACCCCCAGGAGCAGATCCTTGAGGTGGCCCAGCAGGGGTGAGGCAGAGTGGGGTAGGGCCAGCCTTCTCAGAGCCAGCCCCAGAAGGCAGAACACTGACTCGAAGGGAGGGCCGGACAGACAGAGAGGGGACAACCTCTGTTCGCAACGATCGAGGGGAGGCCCTCAGCTTCCCAGCCTCGCTATGTCTCCGTGCTCTTTCTTTGCCCCAGCCCATGGCAAAGCCTTTCCCACGAGTCTGGTCCAGGAGCATTAAGGGCAGGCTCACCAGGCCACTGCTGAATGAGGGGCACGGGCTCACAGGGCAGGGAGGTGAGGCCGCGGTGAGGCAGGGGTGGGAACCTGGCGGGAACCCTGGCCATGTCCCAGTGAAGGCACACCCACAGTAATGGGGTGTGTGTGTGACGGGAAGGCAGGCACCAGCAGGGGCTGAGGGGGGAGATCGGCAAAGCCGAGGACCTTGGGAAGGAGAGCAGCTCACCCCTCGGCAGGGGTCCTGCTGTCAGGGGAGAGGCGGGAAGCCGGGGCCCGAGTCCCCGTGCTGCGGAGAAGCACACGCTCGGAGGGTCCCCCAGACTGAGGAAGGGCGGCCTTGCTCCCCCGAGGAACCCGCCTTTGTGACTGTCATGGCGGAGTCAGCATGGCCTGGTGGAGGGAGGGCCGGGGCCCCTGGCAGCGGGTCTCCGGAGTGCAGGGTGGGGCGCCCCGCAGACAGGCAGCCGGTCCCAGGCCCGGGCCCGGCGCCATCCGTGTTCTGTGGGCCGCAGCGGCGCCCAGCCCTGCCGGGCAGGGGTCAGTGCAGCACCTGGTCCAGCTCGTACTTCTCGCAGAAGCGGCTGGTGAAGGGGAGGCAGGTGAGATACTCGACCCAGGGCCAGTTGATGGGGTAGACATAGAGCCAGATGACCAGGGAGGCGAAGAGGCCGGCAAAGACCAGCAGCGACACCAGGATGAGGGCCCGCTTGCGGTACTTGTCGCTGGTGCCGAAGGTGATGTAGGGCAGGAAGGCGAAGGCCAGCAGCAGCCCGCTGAGGAAGCCGAAGATGTGGGCGATGTTGTCAATCCAGGGCAGGAGGCCGCAGATGAAGAGGAAAAGCACGATGGCTGACAGGTTCAGGAAGGCCTTCCAGGGCCGCTCCAGCAGCTGCCAGCTCTGGAAGAGCTCCACGAAGAGGCAGGCGAGGAGGCCGAACTGCGACCCCGCCGGGCCCACCTGGGGCAGAGAGGGGGGGAAGCGGTGTCACTCCTGGGTGCCAGGGGGGAAGCCGGGGCGCAGCCAGGCTGCAGCACGGGGACCCCGGTCCTCCTATGGTCGGGCTCCTCCCAGGGGTGGGGACCCGGCCGCCAAGGCTCCTGGACCAAAGCGGGGCCTGCTGCACCCACGCTCTCTGCCAGCACGGAGGACCGACTGCGTGCCCAGTGTGCGGTCTGTGCAGTGAGCAGGACGGACAGGCCTACGCGAGGCTGCACACGGTGGGACGGCAGACCCCGAGCGAGCCGAGGGCGTGGGGTTGAACTGATCGAGAAACTGTCACTGTCTCTGCGGGTCACGAACGTTTGCATGTTGGAGATTTCACCCAGCTCAACCCACAGCTACGTGACATGCGGGTAGGCAGGCAAGGGTCACAGTCACGAAGAGAAATGAAGCAGAGAAGGGGAACGCAGTGACGGACAGGGTCTGGGGAGTCTTTCTGGAGGTGATGCCCGAGCATGACGCACTGGCCTCGCTGTTCCCTTGCTCCCGGGGATTAGCGGATCAGCCAGTAAGCCCACGGCTTAGCCGTCCATCTGCTGTCGAGCCTGGCCCGGGAGGGGTTGTGTGTCCCTCAGCAGCTCCGGGGGGTGGGGGGAGCGCGGGAGCAGTGAGCCCTCCCTGCCCGTCCCCCGAGTCCCTACCTCCGCCCGGTACGGGAGGAAGATGGCGCTGGCGAGGTTGCCGGTGATGCCGCTGAGGACGAAGATGATGGCGATGCGGTGCCAGCCGGCCAGCTTCTCCAGGTCCCGCAGGATGGTCATTTGGAAGACCACAGACACCAAGCAGTGCACCACGCTGGGGAGGGGGCACAGCACGCGTCAGCCGTCCCATACCTGCCCCCGGCTGCCAGCCAGGCCTTCAGGAGCCGTGGGGTCTGGCAGGCCGAGCCGGCTGTGCCCTGGCCCGGGAGTCCTCCTCCACGGGCCCGGGGGTGGGGGGCGGATGGCACAGGGGTGG